>NC_058522.1:138938814-139250168 GCF_904849725.1 Hordeum vulgare subsp. vulgare
AGAGCCCTAGCAACCCAGCGACCAACCGAGATGGTGCTTCTCCTTCGTGACTTGGCATTCGGTAAGTTATTCCTCTCCTTCTTATTCTTATTTTTGTTTAGCTCAACTTAGATTATGCCATGCTTTTGTTAGCTTAGTAAATCTAGTTGATATTAGCCATGCTTTAGTTAGCTTAGTAAATTCTAGTTGATAATTAGCTTACTTACCTAAAAAATTACATAATTAGCTTACTTACCTCAAAAATGACATAATTACTTGATAACACAACAAATAGCATAATTAGTTGATATTAGAGTTCAAAAATGACATAATTAATTTAGAAAGTTTAAAAAGAAACTAGAAGAGAAGAACAAAGAAGAGATGAAGAAATAAGAGAAGAAGAAAGAGGAGAAAAAGATAGAATAAGAAGAACAAATCTTCTTATTCTTCCTTTTTCTCGTCTTTCTTTTTCTCCATCTTCTTCTTCTTCTTCTTCTTGTTCTTCTTCTTCTTCTTCTTCTACTTCTTCCACTTCTTCTTCTAATTTCTTAGCTTAATTTAGATAACTTCTTTCTTATTGTATTCTTCTAATTGCTTATCACTAGATTCTTCTTCTTCTTCTCATTATGCAGATTTTGATAAAGAGCATGGCATATGGATGGATGCTCCAGGGACTGTACTCATGTAGTCTTAGATGAACTTTGTAATGCACTTGTATTTGCGGATGCACTTGTGATGCTTTGTAATACTTTGTGATCTTGTTTGCACTTTAATTACATATATTGGTGTTGTTTGCACTTTGTGATGCACTTGTGGTGCTGTTTAGGGCCTGGGAATATATATATATATATATATTGCTGTTTTTATCTATGTTTTGCAAATGCAGGGAATTAACAGAAAAGAAATAAAAAAAAGCAGAGAGGGTCTTTGTCTACAGCTTACTGATGGAAAAGCCTATGCCGTCGGTGGGCTGACGGCAAAGGAGGACACGTGGCGAGAGCCTGTGTAACCTGGCAACTGTGAGAACACCAAATTTTCCCAGGTTTTCGGCTTTGCCGTCAGCTGTGCTCTGACTGTGGGCAAAGAGGGGACCCACGTGTCAGTGCCGCTAGCATCCCTAACACGTATGGCCCACCAGAAGTACACTTTGTCGTCCGCCCGCGTCCAGCTGACGGCAAAGCCTGTCGTTAACCCTCTAATGGGGCTCGGCTTGCGCCGTTGCCGTCATTGCTCTGTGCCGTCAGCCCGTGCAATAAAGCTGACGACAAAGGCTTTGTTGTCGGTCTACTTGCAACTGACGGCAAAGAAATTGATTGCCGATGAAATCATGGCCGGCTTCTTTGCCGACCGCACCCTGACGGCAAAGCCTTTGCCATCGGTTAAACAGGCCGTTGCCGTCAGCTCTGGCTGTCAGCAAACTAGCAGATTCCAGTAGTGGCCTTGTGTGTATCAAACGTCGCAACGTAACTGGGTGACTATAAAGGCACTCTGCAGATATCTTCGAAGGTGTCCATTGAGTTAGCATGGATCTAGACTAGGATTTGTCACTTCGTATGACGGAGAGGTATCTTGGGGTCCACTCGGTAATACAACATCACAAACAAGCCTTGCAAGCAATGTGACTGAAGAGTTAGCCACGAGATTTTGTATTACGGAATGAGTAAAGAGACTTACCGGTAACGAGGTTGAAATAGGTATGGAGATACCGACGATCGAATCTCGGGCAAGTAACATACCGATGGACAAAGAGAATGTTATACGGGATTAACTGAATCCTTGACATAGAGGTTCAACCAATAAAGATCTTCGTAGAATATGGAGGATCCAATATGGGCATGTAGGCCCCTCTATTGGATATTGATCGAAGAGTGTCTCGATCAAGTCTACATAGTTCTCGAACCCGCACGGTCTGCACACTTAAGGTTCGGTGACGTTTCGGTATAGTTGAATTATTGATGTTGGTAAGTGAATGTTGTTCGGAGCCCCGAATGAGATCCCAAACGTCATGAGGGTTTCCAGAATGTTCTGGAGACGAAGATTGATATATAGGAAGTATCCATTTGTCTTCCGGAAGGTTTTCGGGCATTACCGGTAAAGTATCGGGAGTGACGAATGGGTTCGAGAGTTCTACCGGGAGGGTCCACCCACCCGGGAGAGAACCAAAGAGGCCCAAGGGTGGCATACTGATACGTCCATTTTGCATCATGCTTTCATGTTGATAGTTATCGCTTTATGGACTGTTATTATACTTTGTGGAACCTTACTTATGCCTTTTCTCTCTTATTTTGCAAGGTTTATTTGAAGAGGGAGAATACCGGCAGCTGGAATTCTGGACTGGAAAAGGAGCAAGTCTGAGTCCTCTATTCTGCGCAACTCCAAATGCCCTGAAAATCAATGTGGATTTTTTTGGATTTTATAAAAAATACTGGGCGGAAGAAGTGTCAGAGGGGAGCAATCAGGGGCCCACAAGCCTGGTTGCCGCGGCCTACCCCCTGGCCGCGACAACAGGGCTTGTGGGCACCCCGGTGGCCCACTGCCCCCCTCTTTTGCTACATGAAGGGTTTTGTCTGGAAAAAAAAATTCAAGGTGGAGCTTTTTCGTGGATTCGCCGCCGCCACGAGGCGGAACTTGAGCTGATCCAATCTAGAGCTCCGGCAGGACGATCCTGCGGGGGAAACTTCCCTCCCGGAGGGGGAAATCGTCG
This sequence comes from Hordeum vulgare subsp. vulgare, assembly GCF_904849725.1. Taxonomy (NCBI): domain Eukaryota; kingdom Viridiplantae; phylum Streptophyta; class Magnoliopsida; order Poales; family Poaceae; genus Hordeum; species Hordeum vulgare. The sequence goes on from NC_058522.1 coordinate 138,941,498, forward strand.
CCATCGTCATCACCAACACTCCTCTCGTTGGAGGGGAGGCATCTCCATCAACATCTTCATCAACACCATCTCCTCTCCAAACCCTAGTTCATCTCTTGTAACCAATCTCCATCTCGCGACTCTGATTGGTACTTGTAAGGTTGCTAGTAGTGTTGATTACTCTTTGTAGTTGATGCTAGTTGGATTACTTGGTGGAAGAGTTTATGTTCAGATCCTTGATGCTATTCATTACACCTCTGATCATGATTATGACTATGCTTTGTGAGTAGTTACTTTTGTTCCTGAGGACATGGGATAAGTCATGCTAATAATAGTCATATGAATTTGATATTCGTTAGGTATTTTGATATGATGTATGTTGTTTTCCTCTAGTGGTGTTATGTGAACGTCGACTACATAACACTTCACCATATTTGGTCCTAGAGGAAGGCATTGGGGAGTAGTAAGTAGATGATGGGTTGCTGGAGTGACAGAAGCTTAAACCCCAGTCTATGCGTTGCTTCGTAAGGGGCTGATTTGGATCCACTAGTTTAATGCTATGGTTAGATGTTGTCTTAATTCTTCTTTCATAGTTGCGGATGTTTGCGAGAGGGGTAAATAATAAGTGGGATGCTTGTCGAAGTAAGGGCAGTACCCAAGCGGCGGTCCACCCACATATCAAACTATCAAAGTAACGAACGCGAATCATATGAACATGATGAAACTAGCATGACAGAAATTCCCGTGTGTGATAGCCTGGTTTATTAGGGATGATAGACTACTCATATCAATATGGAATTCCTTCTTTTTCGGGAGCCCATTCAAACAGAACTCCCAAGTTAAGCGTGCTCGGCTTGGAGTAGTTCTAGGATGGGTGACCGACCGGGAAGTTCATCCCGGGTGCGCATGAGTGAGGACAAAGTGCGGAAGTTCATCCCGGGTGCGCATGAGTGAGGACAAAGTGCGCAGAAAAGACTAGTATTGATATGCGGGGCCAGTCTAGATCCCACAGGAGTAATGACCACCGGCGGGTGTGTCCGTTGTGTTACAAGTTTGGTATCAGAGCCGACCCTCGCGGTTACGCGGATGTTTGCGGACAGGTGTGCGGTCATGTTGTTCATGACGTTTGTGACCCGTCGTGGCACACGGCATGGTACATGTACTGGACTGGATGCACAGACGTTTGTGCCAAGAGGGAACGCTCCTATGGCCCGATGAGGACGTCTGTTCCTCTGAGTGGTGGTGTATGTGATAGACTGGCTTATTAGGGATGATAGACTACTCATATCAATAAGGAATTCCTTCTTTTTCGGGAGCCCATTCAAACAGAACTCCCAAGTTAAGCGTGCTCGGCTTGGAGTAGTTCCAGGATGGGTGACCGACCCGGAAGTTCATCCCAGGTGCGCATGAGTGAGGACTAAGTGCGCAGAAAAGACTAGTATTGATATGTGGGGCCAGTCTAGATCCCGCCAGGAGTAACGACCACCGGCGGGTGTGTCCGAGGTGTTACACCGTGTGTCCTCGAGAGCGTTTGTTACTCGTTACTTTTCACTTGCTACGTTTCACCTCACTACACCATCACTTGTTACCGCTACTTTCAGTGCTTGCAGTTATTACCTTGCTGAAAACCGTTTATCAGAGCCTTCTCCTCCTCATTGGGTTCGACACTCTTACTTATCGAAAGGACTACGATTGATCCCCTATACTTGTGGGTCATCAAGACTCTTTTCTGGCGCCGTTGTCGGGGAGGAAGCGCCTTTGGTAAGTGGAATTTGGAAAGGAAACATTTATATACTATGCTGAAATTTATTGTCACTTGTCACTATGGAAACTGTTCCTTTGAGGAGTTTGTTCGGGGTATCTTCACCACGAACGGAAGCACGAGGAGTTGTTTCTCAACCTGAGGTACCTACTGAAAATATCTTTTATGAAATTCCTTCGGGTATGCTTGAGAAACCGCTGGCTAATCCTTTTACAGGAGATGGATCTTCACATCGAGACTTGCATCTAATCTATGTAGATGAAGTTTGTGGTTTATTTAAGCTTGCAGGTTTTCCCAAGGATGAGGTAAAGAAGAAAGTCTTTCCTTTATATTTGAAGGATAAGGCGTTGACATGGTATAGGCTATGTGATGATACTGGATCATGGGACTACAATCGGTTGAAATTAGAATTTCATCAAAAGTTTTATCCTATGCATTTAGTACATCGTGATCGGAATTATATTTATAACTTTTGGCCTCGTGACAGGGAAATCATAGCTCAAGCTTGGGGGAGGCTTAAATCAATGCTATATTCATGCCCCAATCATTAGCTCTCGAGAGAAATTATCACTCAAAACTTTTATGCTCGGCTTTCCCATGAAGATCGTACCATGCTTGACACTTCTTGTACCGGTTATTTTATGAAGAAGGATATTGATCACAAGTGGAATTTATTGGAAAGAATCAAACGTAACTCTGAAGATTGGGAGTTGGAAGAAGGTAAGGAGTCAGGTATGAATTTCCAGTTTGATTGCGTTAAATCTTTTGTTGAAATAAACACTTCTAGAGATTTTAGCGCTAAGTATGGACTTGACTCTGAGATAGTAGCTTCTCTATGTGAATCTTTTGCTGCTCATGTTGATCTTCCCAAAGAGAAGTGGTTTAAGTATCATCCTCCTGTAGAAATCAACATAGTTAAACCCAATCTAGTTGAAGAGAAAGTCATTGCCTTTAGTGATCCTATTGTTCCTTGTGCCTACGCTGAGAAACCACCATACCCTACTAGGAAAAAGGATTATTCTAAAGCTCCATCTGTGATACGTAAGGGTTATATTAGACAACTTGCACCTCCTGAGGAAATTAGAGTTGAACCTAGTGTTGCTATTATCAAAGATCTCTTAGCCGAAGACATAGATGGGCATGTTATCAAATTCTGTGAGGACTCCGCTAGAATAGCTAAACCTCACGCGAAAGACAAATACGGACCTGTAGTTGGCCTGCCCGTTGTTCCTGTCAAGATAGGAGATCACTGTTACCATGGTTTATGTGATATGGGTGCTAGTGTTAGTGCAATACCCCGTTCCCTATATGATGAAATCGAAGATGAGATTGCACCTGCTGAGTTAGAACCCATTGATGTCACTATTATGCTAGCTAATAGAGACACTATTTGCCCTCCGGGAATTGTGAGAGACGTAGAAGTCCTGTGTGGTAAGACGAAGTATCCTACTGATTTCCTTGTCCTTGCTACTGCACAAGATAGCTTTTGTCCCATCATATTTGGTAGACCCTTTCTCAACACTGTCAATGCTCACATTGATTGCGTTAAACAGACTGCCACTGTTAGTTTCGAGGGTGTGTCTCATGAATTTAACTTCTCCAAGTTTGGAAGACAACCCCATGAAAAAGAGTCGTCTGGTAGGGATGAAATCATTGCTCTTGCCTCTATTGCCGTACCTCCTATGGATCCTTTAGAGAAATATCTGCTTGAGCATGAAAATGATATGCATATGGAGGAAAGAGATGAGATAGATAAAATTGTCTTAGAACAATATCCTATTCTCAAGAATAATCTGCCTGTTGAATTGCTTGGGGATCCTCCCCCACCAAAGGGTGATCCAGTGTTCGAGCTAAAACAGTTACCAGATACTCTTAAGTATGCCTATCTTGATGAGAAGGATATATATCCTGTTATTATTAGTGCTCACCTCTCGAGTCATGAAGAGAAGAAGTTATTAAAAACTTTGAGGAAGCACCGTGCTGCTATTGGATATACTCTTGATGATCTTAAGGGTATTAGCCCCACTCTATGTCAGCACAAGATTAAAACCGATCCTGATTCTAAGCCAGTTGCTGATCATCAAAGGAGATTAAATCCTAGGATGAAAGAGGTCATGAGAAAAGAAATATTAAAGCTTCTGGAAGCAGGAATCATCTATCCTGTTGCTCATAGTGATTGGGTAAGTCCAGTACATTGTGTAACCAAGAAGGGAGGTATCACCGTTGTTCCTAATGATAATAATGAACTAATCCCACAGAGGATCATTACTGGCTATAGGATGGTGATAGACTTCCGGAAATTGAACAAGGCAACCAGGAAAGACCATTATCCTTTGTCGTTTATCGACCAGATGCTAGAAATGCTATCTAAACACACACACTTCTGCTTTCTAGACGGTTATTCAGGTTTCTCGCAAATACCTGTTGCACAATCTGATCAAGAGAAAACCACCTTCACATGCCCCTTCGGTACCTTCGCTTATAGACGCATGCCTTTTGGATTGTGCAATGCACCTGCCACCTTTCAAAGATGTATGATGGCTATATTCTCTGACTTTTGTGAAAAGATTGTTGAGGTTTTCATGGATGATTTCTCCGTCTACGTTTCTTCCTTTGACGACTGCCTCAGCAACCTTGATCGAGTCTTACAAAGATGCAAAGATACCAACCTCGTCTTGAACTGAGAGAAGTGCCACTTCATGGTTAATGAAGGCATCGTCTTAGGACACAAAATCTCTGAGAAAGGCATTGAAGTTGATAAGGCTAAGGTAGATGCAATTGAGAAAATGCCTTCCCCAGAGATATCAGAGGTATACGAAGTTTCCTAGGTCATGCTGGTTTCTATAGCAGGTTTATTAAAGACTTCTCTAAGATTTCTAGGCCTCTTACCAACCTATTGCAGAAGGATGTCCCTTTTGTTTTTGATGAGGATTGTGAGGAAGCTTTCGAAATAATTAAGAAGGCCTTAATAACCGCACCTATTGTTCAACCACCTGATTGGAACTTGCCCTTTGAAATCATGTGTGATGCTAGTGATTATGATGTTGGTGTTGTTCTAGGACAAAGAGTTGACAAGAAGTTGAATGTCATTCATTACACTAGTAAAACTCTAGACAGTGCCCGAAGAAACTATGCCACTACGGAGAAGGAGTTTTTAGCAGTCGTGTTTGCATGTGAAAAGTTCAGATCTTATATAGTTGACTCCAAAGTCACTATTCACTCTGATCATGCTGCTATTAAGTACCTCATGGAGAAGAAGGACGCTAAGCCTAGGCTAATCAGATGGGTTCTCGTGCTACAGGAATTTGATTTGCACGTTGTTGATCGAAAGGGTGCTGATAACCCTGTAGCAGATAACTTGTCTAGGCTAGAGAATGTTCATGATGACCCACGACCTATTGATGACAGCTTTCCTGATGAGAAACTGAATGTCATCCGCACTTCACATAGTGCACCGTGGTATGCTGATTACGCAAACTATATCGTAGCCAAATACTTACCACCCAGTTTCACCTACCAGCAAAAGAAGAAATTCTTCTTTGATTTGAGACACTACTTTTGGGATGATCCTCACCTTTATAAGGAAGGAGTAGATGGTGTTATTAGACGTTGTGTGACTGAACATGAACAGGGACAGATCCTGCAGAAATGTCATTCCGAGGCCTACGGAGGACACCATGCTGGAGACAGAACTACTCATAAGGTATTGCAATCAGGTTTCTATTGGCCCACTCTCTTCAAGGATGCCCGTAAGTTTGTCTTGTCTTGTGACGAATGTCAAAGAATAGGGAACATTAGCAAACGTGAGGAAATGCCTATGAACTATTCACTGGTCATTGAACCATTTGATGTCTAGGGCTTTGATTATATGGGACGCTTCCCGAGTTCCAATGGGTACACTCACATCTTAGTTGATGTGGATTATGTCACTAAGTGGGTAGAGGCTATCCCCACTAAAAATGCTGATCACCACACCTCTATTAAGATGCTTAAAGAAGTCATTTTCCCTAGATTTGGAGTCCCTAGATATCTAATGACTGATGGCGGTTCACACTTCATTCATGGTGTTTTCTGCAAGATGCTCGCTAAGTACGATGTCAACCATAGAGTTGCATCTCCTTATCATCCTCAGTCTAGTGGTCAAGTGGAGTTGAGTAATAGGGAGATCAAATTGATCTTACAGAAGACCGTCAATAGATCTCGAAAGAATTGGTCTAGCAAACTTGACGATGCACTATGGGCTTATAGGACTGCTTATAAGAATCCCATGGGCATGTCGCCGTATAAAATGGTTTACGGTAAGGCCTGTCATTTACCTCTTGAGCTGGAACACAACGCTTATTAGGCAATCAAAGAGCTCAACTTTGATTTCAAACTTGCCGGTGAGAAGCGGTTGTTTGATATCAGCTCATTAGATGAATGGAGGGCCCAGGCATATGAGAATGCCAAGTTGTTTAAGGAAAAGGTTAAGAGGTGGCACGATAAAAGAATACAAAAACGAGAGTTCAATGTAGGTGATTATGTCCTGCTATACAATTCTTGTTTAAGATTCTTCGCAGGCAAGCTCCTCTCTAAATGGGAAGGTCCCTACGTTGTCGAGGAAGTATATCGTTCCGGTTCCATCAAAATCAATAATACGGAAGGCAATTTTCCTAGAGTGGTAAACGGGCAAAGAATCAAGCATTATATCTCTGGTACTCCCATAAATGTGGAGACCAATATCATCAATATCATAACTCCAGAGGAGTACATAAGGGATGTTTATCAGCCTGTTTCAGACCCTGAAAACCAAGAGGTATCTGTTTCGGTAAGTAATTGGACTCTGAAACTTTTCCAATAGGAAATTTTCTCCGTTTTGGAATTTTTGGAAAAATAGAAAAATAAAAAGCAGTCCGGAGAGCGCACGAGGCGACCACAAGCTTGGTTGCCACAGCCTACCCCCTGGCCGCGGCAACAGGGCTTGTGGGCAGCTCGTGAGCCTCCCGGACTCCGTTTTCTTGTGGAGCACTCCTTCTGGTCTAGAAAAAATCATTATATATACGCCCGAGGGTTTTGATCTCCGTATCGCACTGTTTTCCTGTGTTTTCGTTTTGAGCTTGTTTCTGTCGCAGATCTAGACCATCACGACTTCCACAAAAGCTCCTAAGGACAAGATCTTCGAGAAGGTCATCAATCCCTACCTCACGGAAGTGCTGGAACACCCTCAATCTATTAAGATGAGCGAGGGGATGTTGCACATCCGTGATGTTGAGGGGCCTAAGAAGACCGGAAGCGTGGAGACGAGTCTCGAAGCAATGGAGCAACAAGTCTTCAAGTGCCAAGGGATGGTGGAGCGTGGAATCAACGCCAACCGCATGATGATCACGGAGTTCACCAGCAATCACAAGATGGATACCATTGACATTGGGAAGCACCTCTCTAGGCTCTATGACAGGGTTGATCAACTCCAGGGCCAGATCTATGACCTGCAGAACGAAAACTGTGAGTATGAGTATAGATTTAAATCAATACAGTTGGCTGCAGATTTGAGGATTCCGGCGACTCGTTCATCCTGCCATGATGGACCACCTATGCCTTGGAAGACGGAGGACCAGACTACTTTAACAACACCACCACCATCACCACCAAAGGAAGACAACTAAGCATTGGTATGGACAATCCCCTTGGCTTTTGCCAAGCTTGGGGGAGTTGCCCTGGTATCGTATCATCTTTATATCTTTTGCTTTTACCTTTGTTTTAGTTCTTTCCTTTTCAGTTTTTATTTCTTCTCCTAGTGGAATAAGCCTTTAGTGTTTAGTTTGAGTCTTTTGCCTTGTGTCTCCCCCGATGTATTTGAGCTTGCGAGCTATATAATAAAGAGTATCTTAGTCAAGGGCTTTGTTTTGTGCCATGATCAAAAGTATGAAAAGTATGATAGCATGAAAGATCATGAGATGATCCTATGAAAAGTGATAGCTTCACATATAACAAGTATGATGATTGAAACTTGTTGAGAGTAGACCAACATAGACCTCAGTCATTGTTGCAATTAATCAGAAGTAATAAGGAAAGAGAGGTTCACATATAAATATATCGTCTTAGACACTTTCTATAATTGTGAGCACTCACTAAACTATTACATGCCTAGAAGTAGATGTTGGACAAGGAAGACAACATAATGAATTGTGTTTGCTTGGTTCCAAACAATGTTATATGATTAGAGATCCCTTAGCATGTGACGATTGCTTCCACCTCATATTAGCCAAAACTCCCGCACCAAGTAGAGATACTACTTGTGCATCCTTAAACCTTCAACCGAGTTTTGCCATGAGTGTCCACCATACCTACCTATGGATTGAATAAGATCCCTCAAATAAGTTGTCATCGGTGCAAGCAATAAAAATTGCTCTCTAATATGTATGATCTATTAGTGAGTGGAAAATAAGCTTTGTACGAACCTGTGATGAGGAAGACATAAAAGCGACAGACTGCATAATAAAGTTCTTTATCACAGGAGGCAATATAAAGTGACGTTCCTCCGCACTAAGAGGACACGCATCCAAACCTCAAAAGCGCATGACAACCTTTGCTTCCCTCTGCGAAGGGCCTATCTTGTACCTTTACTTTTTGCCCTTGTAAGAGTCATGGTGATCTTGACCAATTCCTTATTTAGCCTTTTTCTTGGTGAACGTAATATGCTTGGGAAAGATCTATATTCATATATCAACTTGGAGGTGAGTACTTATGCTTTATTATTGTTGACTTTACCCTTAGGTAAATGGTTGGGAGGCAAAACTATAAGCCCCTATCTTTCTCTATCTCCAACTGAAACTTCGATATCATGAGTACCACGTGAGTTGTAACAACTGTGGAAAACAAAAGAGATGATTAAGTATGTGGATTTGCTTTACAAGTTCTTATTTGACCCTTTGTGATGTTATGATAAATTGCAATTGCTTCAATGACTATGGACTGTTGTTGGCTACTTCTCGGTAAGGTTTTTGTTTCATACTTTGCTTTGTTAAGGAATTGTTACTTTCCCATAAGAATCTCTATGATGTATTGCTGTTCTATGTGTGATCATGATGCCCTCATGTCCGTATTATGTTTTATCGACACCTTCATCCCTAAACATGTGGACATGTTTTGGGTCTTGGTTTTCGCTTGAGGACAAGCGAGGTCTAAGCTTGGGAGAGTTGATACGTCCATTTTGCATCATGCTTTCATGTTGATATTTATCGCTTTATGGAATGTTATTATACTTTGTGTAACCTTACTTATGCATTTTCTCTCTTATTTTGCAAGGTTTATTTGAAGAGGGAGAATACCGGCAGCTGGAATTCTGGACTGGAAAAGGAGCAAGTCTGAGTCCTCTATTCTACGCAACTCCAAATGCCCTGAAAATTAACGTGAATTTTTTTTGGATTTTATAAAAAATACTGGGTGAAAGAAGTGTCACAGGGGAGCAACTAGGGGCCCACAAGCCTGGTTGCCGCGCCCTACCCCCTGGCCGTGGCAACAGGGCTTGTGGGCACCCTGGTGGCCCACTGCCCCCCTATTTTGCTACATGAAGAGTTCTGTTAGGAAAAAAAATCAAGGTGGAGCTTTTTCGTGGATTCGCCGCCGCCACGAGGCGGAACTTGAGCAGATCCAATCTAGAGCTCCGGCAGGACGATCCTGTCGGGGAAACTTCCCTCCCGGAGGGGGAAATTGTCGCCATCGTCATCACCAACACTCCTCTCGTCGGAGGAGAGGCATCTCCATCAACATCTTCATCAGCACCATCTCCTCTCCAAACCCTAGTTCATCTCTTGTAATGAATCTCCGTATCGCGACTCCGATTGGTACTTGTAAGGTTGCTAGTAGTGTTGATTACTCTTTGTAGTGGATGCTAGTTGGATTACTTGGTGGAAGAGTTTATGTTCAGATCCTTGATGCTATTCATTACACCTCTGATCATGATTATGATTATGCTTTGTGAGTAGTTACTTTTGTTCCTGAGGACATGGGATAAGTCATGCTAATAATAGTCATGTGAATTTGATATTCGTTCGATATTTTGATATGCTGTATGATGTTTTTCCTCTAGTGGTGTTATGTGAACGTCGACTACATAACACTACACCATATTTGGGCCTAGAGGAAGGCATTGGGGAGTAGTAAGTAGATGATGGGTTGCTGGAGTGACAGAAGCTTAAACCCCAGCCTATGTGTTGCTTCGTAAGGGGCTGATTTGGACCCCCTAGTTTAATGCTATGGTTAGACGTTGTCTTAATTCTTCTTTCGTAGTTGCAGATGCTTGCGAGAGGGGTTAATCATAAGTGGGATGCTTGTCCAAGTAAGGGCAGTACCCAAGCGCCGGTCCACCCACATATCAAACTATCAAAGTAACGGACGCGAATCATATGAACATGATGAAACTAGCATGACAGAAATTCCCGTGTGTCCTCGGGAGCGTTTTTCCTCTTATAAGACTTTGTTCAGGCTTGTCCCTTTCTACAGAAGGGATTGGGCCACTTGCTGCACCGTTGCTACTACTTGTTACTCGTTACTTTTCGCTTGCTACGTTTCACCTCACTACACCATCCCTTGTTACCGCTACTTTCAGTGCTTGCAGTTATTACCTTGCTGAAAACCATTTATCAGAGCCTTCTCCTCCTCATTGGGTTCGGCACTCTTACTTATCAAAAGGACTACGATTGATCCCCTATACTTGTGGGTCATCACACACCAGCCCCTAGTGGGCTGGTGGCCAACCCAAAGAGGCCTATTTCGGCCAAGGGAGAAAAGGAAAGGAGGGTGGGCCAAACCGAATTGGGGAAGGAGGAGTCGGCTCCTCCTTCCAAGTTGTATTGGAGGAGGACTCCTCCTCCTCCTCTTGTGCCCGCCGAACCCTAGGGCTTTTCTCTAGGGCGCCACCCCTCCCCTTCCTCCTATATATAGTAGAAGCGATAGAGCCTTTTTGCACCTCAAGCCATAGCGCAACCCTCTCTCCCTCCACCACTTTGTGACACCCTTTATCTAGTTCGGTACGGTACGACGAAGCCCTGCCTGAGTAGCTCCACGACCATCATCGCCACGCCGTCGTGCTGCCGAAGAATTCAGCTACCTCTTGATCTCTCTTGCTGGATCAAGAAGGCGGAGATCGTCATCGAGCTGCACATGTCCTGGAGCTTGCTTACCTTGTTAGCATTGCTAGGATCTACAAAACCTTCTGGCTGTATCATATACAATTCTTCCTTAAGAAAGTCGTTCACGAATGCCATTTTGACGTCCATTTACCAGATTTCATAATCATAAAACGCGGCAATTGCTAACATGATTCAGACCGACTTCAGCATCGCTGTGGGTGGGAAGGTCTCATCGTAGTCAATCCCTTGAACTTGTCGATAACCCTTAGCGACAAGTCGAGCCTTATAGATGGTCACATTACCATCCGCGTCAGTCTTCTTCTTAAAGATCCATTTATTTTCTATGGATCGCCGATCATCGGGCAAGTCCACCAAAGTCCATACTTTGTTCTCATACATGGATCCTATCTCGGATTTCATGGCCTCAAGCCATTTGTTGGAATCCGGGCCGGCCATTGCTTCTTCATAGTTCGAAGGTTCACTGTTGTCCAACAACATGATTTCCATGACAGGGTTGCCGTACCACTCTAGTGCGTAACGTACCCTTGTGGACCTTTCAGGTTCAATAGCAACTTGTTCCGAAGTTCCATGATCATCATCGTTAACTTCTTCTCTAGCCGGTGCAGGCACCTCAGAAACATTTTCTTGTGCTGCGCTACTCTCCGGTTCGAGAGGAGGTACAATTAACTCATCAAGTTTTATTTTCCTCCCACTTACTTCTTTCGAGAGAAACTCTTTCTCTAGAAATGATACGTTCTTGGCAACAAAGATTTTGCCTTTGGATCTAAGATAGAAGGTGTACCCAATAGTTTCCTTAGGGTATCCTATGAAGATGCATTTTTTCGCTTTGGGTTCGAGCTTCTCAGGTTGAAGTTTCTTCACATAAGCATCGTAGCCCCAAAGTTTCAGAAACGACAGCTTAGGTTTCTTGCCAAACCATAATTCATATGGTGTCGTCTCAACGGATTTAGACGGTGCCCTATTTAAAGTGAATGCGGCAGTTTCCAATGCATATCCCCAAAATGATAGCGGTAAATCGGTAAGAGACATCATAGATCGCACCATATCCAATGAAGTGCGATTACGATGTTCAGACACATCGTTACGCTGCGGTGTGACATGCGGCGTGAGTTGTGAAACAATTCCACATTTCCTTAGGTGTGTGCCAAACTCGTGACTCAAATATTCTCCTCCATGATCAGATTGTAAGAACTTTATCTTCTTGTCATGTTGAGTCACCACCTCACTCTGAAATTCTTTGAACCTTTCAAAGGTTTCGGACTTGTGCTTCATTAAGTAGACATACCCATATCTACTTAAATCATCACTGAGGGTGAGAACATAACGATAGCCTCCGCGAGCCTCAACGCTCATTGGACCGCATACATCGGTATGTATTATTTCCAATATGTTGGTTGCTCGCTCCATTGTTCTAGAGAACGGAGTCTTGGTCATCTTGCCCTTGAGGCACGATTCACATGTGTCAAATGATTCAAAATCAAGAGACTCCAAAATCCATCTGTATGGAGTTTCTTCATGCGCTTAACACCAATATGACCAAGGAGGCAGTGCCCCAAGTATGTGGGACTATCATTATCAACCTTACATCTTTTTGTACTCACACTATGAATATGTGTAACATCAAAATCGAGATTCATCAAGAATAAACCATTGACCAGCGGGGCATGACCATAAAACATACCACTCATATAAATAGAACAACCATTATTCTCAGATTTAAATGTGTAGCCATCTTGCATCAAGCGAGATCCTAATACAATGTTCATGCTGAAAGCTGGTACTAAATAATAATTATTAAGGTTTAAAACTAATCCCGAAGGTAGATGTAGGGGTAGTGTGCCGACGGCGATCACATCAACCTTGGAACCATTCCCGACGTGCATCGTCACCTCGTCCTTAGCCAGCCTACGCTTGTTTTGCAGTTCCTGCGTAGAGTTGCAAATGTGAGCAACAACACTGGTATCAAATGCCTAGGAGCTACTACGAGCGCTGGTAAGGTACACATCAATAACAAGTATATCACATATGCCTTTGACGCTGCCGGCCTTCTTATCCGCTAAGTACTTGGGGCAATTCCGCTTCCAGTGACCGGTTCCCTTGCAATAATAACACTCAGTCTCACGCTTGGGTCCTTTCTTTGGCTTCTTCCCGACAATTGGTTTACCGGGCGCGGCAACTGCTTTTCCGTCTTTCTTGAAGTTCTTTTTTACCTTTGCCTTTCTTGAAACTCGTGGTCTTATTCACCATCAACACTTGATGTTCCTTTTTGATTTCTACCTCCGCAGATTTCAGCATTGAATACAACTCGGGAATAGTATTTTCCATCCCTTGCATGTTGTAATTCATCCCAAAGCCTTTATAGCTAGGTGGAAGCAACTCGAGGATTCTGTCAATGACCGCATCATCCGGAAGTTCAACTCCCAGCCGAGTCAAGCGGTTGTGCAACCCAGACATTCTGAGTATGTGCTCACTGACAGAACTATTCTCCTCCATCTTAAAGCTAAAGAACTTGTCGGAGACTTCATATCTCTCGACCCGGGCATGAGCTTGAAAAACAAGTTTCAGCTCCTCGAACATCTCATATGCTCCGTGTTTCTCAAAACGCCTTTGGAGCCCCGGTTCTAAACTATAAAGCATGCCGCACTGAACCAGAGAGTAGTCATCACTCTGTGACTGCCATGCGTTCCTAACGTCCTGGTCTGTGCGGGAATGGAAGGATCACCTAGTGTTGCATTAAGGACATATGCCTTCTTGGAAGCAATGACGATGAGCTTTAAGTTACGAGCCCAATCTGCATAGTTGCTCCCATCATCTTTCAACTTGGTTTTCTCTAGGAACGCGTTGAAGTTAAATGAGACATTTGCGTTGTCCATTGGATCTACAATATTTGTAAAGAAAATTTTAGAGTATGTTCATGATAATTAAGTTCATCTAATCAAATTACTAATGAACTCCCACTCAGATCGACATCCCTCTAGTCATCCAATTGTTACATGATCCACGTCGACTAGCCCATGTCCGATCATCACGTGAGACGGACTAGTCATCAATGGTGAGCATCTCCATGCTGATCGTATCAACCATACAACTCATGTTCGACCTTTCGGTCTCCCGTGTTCGAGGCCATGACTGTACACGCTAGGCTCGTTGAGTCAACCTAAGTGTTTTGCGTGTGTAAACTCGCTTACACCCGTTGTATGCGAAAGTTAGAATCTATCACACCCATTCTCATCACGTGGTACTTCCAAACAACAATCCTTCACAATGGTGCAGACTTAGGGGAATACATATCTCAAAATTTTAATGAGGGATCATCTTATCTTTGCTACCGTCGTTCTAAGCAATAAGATGAAAAACATGATAAACATCACATGCAATCATATAATGACATGATATGGCCAATATCATCTTGCTCCTTTGATTTCCATCTTCGGGGCACCATGATCATCATTGTCACCGGCATGACACCATGATCTTCATCATCATGATCTCCATCATTGTGTCTCCGTGAAGTCGTCATGCCAACTATTACTTCTTCTACTATAGCTAACGTTTAGCAATAAAGTAAAGTAATCACATGGCGTTGCATCTCATAAAATAAATTAACACAACTCATATGGCTCCTGCCTGTTGTCATACTCATCGACATGCAAGTCGTGAATCCTATTACAAGAACATGATCCATCTCATACATCACATATGTAACATCACATTCTTTTGGCCATATCACATCACATAGCATACCCTGCAAAAAGAAGTTAGACGTCCTCTAATTGTTGTTGCAAGTTTCACGTGTCTGGTTAGGGTTTCTAGCAAGAACGTTTCTTACCTTTGTGTCAGCCACAACATTGATATGCCAATGCTATTTACCCTTCACAAGGACCCTCTTCATCGAATCCGATCCGACTAAAGTGGGAGAGACAGACACCCGCTAGGCACCTTATGAAACAAATGCATGTCGGTCGGTGTAACTAGTCTCACGTAAGAGTACGTGTAAAGTCGGTCCGGGCCGCTTCATCCCACGATGTCGTTGAATCAAGATAAGAGTAGCAACAGCAAGCAATTGACAAAATCAGCGTCCACAACTTTTGTGTTCTACTCGTGCATAGAATCTACGCATAGAACCTTGGCTCAGATGCCAGTGTGATGGAGATCAAGAAGCACAAGTTCATGGCCATATCATGTTGTTGGGGAACGCAGTAATTTCAAAACAATTCATACGCTTCACAAGGATCTATCTATGGAGAAATCAGCAACGAGCAAAGGGGTAGAGTATCTTCATACCTTTGAAGATCGCTAAGCGGAAGCGTTGCTAGAACGTGGTTGATGGAGTCGTACTCGCAGTGATTCAGATCGCGGTGGACTCCGATCTATGCACCGAACAATGGCGCCTCCGCGTTCAGCACACGTGCTGCCCGATGACGTCTGCAACGCCTTGATCCAGCAAGGAGTGAGGAGAGGTTGAGGGAGAGCTTCGGCAACACGATGGCGTGGTGACGGTGGAGTTGCGTGGTATTCCGACAGGGCTTCGCCAAGCACTACGGAGGACGAGGAGGAGGAGGAGTAGGGCTGCGCCTTGGAGAGAGAGATATTGTCTCAAAACAGCCCCAAACCCTCCACTATATATAGGAGGAGAGGGAGGAGGGTGCCCACCCTTAGGGTTTCCCACCCTAAGGGGTGCGGTAGCACTAGATGGGCAAGTAGGGCGGCGACCAAGGGTGGAGGCGCCCTAGGGTGGGCCTTGAGGCCCAAGGTTGCCCTCCACGCCTAGGGTTTAGCCCCTCTCCACCCCCTTGTGCGCCTTGGGCCCTTAGTGGTGGCGCACCAACCCACCTAGGGGTTGGTTCCCATCCACTATTGGCCCATGTAGCACTTTGGGGCTGGTGGCCCTTCCCGGTGGACCCCCGAACCCTTCCGATGGTCCCGGTAATGCATTACCGGTGACGCCCAAAACACTTCCTACGATCAAATCCTCACTTCCTATATATGAATCTTTACCTCCTGACCATTCCGGAACTCCTCGTGACGTCCGGGATCTCATCCGGGACTCCTAACAACCTTAGGTAACCACGTACACTATTCCGATATAACCCTAGCGTCATCGAACCTTAAGTGTGTAGACCCTACGGGTTTGGGAAGCATGCAAACATGACCGAGACAGCTCTCCGGTCAATAACCAACAGCGGGGTCTGGATATCCATGTTCACATGTTCCATGATGATTGTTGGAAATATGCCCTAGAGGTAATAATAAAATGGTTATTATCATATTTCCTTGTTCATGATAATCGTCAATTGTTCATGCTATAATTGTATTAACAGGAAACAATAATACATGTGTGAATAAATAGATCACAATGTGTCCCTAGCAAGCCTCTAGTTGGCTAGCTCGTTAGTCAATAGATGATCATGGTTTCCTGGTCATGGGCATTAGATGTCATTGATAACGGGATCACATCATTTTGAGAATGATGTGATGGACAAGACCCAATCCTAAGCGTAGCACTAGATCGTATTGTTCGTATGCTAAAGCTTTTCTAATGTCAAGTGTCTTTTCCTTCGACCGTGAGATTGTGCAACTCCCGGATACTGTAGGAGTGCTTTGGGTGTATCAGACGTCACAACGTAACTGGGTGACTATAAAGGTGCACTACGGGTACCTCTGAAAGTGTCTGTTGGGTTGGTACGAATCGAGATCGGGATTTGTCACTCCGTGTGACAGAGAGGTATCTCTGGGCCCACTCGGTAGAACATCATCATGAGCTCAATGTGACTAAAGGAGTTAGTCACACGATGATGTGCTACCGAACGAGTAAAGAGACTTACCGGTAACGAGATTGAACAAGGTATAGGTATACCGACGAGCGAATCTCGGGCAACTTCTATACCGACAGACAAAGGGAATTGTATACGGGATTGATTGAATCCTTGACATCGTGGTTCATCCGATGAGATCATCGTGGAACGTGTGGGAGCGACCATGGGTATCCAGATCCCGCTGATGGTTATTGGCCGGAGAGCGTCTCGGTCATGTCTGCATGCTTGCCGAACCCGTAGGGTCTACACACTTAAGGTTCGATGACGCTAGGGTTATAGGGAATTGTTATACGAGGTTACCGAAGGATGTTCGGAGTCCCGGATGAGATCCCGGACGTCACGAGGAGCTCCGTAATGGCCCGGAGGTAAAGATTGATATATAGGATGGATGGGTTTGGACGCCGGAAATGTTTCGGGCACCACCGACAAAGTGTCGGGACCACCGGGAGGGGCCACAAGCCCCGGAGGGCTACATGGGCCAAGTGCGGGAGGGAACCAGCCCCCTAGGTGGGCTGGTGCGCCCCGCACACCCAGACCATGCGCACCAGAGAGGGAGGGGAAACCCTAGGCGCAGGGGAGGCCCAAGGCCCACCTAGGGCGCCCCCCCTTTCCCTGCCCTGGCCGCCGCCCCCCTCCCATCTGGGCTGCCGCACCACCTAGGGTGGGAACCCTAGGGGTGGCGCACCCCCTCCCCTCCTCCTATAAATATTGGGGGTTTTGGGGCTGTTTGACACACGGTTTCCCATCTCCCTCGGTGCAGCCCTGCCCCCCTTCTTCCTCCTCTCTGCCGGTGCTTGGCGAAGCCCTGCCGGGAGACCTCGTCTCTCCATCGACAGCACGCCGTCGTGATGCCGGAGATCTTCCCCAACCTCTCCCTCCTCCTTGCTGGATCACGGTGCGGGAGACGTCACCAGGCTGAATGTGTGTTGAACGCGGAGGTGCCGTGATTCGACACTAGATCGGAATCACACCGCGATCGGAATCGCTGCGAGTACGACTCCATCAACCGCGTTCTAGCAACGCTTCCGCTTAGCGATCTTCAAAGGTATGAAGATGCACTCACCCCTCTCTCATTGCTGGTCTCTCCATAGGAAGATCTGAATATGCGTAGGATTTTTTTTAATTTATGCTACGTTACCCAACAGTGGCATCTGAGCCATGTTTTCTATGCGTAGATTCTATGCACGAGTAGAACACAAAAGGTTGTGGGCGATGATTCGTCAATTGCTTGCCGCTACTAGTCTTATTATTTTCTGGCGGTATTGTAGGATGAAGCGGCCCGGACCGACCTTACACGTACGCTTACGTGAGACTGGTTCCACCGACAAACATGCACACCGTGCATAAAGGTGGCTAGCGGGTGTCTGTCTCTCCCACTCTAGTCGGATTGGATTTGATGAAAAGGGTCCTTACGAAGGGTAAATAGCTTTGGCATATCATCGTTGTGACTGTCACGTAGGTAAGAAGGCGTTCTTGCTAGAAACCCAAATCAGTCACGTAAAACTTGCAACAACAATTAGAGGACGTCTAACTTGTTTTTGCAGGGCTTGACATGTGATGTGATATGGCCCAAGCTGTGATGTTGCATGTATGATGTATGAGATGATCATGTTATTGTAATAGGTTTCATGACTTGCATGTCGATGAGTATGACAACCGGAGGAGCCATAGGAGTTGTCTTAATTTATTGTATGAGATGCAACGCCATGTGCTTAGTACTTTTACTTCATTGCTAACGGTTAGCTATAGTAGTAGTGATAGTAGTAGTTGGCGTGGCGACTTCACGGAGACACAATGATGGAGATCATGATGATGGAGATCATGGTGACACGCCGGTGACAATGATAATCATGCGATGCCTGAAGATGGAGATCGAAAGAGCAAAGATGATAATGGCCATATCATGTCACTATATGATGGCATTGTGATGTTTATCATGTTTTTCATCTTATTGCTTAGAACGACGGTAGCATAATAAGATGATCCCTCTTAAAACTTCGAGAACGTATTCCCCTAAGTGTGCACCATTGCGAAGGATCATTGTCTTGAAGCACCACGTGATGATCGGGTGTGATAGATTCTAACGTTCGCATACAACGGGTGTAAGCCAGATTTACACACGCGAAACACCTAGGTTGACTCGACGAGCTTAGCATGTACAGACATGACCTCGAATACAAGAGACCGAAAGGTCGAACATGAGTCGTATGGTTGAATACGATCAGCATGAAGTTGCTCACCATGGTGACTAATCCGTCTCACGTGATGATCGGACACGGGTTAGTCAATATGGATCATGTATCAGTTAGATGACTAGAGGGATGTCGATTTAAGTGGGAGTTCATACTTAATTTGATTAAATGAACTTAATTGTCATGAACTTAGTCTAAAAGTTGTCTTTATAAATATTATAGATGGCCAACGTCAACCTCAATTTCAACGCATTCCTAGAGAAAAACAAGCTGAAAGATGATGGTAGCAACTATGAGAACTGGGTTCGCAACTTAAAGCTCATCCTTGAAGCAACTAAAAAGGCTTATGTCCTTGATGCACCGCTAGGTGACCCTCCCGCTCCCGCAGCAGCCCAGGAGATTCTGAACGTCTGGCAAACACGGAGTGATGACTACTCTCTGGTTAGGTGTGGCATGCTATACAGTTTAGAAACGGGTCTCCAAAGGCGTTTTGAGCAACACGGTGCATATGAGATGTTCCAAGAGCTGAAGCTAGTTTTCAAGCTCATGCCCGTGTCGAGAGATATGAAGTCTCCGACAAGTTCTTTAGCTGTAAGATGGAGGAGAACAGTTCTGTCAGTGATCACATACTCAAAATGTCTGGGTTACACGGTCGTGTGACTTCACTTGGAGTCGAACTTCCGGATGATGCTATAATTGACAGAATCCTCCAGTCTCTCCCACCAAGCTACAAAGGTTTTGTGCTGAACTACAACATGCAAGGGATGGAGAAGACCATTCCCGAGTTGTACTCGACTCTCAAGTCTGCAGAAGTAGAAATCAAGAAAGAGCATCAAGTGTTGATGGTCAACAAGACCACTAGTTTCAAGAAGGGCAAGAGTAAGAAGAACTTCAAGAAAGACGGCAAAGCCGTTGCCACGCCCGGTAAGCCAGATGCCGGGAAGAAGAAAAAGAATGGACCCAAGCCTGAGACTGAGTGCTTCTATTGCAAGGGAAAGGGTCACTGGAAGCGGAACTGCCCCAAATACTTAGAGGACAAGAAGGCCGGCAACGTTAAAGGTATATGTGATATACCTATTATTGATGTGTACCTTACCAGCGCTCGTAGTAGCTCCTGGGTATTTGATACCGGTGCTGTTGCTCACATTTGCAACTCAAAGTAGGAACTGCGGAATAAGCGGAGACTGGCCAAGGACGAGGTGACGATGCGCGTCGGGAATGGCTCCAAGGTCGATGTGATCGCCGTCGGCACGCTACCTCTACATCTACCGACGGGATTAGTTTTAAACCTTAATAATTGTTATTTAGTACCAGCTTTGAGCATGAATATTGTATCAGGGTCTTGCTTAATGCGAGATGGCTACTCATTTAAGTCAGAGAATAATGGTTGTTCTATTTATATGAGTGATATGTTTTATGGTCATGCTCCGCTGGTGAATGGTTTATTCTTAATGAATCTCGATCGTGATGTTACGCATATTCATAGCGTGAGTACCAAAATATGTAAAATTGATAATGATAGTCCCACATACTTGTGGCACTGCAACCTTGGTCATATCAGCGTTAAGCGCATGAAGAAGCTCCATACTGATCGACTATTAGAGTCTCTTGATTTTGAATCATTTGACACATGCGAACCGTGCCTCATGGGCAAGATGACTAAGACTCCATTCTCAAGAATAATGTACAGAGCAAACGACTTATTGGAAATAATACATACTGACGTGTGTGGTCCAATGAACGTTGAAGCTCGCGGTGGCTATCGTTATGTTCTCACTCTCACCGATGATTTGAGTAGGTATGGGTATATCTACTTGATGAAGCACAAATCTGAGACATTTGAAAAGTTCAAGGAATTTCAGAGTGAGGTCGAGAATCAACGTGACAGAAAAATTAAGTGTCTACGATCTGATCGTGGAGGAGAATATTTGAGTCACGAGTTTTGCACACACCTAAGGAAGTGTGGAATCATTTCACAACTGACGCTGCCTGGCACACCGCAACGCAACGGAGTGTCTGAACGTCGTAATCGCACTTTATTAGATATGGTACGATCTATGATGTCCCTTACCGACTTACCGCTATCATTTTGGGGATACGCATTAGAAACTACAACATTCACTTTAAATAGGGCACCGTCTAAATCCGTTGAGACGACACCGTATGAACTATGGTTTGGCAAGAAACCTAAGTTGTCGTTTCTTAAAGTTTGGGGCTGCGATGCTTATGTGAAGAAACTTCAACCAGAAAAGCACGAACCCAAATCGGAGAAATGCGCATTCATAGGATACCCTAAGGAAACTATTGGGTATACCTTCTATCTTAGATCGGAAGGTAAAACCTTTGTTGCCATGAACGGATCCTTTCTAGAGAAAGAGTTTCTCTCGAAAGAAGTAAGTGGGAGGAAGGTAGAACTTGATGAGGTAATTACACCCCCTCTCGAACAGGATAGTAGCACAACGCGGGAAGTTGTTCCTGTGGCGCCTACACCAACTGAAGAGGAAGTTAATGATAATGATCATGAAGCTTTGGATCAAGTTACTACTGAGCCGCGAAGGTCCACAAGGGTACGCTCCGCACCAGAGTGGTACAACAACCGTGTAATGGAAATCATGTTGTTAGACAACGGTGAACCTTCAAACTATGAAGAAGCGATGGCGGGCCCGGATTCCAACAAATGGCTTGAAGCTATGAAATCCGAGATAGGATCCATGTATGAGAACAAAGTATGGACTTTGGTGGAATTGCCCGATGACCGGTGAGCCATAGAAAATAAATGGATCTTCAAGAAGAAGACTGATGCAAACAGTAATGTAACCGTTTACAAAGCTCTACTTGTCACAAAGGGTTTTCGACAAATTCAAGGGATTGACTATGAAGAGACTTTCTCTCCCATAGCGAAGCTGAAATCAGTCCGAATCATGTTAGCAATTGCCGCCTTTTATGATTATGAAATTTGGCAAATGGACGTCAAAACAACGTTCCTTAACGGGAACCTTAAGGAAGAGTTGTATATGATGCAACCAGAAGGTTTTGTCAACCCTAAGGGTGCTAACAAAGTGTGCAAGCTCCAGCGCTCCATCTATGGGCTGGTGCAAGCATCTCGGAGTTGGAACATTCGCTTTAATGAGGTGATTAAAGCGTTTGGGTTCATACAGGTTTATGGAGAAGCCTGTGTGTACAAGAAAGTGAGTGGGAGCTCTGTAGCTTTCCTCATACTGTATGTGGATGACATATTATTGATGGGATATAATATAGAGATGTTGGAGAGCATAAAGGCCTATTTGAACAAGAGTTTTTCAATGAAGGACCTTGGAGAAGCTGCAAACATATTAGGTATCAAGATCTATAGAGATAGATCAAGACGCCTCATAGGTCTTTCGCAAAGTACATACCTTGACAAGATATTGAAGAAGTTCAATATGGAAAACTCAAAGAAAGGGTTCTTGCCAGTTTTGCAAGGTATGAGATTGAGTAAGACCCAGTCGCCGACCATGGCAACACATAGAGAGAAGATGAGTTCTGTCCCCTACGCTTCAGCCGTAGGCTCTCTTATGTATGCCATGCTGTGTACCAGACCTGATATAAACCTTGCCATAAGTTTGGTAGGGAGGTACCAAAGTGATCCCGGTATGGAACACTGGACAACGGTCAAGAATAT
This sequence comes from Hordeum vulgare subsp. vulgare, assembly GCF_904849725.1. Lineage (NCBI taxonomy): Eukaryota > Viridiplantae > Streptophyta > Magnoliopsida > Poales > Poaceae > Hordeum > Hordeum vulgare. The sequence continues at coordinate 138,964,039 of NC_058522.1, forward strand.
CATTAAGTACCTGAAAAGGACTAAGGAAATGTTTCTCGTTTATGGAGGTGACGAAGAGCTCGTCGTAAAGGGTTACGTCGACGCTAGCTTCGACACAGATCCGGATGACTCTAAGTCACAGAGCGGATACGTATATGTTTTGAATGGTGGGGCAGTGAGCTGGTGCAACAGCAAGCAAGAAGTCGTGGCAGCATCTACATGTGAAGCGGAGTACATAGCTGCTTCAGAAGCAGCTCATGAAGGAATTTGGATGAAGGAGCTCATCACCGTCCTTGGAGTGGTTCCAAGCGCGTCGGGTCCAATGACACTCTTCTGTGATAACACTGGGTCATTGCCATAGCCAAGGAGCCCAGATTTCACCAGAAGACGAAGCACATCAAATGCCGCTACAACTCCATCCAGGACCATGTCCAGAGTGGAGTAATAGAGATTTGTAAAGTACACACGGATCTAAATGTTGCAGACCCATTGAATAAACCTCTTCCACGAGCAAAACATGATCAACACCATAATGCTTTGGGTGTTCGATACATCACAATGTAACTAGATTATTGACTCTAGTGCAACTGGGAGACTGTTGGAAATATGCCCTAGAGGCAATAATAAAATGGTTATTATCATATTTCCTTGTTCATGATAATCGTCTATTGTTCATGCTATAATTGTATTAATAGGAAACAGTAATACATGTGTGAATAAATAGATCACAATGTGTCCCTAGCAAGCCTCTAGTTGGCTAGCTCGTTAGTCAATAGATGATCATGGTTTCCTGGTCATGGGCATTAGATGTCATTGATAACGGGATCACATCATTGGGAGAATGATGTGATGGACAAGACCCAATCCTAAGCGTAGCACTAGATCGTATTGTTCGTATGCTAAAGCTTTTCTAATGTCAAGTGTCTTTTCCTTCGACCGTGAGATTGTGCAACTCCCGGATACCGTAGGAGTGCTTTGGGTGTATCAAACGTCACAACGTAACTGGGTGACTATATAGGTGCACTACGGGTACCTCTAAAAGTGTCTGTTGGGTTGGTACGAATCAAGATCGGGATTTGTCACTCCGTGTGATGGAGAGGTATCTCTGGGCCCACTCAGTAGAACACCATCATGAGCTCAATGTGACTAAAGGAGTTAGTCACACGATGACGTGCTACGGAACGAGTAAAGAGACTTACCGGTAACGAGATTGAACAAGGTATAGGTATACCGACGATCGAATCTCGGGCAAGTTCTATACCGACAGACAAAGGGAATTGTATACGGGATTGATTGAATCCTTGACATCGTGGTTCATCCGATGAGATCATCGTGCAACGTGTGGGAGCCACCATGGGTATCCAGATCCCACTGATGGTTATTGGCCGGAGAGCGTCTCGGTCATGTCTGCATGCTTGCCGAACCCGTAGGGTCTACACACTTAAGGTTCGATGACGCTAGGGTTATAGGGAATTGTTATACGAGGTTACTGAAGGATGTTCGGAGTCCCGGATGAGATCCCGGACGTCACGAGGAGCTCCGGAATGGTCCGGAGGTAAATATTGATATATAGGATGGATGGGTTTGGACGCCGGAAATGTTTCGGGCTCCACCGGCAAAGTGCTGGGACCACCGGAAGGGTTCCGGAGGCCCACCAGGAGAGGCCACAAGCCCCGGAGGGCTACACGGGCCAAGTGCGGGAGGGAACCAGCCCCTAGGTGGGCTGGTGCGCCCCCACACCCAGCCTATGCGCACCAGAGAGGGAGGGGAAACCCTAGGCGCAGGGGAGGCCCAAGGCCCACCTAGGGCGCCGCCCCCCCTTTCCCTGCCCTAGCCGCCGCCCCCCTCTCCCATATGGTCTGCCGCACCACCTAGGGTGGGAACCCTAGGGGTGGCGCACCCCCCTCCCCTCCTCCTATAAATAGTGGGGGTTTTGGGGCTGTTTGACACACGGTTTCCCATCTCCCTCGGCGCAGCCCTGCCCCCTTCTTCCTCCTCTCTGTCGGTGCTTGGCGAAGCCCTGCCGGGAGACCTCGTCTCTCCATCGACACCACGCCGTCGTGGTGCCGGAGATCTTCCCCAACCTCTCCCTCCTCCTTGCTGGATCAAGGTGCAGGAGACGTCACCGGGCTGCACGTGTGTTGAACGCGGAGGTGCCGTGGTTCGGCACTAGATCGGAATCACACCGCGATCGGAATCGCTGCGAGTACGACTCCATCAACCGCGTTCTAGCAACTCTTCCTCTTAGCGATCTTCAAAGGTATGAAGATGCACTCACCCCTCCCTCGTTGCTGGTCTCTCCATAGGAAGATCTGAATATGCGTAGGATTTTTTTGAATTTATGCTACGTTACCCAACAATGATCTCATTGGATGAACCACGATGTGAGGGATTCGATCAATCCCGTATGCAATTCCCTTTGTCTACCGGTATGAGACTTGTCCGAGATTCGATCGTCGGTATCCCCATACCTTGTTCAATATCGTTACCGACAAGTCTCTTTACTCGTTACGTATGTAACGACCAAACCTCGAAGGATTTGAGTCTCTGTGCTTTACCGTGCTAGTCCCTGGATCGACTCGCTAGCACACACAGTATAGATGAAAACCAGAATAGCAAGTGCATCATTTATAATAACGTATGATCCAGAATTTATAAAATATAACAATCTGCATAGCACTTAGCTAGCTTTATTCTAATAAACAGCGGAAAAGTAGCAGAATAATAACGATGAGTCCCATCATAGCCCACTGGCGATGTTGAGTGAAGACTCGCGACCCTAACGGTACCTTACTCCTCGTCTGAATATCCTGCAACATGATACGTTGCAGCCATATAGGTCAATACTTTGAATGTATTGGCAAGTTACACAAGAAAAGATAATATAACAGACCTACATGTATATGCATAGTATAACAAAAGAAAGGCTGATGGTTATTTTGCAGAAAGCTGATTTTATCCTCATAGCTACCTAATAGTCAAGTTTTAATTTGTTTGCTACAATAACTCACATATGGTTGAATTGGCATCTCCAACTCCAACCTATCACCATTATTAAGTTTCCCATCAAGTTTTATTAAGTGAGTCATCTGTCAAGATCATCCAACAACTGTAATGGCCTAGCTGCTCAAAATTGTCCATAACCGAGGACACGGCTAATCATGATTAGTTTATACACTCTGCAGAGGTTAGTACGCTGTACCCACTGGACCCAACCCGAAGATTGAGACGAAGTCTTTCAGAAGCAGTCACCTAGTCCCACAGGAGGCCCATCCCACCTATCATAGCTACATCAGCTGGCACATCCGGGTAAGGTTTCCACGACTGATCAACTAAGCCAGAGCCCATAATAGCCAGTGGTCGCACAAGGAAGCTACTAGTCACTAAGTTTGTTTGATCTTTTTGTACCTGGGCGGCATTCCACTTACATTCAGAGGGTAGAAACCATGATGTTCTTGAAACCACCCAGCAATACCATATCCGCCCAGAGGTGTATTATATCCTGAATTACTACTCAATTTATTTTGTAGTAATCCTCACATATACTCAATGAATACAGGAACCAATCCCCGTCTACATAGCATAGCAAAATATATCTAGCACGATCTTTCAATGACGAGGGGATATAGCTCAAAAGCATAGCAATAATAATCTTCCTATACATGCATAATTCTCATAGGGTGGTATAATACTACATGCATAGGAAAATAATAGGTAAAGGATGATCAACATGTAACTTGCCTTGATTCTGATTCAGAAAGTCACACTCCTGACAATAGTTTGCGTCGCACTCCGCACAATCTACACGTTGCAAACAATCACACCAATCAATCACCACAATCACATAACACCAAATAAAATCATCGGGAATAAAACAACTTGTTTAAAACCAAAGCATAAATAGCATGGCAGCAGGTATAAAATCATCTACATGCTGATACGATGACAACGCAAAAAGAATCAACTAAACCGGATGAACGGTTTGCAAAATATGGCCTCCGGTAGGTGTAAAATAATCTGTTTTAACAAAAATTTTTTTTTTCGTAAAACTGAAAACTACTGGTTCTAACATGTTCTCCTCATCGATACGAGATCACAGGAAAAAGAATTTCCTGAATCGGAGTTACGAGTAAAAAGATAAACGCGTTTCAAAATTATACCGAGAATCTGACAGAGCTGAAAACAGATAAAATCAGATTTTATTTCGTCCTGAAGCTGTTCATCGGGGTTTGATGAATCCGCTCGTGCGTGCGTTCTCACCACGAACAGCGGGGAAAAACGGAACCGTCTCGATGTGGCTCCTCCGATGGTGCTCCGGTGGCGGTCGAACGGACTCCGATGACGGCGGCTCCGCAAACTCCGACGAACACGGACGAACTCGGACGTGCGCGGCGTGTTCCTGTGATGCTCGAGGCTACTACGTGTGCGAGGCGGCGGCGCTGTGCAAATCGGGAGCAAGGGCTTCTGAGCCTGGGGCTTTATCGCGAGGAAACCTGGGGCGACTCGGTTTGGGAAAAGGTGCAGCCTCCTAGTCCGGCTCGGGACAGGAACTAGGGGAGTCCTGGGGCGAATCTCGGGCAGCAGGAGAAACAAAAGAAAAAAAAATAGATGGGTCTCGGTCTCCTAGCGCAGGGAGCACATGGCCACGTGGGACTTAGCTTGTCCCAGGAGCGATGGGAATCGCTGGTGGGTTCCTGGTGCTAGTGGCATGCTGGGGCTCCTGGCACTCGTGTACATGGCCTGGGCACGTGGTGCTGGCCCTCGTGTTTTTTTTTTTTTAAAACCACGAAAAAGTATTAAAATAATATATATATATTTTTAAAGAAAAACAAACAGAGAAAATAAAATAAAATAATAATATACGTATACAAAAATATATGCATATATATACATATAATATATATATACGCACATCGCAATAAATATAAATAAGTATATATAGATATACATATTATAAATCTAATATAGATATATATATATATATAAGTATAAAATAAATATCCTAATAAATACTAAAGGAAACCTAGTTTCACCTAATGCAAAATTTTAAAATAAGTTTTATGCAATAGGCCACACAAAAAGCATTTAAAAACTTAACTAAAAATAATTTCAGAGATTATAAAATTCGCAAAACCAAATCGGACAACTTCAAATAAAATTTTAACATCATGAACTTTTTATTTCACACGGGAGAAGTCATATTATCTCCACTCCAATAAATTTCTCGAAGTTGCCAACTGAATAAAATTTACAAAAGAACAAATAATGCATAAAAATATGAGATGCATATGAATGATCTATTAACATCCGAATTTAAGAAAATTGGGATGTTACAAACCTACCCCCCTTAAGATGAATCTCGCCCTCGAGATTCGGGTTGGCTAGCAAATAGGTGTGGGTGTTCCTGCTTGAGATCCTCCTCTCGTTCCCAAGTAGCCTCTTCTTCGGTATGATGATCCCACTGAACTTTGCATAACCTGATTGTCTTGGTGCGAGTAACTCTCTCTGCTGTCTCCAGAATCTTAACAGGCTTCTCCTCATATGTCAAGTCAGTCTCCAACTGAATTGCCTCAAGTGGCACTGTATCTCTCAAAGGAACATCTGCCATCTCGGCATGACACTTCTTTAGCTGGGATACGTGAAACACATTATGAACTCCTGACAAAGCTTCTGGCAACTCCAGCTGATAAGCTACTTCTCCTCGACGCTCCAAGATCCTGTAAGGCCCCACAAACCGTGGTGCTAACTTACCTTTGATCCCAAACCTCTTAATTCCACGAAGTGGTGAAACTCTAAGGTATGCACGGTCTCCTACCTCATATGTCACCTCCTTACGCTTTGCATCTGCATAACTCTTCTGTCTAGACTGTGCTATTTTCAGCCTGTCACGAACCAACCTGACTTTCTCCTCAGCATCTCTAATCAAGTCTGGTCCAAAGAACTGACGCTCTCCAACCTCATCCCACATCAATGGTGTCCTGCACTTCCTACCATACAAAAACTCAAACGGTGCCATCTGCAAACTAGCCTGATAACTGTTATTATATGAGAACTCTGCATATGGTAAATTATCATCCCAACTGGACCCGTAGTCCAAAGCACAAGCTCTCAACATATCCTCCAATATCTGGTTCACCCTCTCAGTCTGCCCATCTGTCTGTGGATGGAATGCTGTACTGAACTCTAGTCTAGTACCTAATGATTCATGCAACTGACGCCAAAATTTAGAAGTGAACTGAGTACCTCTATCAGACACTACCTTCTTTGGGACTCCATGCAGACAGACAATTCTGGACATATAAATCTTAGCTAGCTTAGCACTGGTATAGGTAGTCATTACCGGGATGAAGTGAGCGACTTTAGTCAAACGATCAACAACTACCCAAATAGAATCATAACCTGATCGAGTCCTGGGTAATCCAGTGATGAAATCCATACCAATCTGATCCCACTTCCAATCAGGTATAGGCAATGGTTGTAACAAACCTGCTGGTTTCTGATGTTCTGCTTTAACTCTCTGGCACACATCACATACTGCAATATACTCAGCAATTTCCCTCTTCAGGCTAGGCCACCAAAATCTCTCCCTCAAATCCAAATACATCTTAGTATTACCTGGGTGGATAGAATAAGGTGAATCATGCGCCTCCTGAAGAATCAATTTCCTTATATCTGCATCCTGAGGTACACAAATACGCTTCTCAATCCATATGGTTCCATGTTCATCCTCATGGAAATCCTTTGCTTTCCCTTTTAGCATATTCTCCTTTATCTCAGCAATATACTTATCATCCTTTTGAGCTTCTCTAATTCTGTCAAGCAAAGTAGGCCTTACCTCAAGTGTAGCCAAATAGCCTCTAGGGACCATATCCAATCTCAGATTTTTGAACTGCTCACATAACTCCGGTGGCATATCCTCAATATCAATTGCATTAGCATGGCTCCTACGACTCAATGCATCAGCAACAACATTAGCCTTACCAGGATGATACTGTACATTCAAATCATAATCCTTAATAAGCTCCAACCATCTCCTCTGTCTAAGGTTCAACTCCCTGTGAGTAAATATGTACTTCAGGCTCTTATGATCAGTAAATATATCACAATGATTACCAACGAGATAATGCCTCCAAGTTTTCAATGCGTGCACAACTGAGGCTAACTCCAAATCATGTGTAGGATAATTATGCTCATGATTCTTAAGCTGACGTGAAGCATAAGAAACAACTTTACCTTCCTGCATCAAAACACTCCCAAGTCCCTGACGAGAAGCATCACAATATACCTGGAAGTCTTTATGTATGTCTGGCAGAGTTAAAACTGGTGCTGTGACTAAACGTTTCTTCAACTCCTGAAAGCTAGCTTCACAATCATCAGTCCAAACAAACTTACTTCCCTTCTTCAACAATTCAGTCATAGGCTTTGCAATCTTTGAGAAATTCTCAATAAACCTCCTGTAATAACCTGCTAAGCCCAAAAAGCTGCGAATCTCACCAACTGACGTGGGTGTCTCCCACTCTGTAACAGCAGCAACCTTGGATGGATCAACTGCAACTCCATTACCTAATATAACATGGCCAAGGAATGCTACCTCATCCAGCCAAAACTCACACTTGCTGAACTTGGCATACAACTGGTGCTCCCTCAGTTTCTCCAACACCAAACGCAAATGCACTTCATGCTCTTGCTTATTCTTGGAGAACACCAATATATCATCAATGAAAACAACCACAAATTTATCCAAGAACTCCATAAACACCTTGTTCATCATATTCATGAAGTATGCTGGGGCATTAGTCAATCCAAATGACATAACAGTATACTCATACAGCCCATACCTCGTAGTGAAAGCAGTCTTCGGAATATCTTGCTCACGAATCTTTAATTGATGATAACCAGAGCGAAGATCAATCTTAGAAAACACAGTAGCTCCCTCCAACTGGTCAAACAGATCATTTATCATAGGCAAAGGATACTTATTCTTAATGGTTACCTCATTCAGAGAACGATAATCAACACACATCCTCAAGGTTCCATCCTTCTTCTCCACAAACAAAACAGGGGCTCCCCAAGGTGATGAACTTGGGCGAATAAATCCTTGTGCCTGTAACTTCCTCAACTGCTTCTTCAATTCCTCCAACTCTTGAGGAGGCATTCTGTATGGTCTCTTTGCAATAGGTCCGGTACCAGGAATCAAATCAATGAGAAACTCAATATCTCTATCTGGTGGCATACCTGGCAACTCCTCCGGAAACACATCTGGATAATCCTTCACAACTGGCACCTCTTCCCGGCTACCCCCCTTAAGAGAGTTCACCTGCATCCTCTTATGCTGGTACTTACATACATATTTGATTCTTTTCCCTCCTGGTGCACTGAGAGAAATAGATCGACTAGCACAATCGATAACTCCTTCATATAATTGTAACCAGTCCATACCCAAAATAATATCCAGACCTTGTGACTTCAATATGATCAAATCTGTAGGGAACTCATGCTTCCCAATAGACAAGTTTAACTGATGACAACCAACACCTGCTATCATCTCAGCTCCTGGGGAACTCACTCTAATAGGCATACTAAGGGTTTTGGTTGGCAATCCATGTTTATCAACGAATACCCTCGAAATAAATGAATGCGATGCACCAGTATCAAAAAGAACAAGAGCGGGTACTGAATTGATCAAAAACTTACCAATCACTGCCTCTGGCTCATTATAGACCTCCTCCACATTAACGTGGTTAACATGACCCTTTTGAAAGGGGTTTGGCTTGATGACTCCAGAACTCCCATTACCATTATTGCTCTCTGGGCATGCATTGGAGTAGTGGCCCATCTTTCTGCACTTGAAGCACTGGACCTGATTAAGGTCCCTCTGCACTGGCACATTCTGGCGGTTCTGGTTATTGTTACCTCCATTACCATTACCACTACCGTTGCCATTGTTGCCCTTGTGTCCATTATGATGATGGTGGCCATTATGATTGTGGCCATTACCTCCATGATGATGATGCCCATTACCTCCATGGTGATGATGTCCATTACCTCCATGATTATGATATGAAGTGCGTGGCTTCTGCTGTGGTCCTGAATTAAACTTGTTGTTGCTATACTTCCTCTTGCGGTTCTCTATTGCCCGATGCTTTCCCTCAAGCACAATAGCCTTATCAACAAGCTCCTGATAATTACCAAAAGTGGCCACAGTCAACTGAACTCCCAAATCATCATTCAGGCCCTCCAAGAACTTCTCTTGTCTAGCTGCATCAGTATTAACATCATTAGGAGCATAACGTGCAAGTTTGTTGAACTCCTCCACATACTCATTAACTGAGCGACCTCCCTGACGCAAGCTGCGAAACTCCTTCTTCTTTAGACTCATGGCGCCAGCAGACACATGTGCGGCGCGGAAAGCTGCCTCAAACTGCGCCCATGTGATAGTATCAATGGGATAGGTGACCAAGTAGTTGTCCCACCAAGCTGCGGCAGGACCCTCCAATAGATGTGAGGCAAACCTCACCCTCTCTGTATCAGTGCACCCAACGGTCTGCAGGTTCCTACCAATAGAACGAAGCCAATCATCCGCCATAATAGGTTCAGGGCTGCTGGAGAACCTCTGAGGATTCAACCTCAAGAACCTAGTGAGCATATCCATAGGTGGCGGAGGCGGTGGGTTGTTGTTGTTATTGTTGGCCAAACTCTGGGCAAGCAACTGGATCAACTGGCCTTGTCCCTCAAGTATCTGCCGCACATATTGCGGTGCATCATTGCCATTGCCATCATTGTTGCCTGCTCCTGCATTCCCGTCCCTAGGCTCACGTCTCGGCCGCATCTGGTGGGCAAGAATAGATAAGAAAATAGATAGAATAGGTCTAAAGGAATATAGATATTCTACCCATATGCATATTATGATCAAGGTAATATATATGAGGCAACAAAACATCATAACAAATAACACAAACAAGCATAACAATAATCAAACATATCTATATATATAGTCGAATAATCCCGACAAGATCATAATTTAACAAACAAGCAAAATAACAATCAAGCAAGCAACCTAGTATCGTCATGCCACAAGGCAGGCATAAACAGATACGCTAACACGTTAATAGCGCAAATAAAACAAGATAAGTGGTGGTCTCAACACTAGTTCCTACTTAAGCTGGTCAAGATACTAGAGTGGTTGTCTAATGAAAGAGCAAGATGTAGACAAAGTGTATAGAATAAATTTAGACTCCTATGGCTTTTCTAATCCATTTTCTAGGGTCACGACCTACAGTCAACGCATTGCTCTGATGCCATCTGTAACGACCAAACCTCGAAGGATTTGAGTCTCTGTGCTTTACCGTGCTAGTCCCTGGATCGACTCGCTAGCACACACAGTATAGATGAAAACCAGAATAGCAAGTGCATCATTTATAATAACGTATGATCCAGAATTTATAAAATATAACAATCTGCATAGCACTTAGCTAGCTTTATTCTAATAAACAGCGGAAAAGTAGCAGAATAATAACGATGAGTCCCATCATAGCCCACTGGCGATGTTGAGTGAAGACTCGCGACCCTAACGGTACCTTACTCCTCGTCTGAATATCCTGCAACATGATACGTTGCAGCCATATAGGTCAATACTTTGAATGTATTGGCAAGTTACACAAGAAAAGATAATATAACAGACCTACATGTATATGCATAGTATAACAAAAGAAAGGCTGATGGTTATTTTGCAGAAAGCTGATTTTATCCTCATAGCTACCTAATAGTCAAGTTTTAATTTGTTTGCTACAATAACTCACATATGGTTGAATTGGCATCTCCAACTCCAACCTATCACCATTATTAAGTTTCCCATCAAGTTTTATTAAGTGAGTCATCTGTCAAGATCATCCAACAACTGTAATGGCCTAGCTGCTCAAAATTGTCCATAACCGAGGACACGGCTAATCATGATTAGTTTATACACTCTGCAGAGGTTAGTACGCTGTACCCACTGGACCCAACCCGAAGATTGAGACGAAGTCTTTCAGAAGCAGTCACCTAGTCCCACAGGAGGCCCATCCCACCTATCATAGCTACATCAGCTGGCACATCCGGGTAAGGTTTCCACGACTGATCAACTAAGCCAGAGCCCATAATAGCCAGTGGTCGCACAAGGAAGCTACTAGTCACTAAGTTTGTTTGATCTTTTTGTACCTGGGCGGCATTCCACTTACATTCAGAGGGTAGAAACCATGATGTTCTTGAAACCACCCAGCAATACCATATCCGCCCAGAGGTGTATTATATCCTGAATTACTACTCAATTTATTTTGTAGTAATCCTCACATATACTCAATGAATACAGGAACCAATCCCCGTCTACATAGCATAGCAAAATATATCTAGCACGATCTTTCAATGACGAGGGGATATAGCTCAAAAGCATAGCAATAATAATCTTCCTATACATGCATAATTCTCATAGGGTGGTATAATACTACATGCATAGGAAAATAATAGGTAAAGGATGATCAACATGTAACTTGCCTTGATTCTGATTCAGAAAGTCACACTCCTGACAATAGTTTGCGTCGCACTCCGCACAATCTACACGTTGCAAACAATCACACCAATCAATCACCACAATCACATAACACCAAATAAAATCATCGGGAATAAAACAACTTGTTTAAAACCAAAGCATAAATAGCATGGCAGCAGGTATAAAATCATCTACATGCTGATACGATGACAACGCAAAAAGAATCAACTAAACCGGATGAACGGTTTGCAAAATATGGCCTCCGGTAGGTGTAAAATAATCTGTTTTAACAAAAAAATTTTTTTTCGTAAAACTGAAAACTACTGGTTCTAACATGTTCTCCTCATCGATACGAGATCACAGGAAAAAGAATTTCCTGAATCGGAGTTACGAGTAAAAAGATAAACGCGTTTCAAAATTATACCGAGAATCTGACAGAGCTGAAAACAGATAAAATCAGATTTTATTTCGTCCTGAAGCTGTTCATCGGGGTTTGATGAATCCGCTCGTGCGTGCGTTCTCACCACGAACAGCGGGGAAAAACGGAACCGTCTCGATGTGGCTCCTCCGATGGTGCTCCGGTGGCGGTCGAACGGACTCCGATGACGGCGGCTCCGCAAACTCCGACGAACACGGACGAACTCGGACGTGCGCGGCGTGTTCCTGTGATGCTCGAGGCTACTACGTGTGCGAGGCGGCGGCGCTGTGCAAATCGGGAGCAAGGGCTTCTGAGCCTGGGGCTTTATCGCGAGGAAACCTGGGGCGACTCGGTTTGGGAAAAGGTGCAGCCTCCTAGTCCGGCTCGGGACAGGAACTAGGGGAGTCCTGGGGCGAATCTCGGGCAGCAGGAGAAACAAAAGAAAAAAAAATAGATGGGTCTCGGTCTCCTAGCGCAGGGAGCACATGGCCACGTGGGACTTAGCTTGTCCCAGGAGCGATGGGAATCGCTGGTGGGTTCCTGGTGCTAGTGGCATGCTGGGGCTCCTGGCACTCGTGTACATGGCCTGGGCACGTGGTGCTGGCCCTCGTGTTTTTTTTTTTTTAAAACCACGAAAAAGTATTAAAATAATATATATATATTTTTAAAGAAAAACAAACAGAGAAAATAAAATAAAATAATAATATACGTATACAAAAATATATGCATATATATACATATAATATATATATACGCACATCGCAATAAATATAAATAAGTATATATAGATATACATATTATAAATCTAATATAGATATATATATATATATAAGTATAAAATAAATATCCTAATAAATACTAAAGGAAACCTAGTTTCACCTAATGCAAAATTTTAAAATAAGTTTTATGCAATAGGCCACACAAAAAGCATTTAAAAACTTAACTAAAAATAATTTCAGAGATTATAAAATTCGCAAAACCAAATCGGACAACTTCAAATAAAATTTTAACATCATGAACTTTTTATTTCACACGGGAGAAGTCATATTATCTCCACTCCAATAAATTTCTCGAAGTTGCCAACTGAATAAAATTTACAAAAGAACAAATAATGCATAAAAATATGAGATGCATGTGAATGATCTATTAACATCCGAATTTAAGAAAATTGGGATGTTACAACGTAACACATCATCCCGTGGCTAACTCCTTAGTCACATTGAGCTCAGTATGATGATGGATTACCGAGTGGGCCGAGAGATACCTCTCCCTCACACGGAGTGACAAATCCCAGTCTCGATTGTACGACCCAACAGACACTTTCGAAGATACCTATAGTGCACCTTTATAATCACCCAGTTACGTTGTGACATTTGATACACCTAAAGCATTCCTACGGTATCCGGGAGTTGCACAATCTCATGGTCTAAGTAAATGATACTTGACATTAGAAAAGCTTTAGCAGACGAACAACACGATCTAGTGCTATGCTTAGGATTGGGTCTTGTCCATCACATCATTCCCCAATGATGTGATCCCATTATCAATGACATGCAATGTCCATGATCAAGAAACCATGATCATCTATTGATCAACGAGCTAGCCAACTAGAGGCTCATTAGGGACACATTGTGATCTATATATTCACACATGCATTACTGTTTCTGGTTAATATAATTATAGCATGAATAATAGACAATTATCATGAACTAGGTAATATAATAATAACCCCTTTATTATTGCCTCTAGGGCATATTTCCAACACACGTGACTTATGATTTGCATGTGATGTTAATCCTTTTATGCACCTTATTTTGCTTAGGACGATGGTAGCATTATAAGGTGATCCCTCACTGAAATTTCAAGATAAAATTGTGTTCTCCCCGAGTGTGCACCATTGCGATAGTTCGTCGTTTTGAGACACCACATGATGATCAGGTGTGATAGACTGTACGTTCACATACAACGGGTGCAAAACAGTTGCACGTGTTGAACACTCGGGTTAAACTTGACGAACCTAGCATGTACAGACATGGCCCCGGAACACAAGAGACCGAAAGGTCGAGCATGAGTCATATAGTGGATATGATCAACATGGAGATGTTCACTATTGAAGCTAACTCAACTCACGTGATGATCGGACTTGAGTTAGTGAATTTGGATCATGTACCACTCGAATAACCAGAGGGATGCCAATTTGAGTGGGAGTTCTTAAGTAATATGATTGAACTCTTTATCATGAACATAGTCAAAATGTCTTTGCAAGTTATGTTGTAGACTGCGCTGTAGATCTACTATTTTTGATATGTTCCTAGAGAAAACTTAGTTGAAAGATGATAGTAGCAATTATGTGAGCTGGGTCCGTAAACTGAGGATTGTCCTCATTGTTGCACAAAAATCTTATGTACTTAATGCACCGCTCGGTGTGCTAAACCCCGAGCGCCCATTGTAGATGTTGCGAACATCTAACATACACGTTTTTGATGACTACATGATAGTCCAGTGCGTAATGCTTGAGGCGCCAAAGACGTTTCGAACGTCAGGGGACATATGAGATGTTCCAAGAGATGAAAATGAGATTTCGGGCTCGTGCCTGTGTTGAGAGGTATAAGAACTCCGACAAGATTCTTTGTCTACAAAGTAAGGGAGAAAAGCTCAATCATTGAGCATGTGCTGAGATTGTCTGGGTACTACAATCGCTTGAATCGAGTGGGAGTTGATCTTCCAGATAAGATAGTGATTGGCATAGTTCTCCATGGATAGTGATCGTTTGAGACATGTGAACCATGCCTATTGGTGTACGTTCACTATCTTAAAGAAACCCAAGGTTGAACTCAAGTCCGAAACTGAAGCAGAACTACCCTAGTTAATTGGTAGATGAGAAGGCTGGCAAAGTCAAAAAAGTATATTGGGTATACATGATATTGATGTGTGATTTACTAGTACTCCTAGTAGCACCGGGGTATTATATACCAGTTTGGTTTCTAAGTGTTAGTAACTCAAAATAAAAGCTACGAAATAAACGGAGACTAGCTAAGGGCGAGGTGACGATGTGTGTTGGAAGTGTTTCAAAGGTTGATGTGATCACCATCGCACGCTCCCTCTACTTTCGAGATTAGTGTTGAACCTAAATGTTGTTTGGTGTTTGTGTTGAGCATGAACATGATTGTATTGTGTTTATTGCAATACGGTAATTCATTTAAAGAGAATAATGGTTATTCTGTTTACTTGAATAATACCTTCAATGGTCATGCACCTAATATGAATGGTTTATTGAATCTTGATCGTAGTATTACACATGTTCATAATATTTGATGCCAAAAGATACAAAGTAGTAATGATAGTACCACTTACTTGTGGCACTGCCGCTTGAGCCATATTGGTGTAAAACGCATGAAGAAGCTCCATACTGATGGATCTTTGGACTCACTCATTTTTGAATCATTTGAGACATGTGAACCATGCCTATTGGTGTAAACGCATGAAGAATCTCCATGCAGATGGACCGTTTGGACTCACTTGATTTTAAATCACTTGAGACATGCAAATCATACCACATGGGGAACATGACCGAAGGCCTCGTTTTTGAGTGAGATGGAACGAGAAAGTAACTTATTGGAAATAATACATTTTGATGTATGCAATCCAATGAGTGCTGAGACATGCAGTGGATATCGTTATGTTCTTACTTCAAAGATGATTTGAGTATATACTGGTGTATTTAATTGATGAAACATGAGTCTGAATTATTGGAAATTTCAACCAATTTCAGAGTGAAGTTGAAGATCGTCATGACAAGAGGATAATATGTCTACGATGTGATTGTGGATGTAAATATCCAAGTTGCGAGTTTGGTATACATTTAAGACAGCGTGGAAATTGTTTCACAACTAAAGCCACCTGGAACACCATAGTGTGATGGTGTGTCCGAACATCGTAGTCGCACCCTATTAAGATATGGTACATACTATGACGTCTCTTACCAAATAACCAATATCGTTTTGGGGTTATGCATTAGAGACAACAACATTCACTTTAATAGGGCACCACATAGATCCGTTGAGATGACACCATATGAACTATTGTTTGGAGAAACCTAAGCTGTCGTTTCTTAAAAGGTTTGGGGCTGTGATGCTTATGTAAAAAGGCTTCAACCTGATAAGATCGAACCCAAAGCGGATAAATGCATCTTCATAGAATACCCAAAATAGTTGTGTATACCTCCTATTTCAGATCCGAAAGCAAAGTGTTGTTTCAGAAAATGGGTCCTTTCTTGAGAAAGAGTTTCTCTTGGAAGAATTGAGTGGGAGGATGGTGGAACTTGATGAGGTTATTGAACCAATACTTGAACTACAAAGTAGAAGGGCACATGAAAGTGTTCGTGTGGCGACTACACCAGTTGAAGTGGAAGCCAATGATGGTGATCATGAAGCTTCAGATCAAGATACTTCCAGACCTCGTAGGTCGATAAGGACACGCACTACTCGAGAGTGGTACGATAATCCTATCTTGGAGGTCATGTTGGTGGACAACAATGAACCTACAAGCTATGGAGAAGCGATAGTGGGCCCAGATTCCGACAAATGGATAGAGGCTATGAAATTCGAGAGAGGATCCATGTACGGAAAAAAGTGTGGACTTTGGAAGAACTACTTGATGGTCGTAAGACTATTAAGTACAAATGGATCTTTAAAAGGAAGACAAACGATGATGATGAAAGTCACCATTTAGAAAGCTCGACTTGTTGCAAAGAAGTTTTCGACAAGTTCAATGAGTTAACTACGATGGGACTTTCTCACTCATAGCGATGCTAAAAGTCTGTTGGAATCATGTTGGCGGTTGTTGCATTTTTCAATTATGAAATCTTGCAGATGGATGCCAAAACATTGTTTCCTCGACGGTTTCCTTGAGATACAACCAGAAGGTTTTGTCGATCCTAAGGATGCTAACATGTATGCAAGCTCCAGCGATCCTTCTAAAGGACTGGAGTAAGCATCTCGGAGTTGGAATATGCGCTTTTATGAGATGGTCCAAGCTTTTGGGTTTATACAAAGTCTATGAGAAACTTGTATTTCCAAGGAAGTGAGTGGGAGCACTATAGAATTTCTGATAAGTATATCTAGTTGACATATTGTTGATCGAA
The DNA here is from genome assembly GCF_904849725.1 of Hordeum vulgare subsp. vulgare. Taxonomy (NCBI): domain Eukaryota; kingdom Viridiplantae; phylum Streptophyta; class Magnoliopsida; order Poales; family Poaceae; genus Hordeum; species Hordeum vulgare. The sequence continues at coordinate 138,981,103 of NC_058522.1, forward strand.
AATGATTTAGAAATTCTGGAAAGCATATAGGGTTGTTTGAAAAAAGGGGTTTTCAAAGGAAAACCTGGATTAAGCTACTTGAACATTGAGCATCAAGATCTATAGAGATAGATCAAGTCACTTGATAAAACTTTCAATGAAATGCATGCCTTGTCAAGTTTTTGAATGAGTTCAAAATAGATTGGCGAAGAAGGAGTTCTTGGTTGTGTTGTAATGTGTGAATTTGAGTAAGACTCAAAGGTCAACCACGACAGAAGAAAGAGAAGGGACGAAGGTCGTCCCCTATGCATTAGCCGTAGGCTCTATAATATGCTATGTCGTGTACCGCACCTCATGTGTGCCTTGCCATGAATCTGTCAAGGGGTACAAAAGTGATCCAGGAATGGATTATTGGACAACGGTCAAAAGTTATCCTTAGTAACTAGTGGACTAAGGAATTTTTCTCGATTATGGAGGTGATAAAAGAGTTTGTCGTAAAGGGTTACGTCGATGCAAGCTTTGACACTAATCCGTATGACTCTGAGTAGTAAACCGGATTCGTATAATGGAGCAGTCATTTGGAATAGTTCCAAATGGCGCGTGGTAGCAACATCTACAGGATGACATAGAGATTTGTAAAGCACACATGGGTCTGAAAGTTTCAGACCCATTGACTAAAAACTTCTCTCACAAGCAATACATGATCAAACCCCAGAAATGTATGGGTGTTAGATTCATTACAATCACATAGTGATGTGAACTAGATTATTGACTCTAGTGCAAGTGGGAGAGTGTTTATAATATGCCCTAGAGGCAATAATAAATTGGTTATTATTATATTTCCTTGTTCATGATAATCATTTATTATCCATGCTATAATTATATTCATAGGAAACTCAGATGCATGTGTGGATACATAGACAACACACTGTCCCTAGTAAGCCTCTAGTTGACTAGCTCGTTGATCAAAGATGGTCAAAATTTCCTGGCCATAGACAAGGGTTGTCATTTGATGAAGGGATCACATCATTAGGAGGATGATGTGATGGACAAGACCCAAACTATAAACGTAGCATGTGATCATGTTATTTTATTGCCACTGTTTTCTGCATGTCAAGTATACATTTCTATGACCATGAGATCATGTAACTCGATGACATCGGAGGAATGTCGTGTGTGTATCAAACGTCGCAACATAACTGGATGACTATAAAGGTGCTCTACATGTATCTCCGAAGGTTTCCATTGAGTTAGCATGGATCAAGACTGGGATTTGTCACTCCATATGACGAAGAGGAATCACGGGGCCCACTTGGTAATACAACATCACAAACAAGACTTGCAAGCAATGTGACTAAAGAGTTAGCCACAAGATTTTGTTGTACGGAACAAGTAAAGAGACTTGCCAGTAATGATGTTGAAATAGGTATGGAGATACCAAGAATCGAATCTCTGGCAAGTAACATACCGAAGGACAAAGGAAATGTTATACGGGATTAACCGAATCCTTGACATAGAGATTCAACCGATAAAGATCTTCGTAGAATATGTAGGATCCAATATGGGCATCGAGGTCCCGCTATTGGATATTGGTCAAAAAGTGTCTCGGTCATGTCTACGTAGTTCTCGAACCCGCGGGGTCTGCACAGTTAAGGTTCGGCAATGTTTCGATATAGTTGAATTATTGATGTTGGTAACCGAATGTTCGGAGTACAGGATGAGATCCTGGACATCACGAGGGTTTCCGGAATGGTCCGGAGATGAAGATTCATGTATAGGAAGTATCCATTTCGCTTTTGGAAGGTTTTCACACTCAGAGTGATGAATGGGTTACGAAGTTCTACCGAGAGGGGCCACCCACCCGGGAGAGAACCAAAGAGGCCCAACGGTGGCGCACCAACCCCTAGTGAGCGGGTGGCCAGCCCAAAGAGGCCTCTTTCGGCCAAGGGATAAAAGGAAAGGAGGGTGGGCCAAACCGAATTGGGGAAGGAGGACTCCTCCTTCCAAGTTGTATTGGAGGAGGACTCCTCCTCCTCTTGCACCGTCCGAACCCTAGGGTTTTGCTCTAGGGTGCCACCCCTCCCCCTCCTATATATAGTGGAGGTGAGAGAGGCTTTTGGCACCTCAAGCCATAGCGCAGCCATCTCTCCCTCCACCACTTCGTGACACCCTGTAGCTAGTTAGGTACGGTACGGTGAAGCCATGCCGGAGTAGCTCCACCACCATAACCGCCACGCCGTCATGCTGCCGGAGAATTCAGCTACCTCTTCGTCAATATTGCTGGATCAAGAAGGCGGAGATCATCATCGAGCTGCACGTGTGCTAAATGCGGAGGTACCGTCCGTTCGGCGCTAGATCGGGACGGAGTTTGTGGGACGCTTGCGATTCGGATCACGAAGGTGTTCGACTACATCAACCGCGTTTCCTAATGCTTCCCGCTTAGCGATCTACAAGGGTATGTGGATCCGATTTCCCCTCTCGTAGATGATCATCACCATAGATAGGTCTTTCATGTGCGTAGGAATTTTTTTGTTTCCCGTGCAACGTTCCCCAACAAATACTTACCCAGTTTGTGTTGCGATAACCCATTCCTCTTCACGGAAAACCCAACGAAGATCACGAGTATGAGGAAGGACTTTTGGCACCGTTGTCGGGGAATATTATCACCAACTATCAAGTAACTCCACACACAATTTCATTCACGTGTTCCTATTTTTAATTCCTGGTATATTTAGTTTTTCTCCTATAAAAAATACAAAAATATTTATATTTGCTTGCTTAGCTTGTCACTAGTTTTCTTGTTTGAACTCATCGATAGTCCTTCTTTCGTTCGTGATAGTCCCAATAATGATGTTGTCAATTTTAAACAAAGGGGAGGAGAAAGTTTGAAAGATGCCTGGTATAGGATTTTCTACGCTCAAAATAAGCAAATAATAAGCTATCCACCACTACTTTGCTTCATAATTTTTATGTTGGTATAAGCACTTGGTATAGGTTCGTCCTAGATACTATCACCGGTGGAAACTTTTAGATGTGTCACACTTTGGATGCATATAATGCCATTGAAAATCTTTTTGGAACACCACTTATTATCATTAATGAGACCAATTTAACCATGGAACATGTTATGCAAAGACTTGATGCTATTGAAAGGAAAATGGTTACTCACGAACCAATTGAGGAATTAGATAAAAAATTGCACAGTCACATCACTCAACTTGGGTCACGTGTAGGAACGACTTTGAAATCCTTAAAGGAAAAGGATATTATTATTGATGAGAGGGTGGAACAAGGTTTGAGTATAATTGATAAAATGGAGGAGGTGATTGACAAAGTAGGTTCCTCTTTTACACCATCCAAAACCAATGCTAGCACTTCTCGAAGTAAAAGTCCTAAATTTATTCACATTCCTAAGAGCGTTAATACACCTCCTACCAAAAGAAACGAAGATCTTAAAATGATGTTCACCCCGATTTTGTCAACCAGATAAAAGAACATATTTTCAAGTCTCGTATTGTTCCTATTACCCTGGGTTGTACTAATGAGGAGCTTGATGTCAAAGATGACAACACTTGAAACTATGCAATATGACTAGCTAGGGGCGTGAAACAATGGCGCTTGTTGGGAGGCAACCCAATAGTTATCTTAAATTTTTTCCTTCACTTTATGTTAGTGTGTGATAACATGATTATTGTTGTTGTAAAGATTATGATTTTATGTTTTGATTAGTGTTTGTGGCAAGTAAAGCCTTTGGGATGATTTGCATGATGAGTACAATTGATACGATGCAAAAACAGAAACTTTGACGCCAGTGCACGATTTCTCTGATTTTACTTGAACATCTTTTTAAGCTTAATGTTTTGCACAATACTAATATAATAATTCCCTGAATTGTCCTAATTTTTCATACATTTTGGAGTTACAGAAGTATGGCAATTAAATATATTACTATAGGCTGTTTTGTTTTAAACACATTATGTTTTTGCATGCATAGTTTGCTTGTTTTGATTATGCTATGAATTATATCAGGGGGTATAAGCACTACTGGAATCCAGAAATTTGCCGTCAGCCAGTTCTTTACCGTCTGCTGGCTGACGGCAAAGAACCTCTTTGCCATCAGTTGACACAATACAGACGGCAAAGAACTAACACATGGCAAAAATACTATTTGCCATGTGTGGGTCCTTTGCCGTCTGCCAGCGGACGGCAAAGAGCCCTAGGGCAGACGGCAAAGGGGACGCGTGGGCCCCATGCCTGCCGCGTCCGAAATCCGGGCCCTTTGCCGTCCGCGGGCCTTTGCCGTCAGCCGTAAGGCCCTTTGCCGTCTGCCTTACGTCCCTTTGCCGTCCGGGGGCGGACGGCAAAGGGGCCTCCCTATAACGGCCGTTACCCCCCACCTCGCTCACTCTCTCTCTCTCTCTCTCTCTCACCCCGACCACTCTCACCCCTGCCGGCGAGATCCCCTCCCCGCGGCGAGCCTACCCCCCCGGCGAGCCCACCCCCCCGGCGACCCCCTTCCCGCGGCGACCCACCCCCGCCCCCTGCCGCCGCCGCCCCCTGCCGCGCGCCGCCCCCTGCCGCGCGCCGCCCCCTGCCGCCGCCCCCTGCCGCGCGCCGCCCCCTGCCGCGCGCCGCCCCCTGCCGCCGCCCCCTGTCGCGCGCCGCCCCCTGCCGCCGCCCCCTGCCGCGCGCCGCCCCCTGCCGCCGCCCCCTGCCGCTGCCGCCCCCTGCCGCCACCCCCTGCCGCCGACGCCCCCTGCGGCGAGCCCCCAGCCGCGCGCCCCCGTGCCGCCGGCGCCCCCTGCCGCCGCCCCCTGCCGGTGAGTTTTTTTTGTTTTTCTTTTTAAAAAAGTTAATTACTTTAGTTAGTTTATTAGGTTAGTTTTTTATTATATATAGGGTAATTTAGTTAGTTTATTTGGTTAGATTATTAGGCTAATTAGGTTAGTTAGTTAGGTTAGAAGAAAAAAAGCAGAAGGAAAAAAAGCAGGAGAAGAAGAAGAAGAAGAAGAAGAAGAGGAGGAGGAGGAGGAGGAGGAGAAAAAAGAAGAAGAAGAAGAAGAAGAAGAAGAAGAAGAAGAAGAAGAAGAGGAGAGGAGGAGGAGGAGAAAGAGGAGGAGAAAGAAGAAGAAGAAGAAAAAGAAGAAGAAGAAGAAGAAGAAAAAGAATAGAAGGAGAAAAAGAGGAGGGGGAGTAGGAGGAGAAAAAAGAAGAAGAAGAAGAAGAAGAAGAAGAAGAAGAAGAAGAAGAAGAAAAAGAGGAGAGAGGAGAAGAAGAAAGAAGAGGAAAAGGGAACCCCGGCACCCCGAAACTGACCCTCGACCCCCGACCCCTGACGCCCGACGCCACTGACCCCCGACCATCGACCTCCGACGCCACTGACCCCCGACCCCCGACCCCCGACGCCACTGACCCCCGACGCCACTAACCCTCGACCCCCGACGCCACTGCCCCCGACCCAGCCCCTCGGCCCACGACTCCCGACCCCCGACGCTCGACGCCACCAACCCCCGACCCCCGAGGCCACTGACACCCGACGTCACTGACCCTGGACCCCCGACGCCACTAACCCTGGACCCCCGACGCCACTGACCCCCCACAACCGACGCCACTAACCCCCCGACCACCGATGCCACCGACCCTCGACGGCACTGACTCCCGACGCCACTAAGCCCCGACCCCCGACACCTCTTCTGCCTTCTTTTGAACGAGAAGGTGCTTTTTGGCCTTCCAGAGGCCCACGGGGTCATAGTTTTGAAAATTATGAGTTAGGTCACATATTTTCCGATCATGTTAATTATAAAAACATCGTATTTGTGTTGATCGGGTGAATTTCAATGTGCAGTTGTTCGACGACCTCCACGTGCGTTGGACGTTTGTTGGTGAGCACAAATGACTTCTCCTCCTACCCCCTTAATTTGCTCTGTCCCGGTCTTCGTGCCGATGAAACTTGCTATCTATAGGTGTTGAAAGATGGTGGGAAAGGGTCGAAAGCATGCCGCGGCTGCTTCTTCGTCGGCGGGTGATGGGATGGGTACTTCCATTCCTGCCTCGCCTCTTCGGAGAGTGTTGCTCTCTACTATGCAAGGAGCGGCCCCCGTGAGAGGAGGTCGACCACCCGCGAAGCCGAGAGGCACTAAAGGTACACGTTGTATTCATGTTGGTATTTATGTTGTACTCATGTTGTATGCATATTGGTATTTTATTACTCATGTTGGTATTTATGTTGTACTAAAGGTACACGTGGCCGCGGGAGAGGTAGGGCTACACGGTCTCCGCCACCACCCCAAGCTGATTCACCTGAGCACAGGAGGACTTCTAGGGTGGATTCGTCTGAGGTGGAGGCTACACGGTCTCCGGTTCACGAGCCTCGGGTCGACGAGCCTCAGGTCGACGAGCCTTTGGCCCACGAGACTCGTGTCCCAGAGGCTTCCTTCCACACGACTGCGGAGCACAGCAGGGATGAGGGTACGTCCCAAGAGACCCAGTGGGATACCTGGCCTGAGCCAACTGGCCATGCTGGTAGCAACGAGGAGCTGGGTGAGGGGGATACCCAGTGGGATACCGTCTACCAGCGTGGTAGTTCGGGGCTCCCGCTCGTGCCAGCGACCCCCGACCAGAGGTGGTCGATTAGGCCAAATGGGGACAAGTAAGTTAATTTACTCTTATTTAACCTTTTGCCTTCGCGTTTTCTCAAATATCTAACGTTTTGGCTTCAATTTGTCATACTGTAGGGGTTGGATTGTTGCCAAGGGTGTCCGCAAGCCCAACAGCGTCCTCGGTGTTCTTTGCCGTCAAAACTTCCCAGGGTTTGTTACGTTGCCCGGTCGGGAGCGAGAGGTAGGGATGACCTGGGAGCACTACTTGGGTGCCCCGGCCCCGCCGGAGGTGGAGATCGACGGTGTTTTGTGTGACACGAGGGCGGACATGGTGATCCAAAAGTTTTGGGTAATTTCTCTTTCACACAATTATAAATTAACCATAGCTATTTATTGTACTAATCGGTGTTGTCTCGTTTGCAGACCTTCTACAGGTGTGAGGAGGGATACGAGGACGACGCGGCAAAGGTTATCGAAACCGAATGTCGCCGCCTACTTCAAAACTTTCGGCACGAGGCTCGGGTGCAGGCTGTTCGAGACTACTATGCCACGGGCGTATTAGGATTGATAAGGCGAAGTGCCGTGATGCTAAGATGGAGAAGGAGCATTACATGAAGGTAATTACATATTATTAAGGCTTTGTAGTTAGTTTCCTTTATTTGGTTCTTACGCACTCAATTTTCTCTTTATTAACTTAGGTGCCCCCGAGATGGTGTGTGGATAAGATGGATTGTTGGGAGGCCTTGGTGGACCAGTGGTGCTCCGAAACGTGGGGACCAGCCACAACAACGCCAAGGAGAGGCGTGGCAAAATGGTTGGCGTGCCACACCATCAAGGGAGCGTCAACTTAATCCAATTTGGCGAGAACTGGGTATGTGGTTTGCTTCATGCCTCATGCAATTCATTCTTAATGCTATCTTGAGCCCTTTACCAATACAATTTTCTGCTCTCTCTCTTTTAGGCGCGTCACAATAAGACGGAGGCGCCACAGATGTACGACCTTTATGCGATGGCCCATACTGCCTCGTACAAGAAGGTCAAGGCATTCTCTCAGTCTGACCTCGAGCATCCAGAAAACTTCACCAACATCTCCTCCCACGACAAGCTCGTGAAGTACAGAGATCACGGGAAGGCGAGGAAAGGGGAGGACTTTAACCCGAGCGAGGGGCCTATTGATCCAGAGCTGGTGATGATAGCTGGCAACGGGAGGCCCCATGGCTCGCTCGCCATTGGAGACGGCCTTATACGTTGTCCTAGCACTCTCCGGCAGATAAAGGCACGCCAAACGAGCTCTTGTCCGGAGATAACACGTCGTCCACGGCCAGTCGAGCTCGCCATCGAGGTTAGTTTAATGGACTCAACTATGTTTCCGCATTATGTTGTGCGTTGGAACCAATATGATTACATTGCTAACAATGAGTTGTGTTGCAGGCTGCTATTCAGAAAGAGAGAGCGGCAATGCAGGCGGCTATGGCGGAGAAGGATAAGGAAATTAGGGAGCTGGAGGAGAGGACGACTGCATTGGTGGAGGCGGAGAGGGCACGGAATGAAGCGTCTACCAGGGCCATATACGAGCTCTTCGTGGTAAGTTTCTTCTTCATGTTATTTCAAATCTTGCATTTGAATGTCCGTTTCATTAATAAATAAAAAGTTTGACTTGTCGAAACCAAATGTACAGTCTATGTGCGAGAAGAACGGCCAAGTCCCTCCGCCGATGCCAGTCATTAACGTGGCGGGGACGGTGAGTTTCATTTCAGTGGAGTGATCTTAAGAGTGTCCTCATCCTAACTACACATTGCAAACGATGTTTGGTGCAGAATATGTCCCGAAACGCATCGCACGACCCTTCTACAGTCGAGCCTTCTCCAGGGCGGCCTTCTCCAGGTGAAACAAGCCAGAGCCACCGTGCTTCACCCTAACTTAGGTATGTTATTTCTAGTGTTTTAATAAAAAATAGCTAGACTTCCATCTAATGACATAATTAGCTTAGTTAGCTGCAAAATAGCTAGACTTCCATCTAATGACATAATTAGCTTAGTTAGCTCCAAGAAGGAGGAGAGGGAGGAGGAGAAGAAGAAGGGGACAAAAGGATAAGATGAAGAAGGAGAAGAAGGGGACTTCCTCTTTTTCTCCTCTTCTCCTATAGTTAGCTAGGGTTCCACCTAAATGACATAATTAGCTTAGTTAGCTCCTAAATGGCCTATTTAATAAAAAATGACCTATACTTAGCTAATTATCCTCGAAATGACATAATTAGCTCCAAAAAGGCATTCTTAGCCAATTTAGCCCGAAGAAGGGGACAAGAATAGAAAAAGAGGAAAATGAAAGCAAGGAAGAGGAAAAAGGAGAAGAAGAAGGAGGAGAGGGAGGAGGAGAAGAAGAAGGGGACAAAAGGATAATAAGAAGGAGAAGAAGAAGGAGAAGGAGCTCCCTCTCCTTCTCCTTCTTCTTCTCCTTCTTCTTCTCCTTCTTCTCCTTCTCCTCTTCCTTCTCCTTCTCCTCCTCCTCCTCCTCCTCCTTTTTCTTCTTCTTCTTCTCATCTTCCTCCTCCTCCTCCTTCTTTTACTTCTTCTTCTCTTTCTCTTCTCCTATAGTTAGCTAGGGTTCCACCTAAATGACATAATTAGCTTAGTTAGCTCCTAAATGTCCTATTTAATAAAAAATGACCTATACTTAGCTAATTATCCTCGAAATGACATAATTAGCTCCAAAAAGGCATTCTTAGCCAATTTAGCCCGAAGAAGGGGACAAGAATAGAAAAAGAGGAAAATGAAAGCAAGGAAGAGGAAAAAGGAGAAGAAGAAGGAGGAGAGGGAGGAGGAGAAGCAGAAGGGGACAAAAGGATAAGAATAAGAAGGAGAAGAAGGAGAAGGAGAAGGAGAAGGAGCGGGACCAATTTAGACCGAAGAAGGGGACAAGAATAGAAAAAGAGGAAAATGAAAGCAAGGAAGAGGAAAAAGGAGAAGAAGAAGGAGGAGAGGGAGGAGGAGAAGAAGAAGGGGACAAAAGGATAAGAAGAAGAAGGAGAAGAAGGAGAAGGAGAAGGAGAAGGAGCTCCCGCTCCTTCTCCTTCTCCTTCTCCTTCTTCTTCTCCTTCTTCTCCTTCTCCTCTTCCTTCTCCTTCTCCTCCTCCTCCTCCTCCTCCTTTTTCTTCTTCTTCTCCTCTTCCTCCTCCTCCTCCTTCTTTTACTTCTTCTTCTCTTTCTCTTCTCCTATAGTTAGCTAGGGTTCCACCTAAATGACATAATTAGCTTAGTTAGCTCCTAAATGGCCTATTTAATAAAAAATGACCTATACTTAGCTAATTATCCTCGAAATGACATAATTAGCTCCAAAAAGGCATTCTTAGCCAATTTAGCCCGAAGAAGGGGACAAGAATAGAAAAAGAGGAAAATGAAAGCAAGGAAGAGGAAAAAGGAGAAGAAGAAGGAGAAGAGGGAGGAGGAGAAGAAGAAGGGGACAAAAGGATAAGAAGAAGAAGGAGAAGAAGGAGAAGGAGAAGGAGAAGGAGCTCCCGCTCCTTCTCCTTCTCCTTCTCCTTCTTCTTCTCCTTCTTCCCCTTCTTCTCCTTCTCCTCTTCCTTCTCCTTCTCCTCCTCCTCCTCCTCCTCCTTTTTCTTCTTCTTCTCCTCTTCCTCCTCCTCCTCCTTCTTTTATTTCTTCTTCTCTTTCTCTTCTCCTATAGTTAGCTAGGGTTCCACCTAAATGACATAATTAGCTTAGTTAGCTCCAAAATGGCCTATTTAATAATAAATGACCTATACTTAGCTAATTATCCTCGAAATGACATAATTAGCTCCAAAAAGGCATTCTTAGCCAATTTAGCCCGAAGAAGGGGACAAGAATAGAAAAAGAGGAAAATGAAAGCAAGGAAGAGGAAAAAGGAAAAGAAGAAGGAGGAGAGGGAGGAGGAGAAGAAGAAGGGGACAAAAGGATAAGAAGAAGAAGGAGAAGAAGGAGAAGGAGAAGGAGAAGGAGCTCCCGCTCCTTCTCCTTCTTCTTCTCCTTCTTCTTCTCCTTCTTCTCCTTCTCCTCTTCCTTCTCCTTCTCCTCCTCCTCCTCCTCCTCCTTTTTCTTCTTCTTCTCCTCTTCCTCCTCCTCCTCCTTCTTTTACTTCTTCTTCTCTTTCTCTTCTCCTATAGTTAGCTAGGGTTCCACCTAAATGACATAATTAGCTTAGTTAGCTCCTAAATGGCCTATTTAATAAAAAATGACCTATACTTAGCTAATTATCCTCGAAATGACGTAATTAGCTCCAAAAAGGCATTCTTAGCCAATTTAGCCCGAAGAAGGGGACAAGAATAGAAAAAGAGGAAAATGAAAGCAAGGAAGAGGAAAAAGGAGAAGACGAAGGAGGAGAGGGAGGAGGAGAAGAAGAAGGGGACAAAAGGATAAGAAGAAGAAGGAGAAGAAGGAGAAGGAGAAGGAGAAGGAGCTCCCGCTCCTTCTCCTTCTCCTTCTCCTTCTTCTTCTCCTTCTTCTCCTTCTTCTCCTTCTCCTCTTCCTTCTCCTTCTCCTCCTCCTCCTCCTTTTTCTTCTTCTTCTCCTCTTCCTCCTCCTCCTCCTTCTTTTACTTCTTCTTCTCTTTCTCTTCTCCTATAGTTAGCTAGGGTTCCACCTAAATGACATAATTAGCTTAGTTAGCTCCTAAATGGCCTATTTAATAAAAAATGACCTATACTTAGCTAATTATCCTCGAAATGACATAATTAGCTTCAAAAAGGCATTCTTAGCCAATTTAGCCCGAAGAAGGGGACAAGAATAGAAAAAGAGGAAAATGAAAGCAAGGAAGAGGAAAAAGGAGAAGAAGAAGGAGGAGAGGGAGGAGGAGAAGAAGAAGGGGACAAAAGGATAAGAAGAAGGAGAAGAAGAAGGAGAAGGAGCTCCCGCTCCTTCTCCTTCTTCTTCTCCTTCTTCTTCTCCTTCTTCTCCTTCTCCTCTTCCTTCTCCTTCTCCTCCTCCTCCTCCTCCTCCTTTTTCTTCTTCTTCTCATCTTCCTCCTCCTCCTCCTTCTTTTACTTCTTCTTCTCTTTCTCTTCTCCTATAGTTAGCTAGGGTTCCACCTAAATGACATAATTAGCTTAGTTAGCTCCTAAATGGCCTATTTAATAAAAAATGACCTATACTTAGCTAATTATCCTCGAAATGACATAATTAGCTCCAAAAAGGCATTCTTAGCCAATTTAGCCCGAAGAAGGGGACAAGAATAGAAAAAGAGGAAAATGAAAGCAAGGAAGAGGAAAAAGGAGAAGAAGAAGGAGGAGAGGGAGGAGGAGAAGAAGAAGGGGACAAAAGGATAAGAAGAAGGAGAAGAAGGAGAAGAAGAAGGAGAAGAAGAAGGAGAAGGAGCTCCTGAGCTCCTTCTCCTTCTCCTTCTCCTTCTTCTTCTCCTTCTTCTCCTTCTTCTCCTTCTCCTCTTCCTTCTCCTTCTCCTCCTCCTCCTCCTCCTCCTTTTTCTTCTTCTTCTCCTCTTCCTCCTCCTCCTCCTTCTTTTACTTCTTCTTCTCTTTCTCTTCTCCTATAGTTAGCTAGGGTTCCACCTAAATGACATAATTAGCTTAGTTAGCTCCTAAATGGCCTATTTAATAAAAAATGACCTATACTTAGCTAATTATCCTCGAAATGACATAATTAGCTCCAAAAAGGCATTCTTAGCCAATTTAGCCCGAAGAAGGGGACAAGAATAGAAAAAGAGGAAAATGAAAGCAAGGAAGAGGAAAAAGGAGAAGAAGAAGGAGGAGAGGGAGGAGGAGAAGAAGAAGGGGACAAAAGGATAAGAAGAAGGAGAAGAAGGAGAAGAAGAAGGAGAAGAAGAAGGAGAAGGAGCTGCTTCTCCTTCTTCTTCTCCTTCTTCTTCTCCTTCTTCTCCTTCTTCTCCTTCTCCTCTTCCTTCTCCTTCTCCTCCTCCTCCTCCTCCTCCTTTTTCTTCTTCTTCTCCTCTTCCTCCTCCTCCTCCTTCTTTTACTTCTTCTTCTCTTTCTCTTCTCCTATAGTTAGCTAGGGTTCCACCTAAATGACATAATTAGCTTAGTTAGCTCCTAAATGGCCTATTTAATAAAAAATGACCTATACTTAGCTAATTATCCTCGAAATGACATAATTAGCTCCAAAAAGGCATTCTTAGCCAATTTAGCCCGAAGAAGGGGACAAGAATAGAAAAAGAGGAAAATGAAAGCAAGGAAGAGGAAAAAGGAGAAGAAGAAGGAGGAGAGGGAGGAGGAGAAGAAGAAGGGGACAAAAGGATAAGAAGAAGAAGGAGAAGAAGGAGAATGAGAAGGAGAAGGAGCTCCCGATCCTTCTCCTTCTCCTTCTCCTTCTTCTTCTCCTTCTTCTCCTTCTCCTCTTCCTTCTCCTTCTCCTCCTCCTCCTTTTTCTTCTTCTTCTCCTCTTCCTCCTCCTCCTCCTTCTTTTACTTCTTCTTCTCTTTCTCTTCTCCTATATTTAGCTAGGGTTCCACCTAAATGACATAATTAGCTTATTTAGCTCCTAAATGGCCTATTTAATAAAAAATGACCTATACTTAGCTAATTATCCTCGAAATGACATAATTAGCTCCAAAAAGGCATTCTTAGCCAATTTAGCCCGAAGAAGGGGACAAGAATAGAAAAAGAGGAAAATGAAAGCAAGGAAGAGGAAAAAGGAGAAGAAGAAGGAGGAGAGGGAGGAGGAGAAGAAGAAGGGGACAAAAGGATAAGAAGAAGAAGGAGAAGAAGGAGAAGGAGAAGGAGAAGGAGCTCCCGCTCCTTCTCCTTCTCCTTCTCCTTCTTCTTCTCCTTCTTCTCCTTCTTCTCCTTCTCCTCTTCCTTCTCCTTCTCCTCCTCCTCCTCCTCCTCCTCCTCCTTTTTCTTCTTCTTCTCCTCTTCCTCCTCCTCCTCCTTCTTTTACTTCTTCTTCTCTTTCTCTTCTCCTATAGTTAGCTAGGGTTCCACCTAAATGACATAATTAGCTTAGTTAGCTCCTAAATGGCCTATTTAATAAAAAATGACCTATACTTAGCTAATTATCCTCGAAATGACATAATTAGCTCCAAAAAGGCATTCTTAGCCAATTTAGCCCGAAGAAGGGGACAAGAATAGAAAAAGAGGAAAATGAAAGCAAGGAAGAGGAAAAAGGAGAAGAAGAAGGAGGAGAGGGAGGAGGAGAAGAAGAAGGGGACAAAAGGATAAGAAGAAGAAGGAGAAGAAGGAGAAGGAGAAGGAGAAGGAGCTCCCGCTCCTTCTCCTTCTCCTTCTCCTTCTTCTTCTCCTTCTTCCCCTTCTTCTCCTTCTCCTCTTCCTTCTCCTTCTCCTCCTCCTCCTCCTCCTCCTTTTTCTTCTTCTTCTCCTCTTCCTCCTCCTCCTCCTTCTTTTATTTCTTCTTCTCTTTCTCTTCTCCTATAGTTAGCTAGGGTTCCACCTAAATGACATAATTAGCTTAGTTAGCTCCAAAATGGCCTATTTAATAATAAATGACCTATACTTAGCTAATTATCCTCGAAATGACATAATTAGCTCCAAAAAGGCATTCTTAGCCAATTTAGCCCGAAGAAGGGGACAAGAATAGAAAAAGAGGAAAATGAAAGCAAGAAAGAGGAAAAAGGAAAAGAAGAAGGAGGAGAGGGAGGAGGAGAAGAAGAAGGGGACAAAAGGATAAGAAGAAGAAGGAGAAGAAGGAGAAGGAGAAGGAGAAGGAGCTCCCGCTCCTTCTCCTTCTTCTTCTCCTTCTTCTTCTCCTTCTTCTCCTTCTCCTCTTCCTTCTCCTTCTCCTCCTCCTCCTCCTCCTCCTTTTTCTTCTTCTTCTCCTCTTCCTCCTCCTCCTCCTTCTTTTACTTCTTCTTCTCTTTCTCTTCTCCTATAGTTAGCTAGGGTTCCACCTAAATGACATAATTAGCTTAGTTAGCTCCTAAATGGTCTATACTTAGCTAATTTCTCTCCGAAATAACCTATATATACACTACTTCATCTAGTATTATTTTTCTAACTTTCTTATTTGTCATTTTGCAGATTACCTTCACTTCATGGGAAGCTTGGTTGATGGAATCCTTGAAGACGATTTCTTGTACCATGTGTTGTATTGAAACTATTGTAGTATATGAATATATGAAACTTTGTATGCACGTGGATGAAACTAGTGTAATATATGGTTTGGTACGGATGTAACTTCCATAATATGTATGCACTATGGATGAGAGTTATTTTAATATGGTTATGAGTACGGAAAGATATTTATTTATGTCAAATATATATATATCCTGATTATTGTTAAAAATGCTGGATATAACAAAAAACAAATAAAAAAGGGGCTGGTTCCCCTCTTTGCCGTCTGCCACCACATGGCAAAGGGGGGGAGGCAGACGGCAAAGGGGGGAATCTGCCCCCCTCTCTCCCCTCTTTGCCGCCTGCCACCACATGGCAAAGGGGGGAAGGCAGACGGCAAAGGGGTGAATCTGCCCCCCTCTCTCCCCTCTTTGCCGTCAGCCACCACATGGCAAAGGGGGGAAGGCAGACGGCAAAGGGGGGAGGCCTCCGTTAACACTTAACGGGGACGTTGCAATATATGCCGTCCCACTTATTTTGCCGTCCGCCCCCTCATGGCAAAGATTCTTTGCCGTCCGCTTTGTGAAAGCAGACGGCAAAGAGCCTCTTCACCGGATTTTTTTTTACCGTCTACTTTGCCGTCTGCTGACCGACGGCAAATCCTTTGCCGTCCGTGGTAGCCCCCTTTGCCGTCCGCCTTGGCAGACGGCAAATTTCTGAATTTCAGTAGTGAAGACGTGTATAAACTATAATACAGTACCTTATGCTGAAATAAAAGAAGAATAAATTTACAGCAGTACCTAAAAGTGTTTATTATGTTGCCTATACTAACGGATCTCATGAAGTTTTGTTGAGATTTGTGTGATTGTAGTTTTCAAGTTTTAGGTATTATCTCGATGAACACAAGAATGGAAAGTGGAAAGAGCCTAATATTGGGGATGCCCACGGCACCATAAGGTAATATTCTAGGAAGACTCAAACATCTAAGCTTGGGGATGTCCCGGGAAGGCATCCCCTCTTTCGTCTCAATCCATTGGTATGTTACTTGGAGTTACATTTTTATTCATCACATGATATGAGTTTTGCTTGGAGCGTCATTTGCTTTTGTTTACTTTTACTTTCATTTTGCCACAATCGTTGTTTGCTAGACACACCTATTTGAGAGAGAGACCATTATCATGATTTGTTAGAGTACTTTATGTGTTTCGCTTATATCTTTTGAGCTTATCAGTTGCTCTAGTACTTCACTTATATCTTTTTGAGCATGGTGGCATGTAGATTTTATACAAATATTATGCTCTCATTCTTCACTTATATTTGTTTGAGAGTGAGTAAATAGTGACAATAATTTGCATGGGTTATAAGACTAGATAAAAAATAATGAGTGTTCAACAAGTGATAACTAAAAGCATCATGTAACACATATAGAGAAATTAGGGTTAATGATATTGATGTGGTGATATGAAAAGGTGTGAGTGCAAAATCTTTAATTCAGAGAGGTGTTGATATTAAGAGATGATAAAACTTCTTGAACATTTGAAAAATTAGAAGGGCATGGTGATGATGTGTGAGCATTTCTATTCCTCGTTTGAAACCTAGTGTTGTTTCGAGTTGGAGTCGCGTGATGGTTAATTCCGACCAACCCTCTCCCTCGGGTCATGCGAGTAGTACTTTGATTTGTGATAAGACTAATAAAATTTTGCAATAAGTATATGAGTTCTTTATGACTAATGTGACACCATGGACATACGCAATCTCACCTCCTCATATTTGCTAGCCTCTCTAGTACCGCGCATAGCCCATTCTCACCTCGAGGATTGGTGCAACTTTCGCGGTGCATCCAAACCCCGTGACATTATACGCTCTGTTGCACATAAGCATTATTATATCCTCCTAAAAATAGCCACCATACCTACATATTATGGCATTTTCATAGCCATTCCGAGATATATTGCCATGCAAATTCCATCGTCACTTCACATGACTAGTTCATTCATCATCGTGTTGCTTTGCATGATCATATGGAGCTGACATAGTGTTTGTGGCAAAGCCACCACTAATAATAGCATTTGTGTCAAAGCCACCAAATTTCATATGTTTAATACATGCATGTTAGATCATTGCACATCCTGGTACACTGCGAGAGGCATTCATAATTGAGTCATGCTGCTTCATTCGTCATATCGAGTTATCCATGAGTTGTAAGTAAATAAAAGTGTGGTGATTATCATTATTAGAGCATTGTCCCAACGAGGAAATAAAGATGGAGGAGGCCAAATTAGCCCACCATAGTAAAAATGAGAGAAAAAGAGAGAAGGGACTTTGCTACTATCCTTTACCACACTTGTGCCTCAAAGTGGCACCATGTTCATCATGTAGAGAGTCTCATGTTATATCATTCATATGCTAGTGGAAATCAAAAAAATTATAAACTTGGCTTGTATATTCCGATGATGGGCATCCTCCAATGTCTGAGGTATTCATGAGTAAGCAAGTTGGATGCACACCCCACGTAGCTTCAGTGGAGATTTCATACACTTATAGCTCCAGTGCATCATTTGCATGGCAATCCCTACTCCTTATATCAATATCTATCAACGGGTATCTCCATAATCCTTTGGTACACCTAGTTGATACGAGACTATCTTATCCACTTTTCAACCCCTTTGAAACCTACGACCTCACTCTATTCCACTTGTATGCTATGTCCAATGGTTCACGCACATGTATTGCATGAAGAATAAAAAGTTGATTCATATTGCAAAAGTACGATCCAATTTCCTGACTTGGGCACCGTGTTGCTTGACATATGTAGTTATGAGGTGAAGATGGAGCCATGCCTTGCTAATATAATAAAGATGGAAAGGATTGAAACAATCTTTGAGGATTGTACACTTTGAAAGATTAATTGTTTTGTTACTTATAGTTATAAATATTGACGTGTTAATATGTGTTAATTCATCGTTTCTAAATGAGCATACATGCATAACAATACATCATGGATAGCATGTCACATCAAAAATTATGTTTTCATCATTTACCTACTCGAGGACGAGTAGGAATTAAGCTTTGTGATGCTTGATGTGTCTCTAACGTATCTATAATTTTTAATTGTTCCATGCTATTATGTTACCATTTTAGAAATCTTTTTATAAACTTATCTACCAATTTATATTATTTCTGAGCACTAACCTATTGGACCAGTGCCCAGTGCCAGTTGTTGTTTTTTGCATGTTTTCCACTTTTTAGGTTCCAGTACCAAATGAAGCCCAATTGACGTGAAACTTTTTGTGATTTTTTTCTAGACCAAAACAAGACCGTGGAGGATCGGAAGAAGGCCGGGAGGCGCATGAGGACCCCACAAGACATCAGGGCCTGGCCTGGGTGTTGGGGAATGTAGTAATTTAAAAAAAAATCCTACGTTACACAAGGATCTATCTAGGAGAGACCAACAACGAGCAAAGGGGTAGAGCATGTTCATACCGTCGAAGATCACATAGCATAAGCGTTACTATGAACGCGGTCGATGGAGTCGTACTCATGGCGATGCAAATCACGGAAGATCCGAGCCGAACACCGAACGTACGGTGTCTCCGCGTTCAACACACCTACAGCCCGGGGACGTCTCCTCCTTATTGATCCAGCAAGGCGGGAGGAGAAGTTGAGGGAGAACTTCGACAGCATGACAACGTGCTGGCGGTGGAGTATGTGGCTCTCTGACACGGCTTCACCAAGCACCATGGAGGAGGAGAAAGAGGTGGAGAGGTAGGGTTGCACCATAGGTGATTTAATCACGTGTATGAAGCCCTCCCAATCCTCCACTATATATAGGAGGGAGGGATGGGGGGTGCGTGACGACCCACAAGTATAGGGGATCAATCCTAGTCCTTTCGATAAGTAAGAGTGTCGAACCCAACGAGGAGCAGAAGGATCTGACAAGTGGTTTTCAGCAAGGAAATATCTGCAAGCACTGAAATTGTCGGTAACAAGTGATTGTGTAGTGAGATGATTCGTAGCAAGCAACAAGTAACAAAAGTAGCAACGGTGCAGCAAAGTGTCCCAATCCCTTTTGTAGTAAGGGACAAGCCTGGACAAAGTATTATAGGAGGAAAAACGCTCCCGAGGACACATGGGAATTTCTGTCATGCTAGTTTCATCATGTTCATATGATTCGCGTTCGTTACTTTGATAGTTTGATATGTGGGTGGACCAGCACTTGGGTACTGCCCTTACTTGGACAACCATCCCACTTATGATTAACCCCTCTCGCAAGCATCCGCAACTACGAAAGAAGAATTAAGACAAAGTCTAACCATGGCATTAAACTAGTGGATCCAAATCAACCCCTTACGAAGTAACGCATAAACTAGGGTTTAAGCTTCTGTCACTCTAGCAACCCATCATCTACTTACTACTTCCCAATGCCTTTCTCTAGGCCCAAATAATGGTGAAGTGTTATGTAGTCGACGTTCACATAACACCACTAGAGGAAAAACAACATACAACATATCAAAATACCGAACGAATACCAAATTCACATGACTACTATTAGCATGACTTATCCCATGTCCTCAGGAACAAAAGTAACTACTCACAAAGCATAATCATACTCATGATCAGATAGGTAATGAGTAGCATCAAGGATCTGAACATAAACTCTTCCACCAAATAATCCAACTAGCATCAACTACAAAGAGTAATCAACACTACTAGCAACCGTACAAGTACCAATCGGAGTCGCGAGATGGAGATTGGTTACAAGTGATGAACTAGGGTTTGGAGATGAGATGGTGCTGATGAAGATGTTGATGGTGACGAGTCCCCTCCAATGAGAGGAGTGTTGGTGATGACGATGGCGACGATTTCCCCCTCCGGGAGGGAAGTTTCCCCGGCAGGATCGTCCTGCCGGAGCTCTAGATTGGTTGTGCTCAAGTTCCGCCTCGTGGCGGCGACGAAACCACGAAAAAGCTCCTCCTTAATTTTTTCCTGGACGAAACCCTCCATATAGCAAAAGAGGGGAGAAAGTGGGCCAGTGGGCTGCCCACAAGCCCCCATGGCGCGGCCTCGGGGGGGGGGGGGGGTGGCTGCGCCGTGCAGGCTTGTGGGCACCCCCTGGTGCCGCTCTGGCACTTCTTCGGCCCAGTATTTTTGATAAATCGGGAAAAATTCCTCGTTGATTTTTACGGCGTTTGGAGTTGCGCAGAATAGGTATCTCAACTTTGCTCCACTTTCAGGCCAGAATTCCAGTTCCCGGTATTCTCCCTCTTCATGTAAACTTTGCAAAATAAGAGAGAAAAGGCATAAAAATTTTACCGTGAAGTGAAATAACAGCCAAAGAAGCGATAAATATCAACATGAAAACATGATGCAAAATGGACGTATCAGTGCGCCACCCATAGGGAAACCCTAGGAGGTGTGACACCCCGAGGAGGAGGTGGTGGAGGCGCCCTAGGTGGCTTGCCACCCAAGGCAACCCCTAGGGTTTGACCTTCGGCTCCTTCCCTTGCGCCTTGGGCCTCCTCCCCTTGGCGCACCACCCCACCAGGGGCTGGTTCCTCTCCCCTTTCAGCCCATGTGTCCATCCGGGACAGGTGGACCCTCCCAGTGGACCCCCGGTACCCTTTCGGTGGTCTCGGTACAATACCGATAAACCCCGAAACCTTTCCGGTGACCGAAACTAGACTTCCCATATATAAATCTTTACCGCCGGACTATTCCGAAACTCCTCGTGAAGTCCAGGATCTCATCCGGGACTTTGAACAACCTTCGGTAACCACATATATGATTCCCATAACAACTCTAGCGTCACTGAACCTTAAGTGTGTAGATCCTACGGGTTCGAGAAACATGCAGTCATGACTGAGACATCTCTCCCGCCAATAACCAACAACCGGGTCTGGATATCCATGTTGGCTCCCACATGTTCCACGATGATCTCATCGGATGAACCACGATGTCGAGGATTCTCAATCCCCTATGCAATTTCCTTTGTCTATCGGTATGACACTTGCCCAATTTTCGATCGTCGGTATCTCTATACCTTGTTCAATATCGTTACCGGCAAGTCTCTTTACTCGTTCCGTAACACATCATCCCGTGACTAACTCCTTAGTCACATTGAGCTCATTATGATGATGCATTACCGAGTGGGCCCAGAGATACCTTTGTGTCACACGGAGTGACAAATCCCAGTCTCGATTCGTACAACCCAACAGACACTTCCGGAGATACCTGTAGTGCACCTTTATAATCACCCAGTTACGTTGTGATGTTTGATACACCCAAAGCACTCCTACGGTATCCGGGAGTTGCACAATATCATGGTCTAAGGAAATGATACTTGACATTCGAAAAGCTTTAGTTGAAGAACTACACGATCTGGTGCTATGCTTAGGATTGGGTCTTGCCCATCACATCATTCTCCTGTTGATGTGATCCCGTTATCAATGATATCCAATGTCCATGACTAGGAAACAATTACCATCTATTGATCAACGAGCTAGCCAACTGGAGGCTCACTAGGGACATGTTGTGGTCTATGTATTTACACATGTATTATGGTTTCCGGTTAATACCATTATAGGATGAACAATAGACAATTATCATGAACAAGGAAATATAATAATAAACAATTTATTATTGCCTCTAGGGCATATTTCCAGCAGTCTCCCACTTGCACTAGAGTCAATAATATAGTTCACATCACTATGTGATTGCAATGAATCCAGCACCCATAGAATTTTGGGGTTCGATCATGTCTTGCTTGTGGGAGGGGTTTTTGTCAACGGGTCTGAACGTTTCAGATCCGTGTGTGCTTTAAAAATCTCTATGTCTTTCTATAGACACTACTACCATGCACCATTTGGAACCATTCGAAATGATTGCTCCACTATATGAATCTGGTTTACTACTCAGAGTTATCCGGATTAGTGCCAAAGCTTGCATTGACGTAACGCTTTACGAGAACTCTTTAATCACCTCCATAATCAAGAAAAATTACTTAGTCCAACAATTACTAAGGATAACTTTGACCGCTGTCCAGTCATCCATTTGTGGATCACTCGTGTACCCCTTGACTCACTCATGGCAAGGCACACTTCACGTGCGGTACACAACACAACATATGATAGAGCCTACGGCTGATGCATAGGGGACGACCTTCATCCTTTCTCTTTCTTATGCCATGGTCGGGCTTTTAGTCTTACTGAGATTCACACCTTACAACACAACCAAGAACTCCTTCTTTGCTGATCTATTTTGAACTCCTTCCAAAACACATGCATTTCGTTGAAAGTTCTACTTAGCACTTTGATCTATCTCCATAGATCTTTATGCTCAATGTTCAAGTAGCTCAATCCAGGTTTTCCATTGAAAAACATTTTTCAAACAACCCTATATGCTTTCCAAAAATTCTACATCATTTCCGATCAACAATATGTCAACCACATATATTTATCATAAATTCTATAGTGCTCCCACTCACTTCTTTGGAAATACAAGTTTCTCATAAACCTTGTTTAAACCCAAAAACTTTGATCATCTAATCAAAGCGTATATTCCAACTCCGAGATGCTTGCTCCGGTCCTTAGAAGGATCGCTAGAGCTTTGCATACTTGTTAGCATCCTTAGGATCGACAAAACCTTCTGGTTGTATCACATACAACCTTTCCTCAAGGAAACCGTCGAGGAATCAATGTTTTGACATCCTATGTGCAAGATTTCATAAACGATGCATCATCTGCTAACATAATTCCAACAGACTTTCAGCATCACCACGAGTGAAAAAATCTCATCACGGTCAATCTTTTGAACTTTGTCGGAAACATCTTTGCGTCAAGTCGAGCTTTCTCAATGGAGACTTTTCACCATATCGTCTGTCTTCCTTTGAAAGATCCATCGATAGTTAACAGTCTTACGACCATCAAGTAGTTCTTCCAAAGTCTATACTTTGTTTTCATACATGGATCCTCTCTCAAATTTCATGGCCTCGAGCCATTTGTCGGAATCCGGGCCCACCATCGCTTCTCCATATCTCGTAGTTTCATTGTTGTCCAACAACATGACCTTTAAGACAGGGTTACCGTACCACTCTGTAGCAGCAGTACGTGACCTTGTCGACCTACGAGGTTTGTAGTAGCTTGACCCGAAGTTCCATGATCACTATCATTAGCTTACACTTCAATTGGTGTAGGTGCCACAGGAATAACTTCCTGCGCCCCGCTACACATACTGGTTGAAGTGATGGTTCAATAACCTCATCAAGTTTCCACCATCCTCCCACTCAATTCTTTCGGGAGAAGCTTTTCCTCGAGAAAGGACCCGTTTCTAGAAACAAACACTCTGCTTCTGGATCTGAGATAGGACGTATACCCAACTGTTTTGGGTGTCCTATGAAGATGCATTTATCCGCTTTGGGTTCGAGCTTATGAGGCATAAACTCTTTCACATAAGCATCGCAGCCCCAAACTTTTAAGAAACGACAACTTAGGTTTCTCTAAACCATAATTCATAAGGTGTCATCCCAACGGAATTACGAGGTGCCCTATTTAAAGTGAATGTGCTTGTGTCGGTGCATTGAGGACTGGGGTCTCCTGTGCCCCAGACTTGTGCACGGGCACCGGCAACCCCTTTGACGGCAAGGCACGACGAAGGCCAGCATGAAGATTAAACCCCAAGCTCATAAGGGCCACACCCCTCCAAGGGTGTGAGAAACAAGTCTCAGCTCCAAGGCCCCGGGAAGCCTTTCTTGTCGGGAAGACATCCAAGGCTGCGACAAGCCTTTCTTGCCGGGAATACATCCAAGGCCCCGGCAAGTCCTCCTTGTCGGGCAGATAGACAAGGCCCCGACAAGTTGTCCTTGCCGGGAAGGCAGACTAGGCCACTGGCGAGGGCACCAGCCCGACAAGCCCCCTTCGCCCGCCAAGTGTTCCCTCTTGCCACAGTGCCACCGACTACCACAACGCCAACACGTCCGTCATGCGTCAGCACAACACCCAGGTGTCGAAACACCTGGGTATGTGTCGATACCATCCTGATGCAGGTCAGGAGACTGACGAAGCATTTACTGCCCCTGACACCGCGGTAGATGGATAACAGTGAACCCTGTTCACTGTGCAACTCGTGAACCCACTGTTGAGCACTGTTGGTGACCTCTTTGCCTATAAAAGGAGGCCCAATGCTTAGTTCTAAGGGGTTAGACACTTTGGGCATTGGCCAGTAGGCAATCACTTTAGCAAGTAATCCTACATCAAACACCTAATACAACAAACAAAGGAGGAGTAGGGTTTTATGCACTAAGCGGCCTGAACTTGGGTAAAAACGTTTCCGGTGCTGATCACTAGCTCTGCTCTTGGCGCCACCCCTCTCCCCACCGAACAATCAAGGTATCCGTGGAGGATCCCATAGGTATCACCCGAAAGGTTGTCTCTAATGTCTAAACCCATAAACGATAGTGGTAATTTGATAAGAGATATCATAGTATGCACCACATCTAATAGGGCACGACTATGACATACGGACACACCATCAGACTATGGTGTTCCAGGTGGCATGACTTATGAAACAATTTTTCACGTGAAACAATTTTCACATTGTCTTAAATGTTTACCAAACTCGCAACTCAGATATATATGTTTACCTCCACGATCACATCGTAGACATATTATCCTCTTGTCATGATGATCTTTAACTGCACTATGAAATTAGTTGAACTTTTCAATAGTTCAGACTTGTGTTTCATCAAGTAAATATACTAGTATCTACTCAAATCATTTATGAAATAAGAACATAATGATATCAACTACGTGCCTCAGCACTCATTGGTCTGCACACATCAAAATGTATCACTTCCAACAAGTTACTTTCTTGTTCCCTCTCACTGGAAAACGAGGTCGTCAGTCATCTTGCCCATGTGGTATGATTTGCATGTCTCAAGTGATTCAAAATCAAGTGAGTCCAAACGATCCATCTGCATGGAGTTTCTTCATGCGTTTATACCAATAGACATGGTTCGCATGTCTCAATTTTTAAAAAAATGAGTGAGTCCAAAGATCCATCAGCATGGAGCTTCTTCATGCGTCTTATACCAATATTACTCAAATGGCAGTTCCACAAGTAAGTGGCACTATCATTACTATTTTATATATTTTGTCATCAATACTATGAACATGTGTATCACTATGGTCGAGATTCAATAAATCGTTCATTTTAGGTGCAAGGCCATTGAAGGTATTATTCAAATAACCAGAATAACCATTATTCTCTTTAAATGAATAACTATATTGAAATAAACATAATCCAATCATGTCTATGCTCAACACAAATACCAAATAACAATTATTTAGGTTTAACACTAATCCCGATGGTAGATGGAGCGTGCGATGTTTGATCACATCAACCTTGGAAACACTTCCAACACACATCGTCACCTTGCCTTTAGCTAGTCTCCATTTTTCCGTAGCTTTTATTTCGAGTTACGAACACTTAGAAACTGAACCGGTATCTAATACCCTGGTGCTACTAGGAGTACTAGTAAAGTACACATCAATATCATGTATATCCAATATACTTTTGTCGACTTTGCCAGCCTTCTCATCTACCAAGTATCTAGGGTAGTTCGTCTTTAATGACCGTTCCCCTCATTTACAGAAGCACTTAGTCTCGGGTTCGAGTTCAACCTTGGGTCTCTTCACTAGAGCAACAACTAGTTTGCCGTTTCATGCAGTATCCCTTCTTGCCCTTTGCCCTTCTTTGAAACTAGCGGTTGTACTAACCATCAACAATTGATGCTCCCTTTTTGATTTCTACTTTCGCGGTGTCAAACATTCCGAATAGCTCAAGGATCATCACATCTATCCGTGATATGTTATAGTTCATCACGAAGCTCTAGTAGCTTAGTGGCAGTGGCTTTGGAGAACAATCAGTATCTCATCTGGAAGATCAACTCCCACTCGATCCAAGCGATTGTAGCACTCAGACAATCTGAGCACATGCTCAACGATTGAGCTTTTCTCCTTTACTTTGTAGACAAAGAATCTTGTCGGAGGTCCCTTACCTATCAACAAGGGCATGAGCATGAAATCCCAATTTCATCTCTTGGAACATCTCGTATGTCCCACGACGTTCGAGACGTATTTAGCGCCTCAATTCTAAGCCGTTTAAGCATTATGCACTGAACTATCATGTAGTTATCAAAAACGCGAATATCAGATGTTCACAACATCCAAATATGACGGTGGTGTTCAGCACACCAAGCGGTGCATTAAAGGACATAAGAGTTCCACGCAACAATGAGGACAATCCTCAGTTAACGGACCCAGTCCGCATAATTGCTACTTCTATCTTTCAACTAAGTTTTCTCTAGGAACATATCAAAACCCGTAGAGCAATAGCGCAAGTTATAACATAATTTGCATAGACCTTTTGACTATGTTCATGATAATTAAGTTCATCTAATCAAATTATTTAATGAGCTTCCACTCAGATCGACATCCCTCTAGTCATCCAAGTGATACATGATCCACGTCGACTAGCCCGTGTCCGATCATCACGTGAGATGGACTAGTCATCAATGGTGAGCATCTCCATGCTGATTGTATCATCCATACGACTAATGTTCGAACTTTCGGTCTCCCGTATTCCGAGGCCATGTCTGTACATGCTAGGCTCGTTGAGTCAACCAAAGTGTTTTGCGTGTGTAAATCTGGTTTACACCCATTGTGTGCGAACGTTAGAATCTATCACACTCGATCATCACGTGGTGCTTTGAGACAAAGATCCTTCGCAACGGTGCACACTTAGGGGAATACTTATCTCGAAATTTTAATGAGGTATCATCTTATCTTTGCCATCGTCGTTCTAAGCAATAAGATGAAAAACATGATAAACATCACATGCAATCATATAGTGAAATGATATGGACAATATCATCTTGCTCCTTTGATCTCCATCTTCGGGGCATGATCATCATTGTCATCGGCATGACACCATGATCTCCATCATTGTGTCTTTGCGAAGTCGTCTTGCCAACTATTACTTCTACTACTATAGCTAACGGTTAGCGATAAAGTAAAGTAATCACATGGCGTTGCATCTCATACAATAAATTAAGACAACTCCTAAGGTCCCGCCGATTGTCATACTCATCGACATGCAAGTCGTGAATCCTATTACAAGAACATGATCAATCTCATACATCACATATGTAACATCACATCCTGTTGGCCATATCACATCACATCGCATACCCTGCAAAAACAAGTTAGACGTCCTCTAATTGTTGTTGCAAGTTTTATATGGCTGTTTTGGGTTTCTAGCAAGAACGCTTCTTACCTACGTGATAGGCACAATGTTGATAGACCAATGCTATTTACCCTTCATAATGACCCTCTTCATCGAATCCGATCCGACTAAAGTGGGAGAGACAGACACCCGCTAGCCACCTTATGCATCAAGTGCATGTCGATCGGTGGAACCAGTCTCACGTAAGAGTACGTGTAAAGTCGGTCCAGGCCTCTTCATCCTAGGATGCCGCCGAATCAAGATAATACTAGTAACAGCAAGGAATTGACAAAACCGTCGCCCACAACTTTTGTGTTCTACTCGTGCATAGAATCTACGCATAGACCTGGCTCGGATGCTGTCGTAGTTTTGTCACGGCAGATGTCCTTGTAAAAGGACTTAATGAAGGAGCCATCGCACCTTGGTGGTGACTCAAAGGGGTTCAGATTTACCCAGGTTCGACCCCTCGTGTGGAGGTAAATTCCTATGTCCTGGTTTTTTGTGGATTGATGATGGTTTCGGTTACAAGGAGGGCGTAATTCCCCTGACCTAGCTCTCGATAATTTCTAACCCGCCTCGTCTCTCCCGGGACCCGCCTTTATATATAGGTCGAGTCCCTAGGGTTTACAAGAGTCCTCGCCATGCCACCTATCGCAGATTTCCCTATCATTAAGTCGCGTGTCTTCCAAGATCAGGAACTCCTTTGGTAATCTATCATCCTCATATCTCCTTGAACCACCATCCGGCTTTTGGGCCAAGGGCCGCACTCCTAATGTTGAGTCGCCCCTTGATGACCCGGCCCACTAAGGGCGGGTTATCCGCAGGTAATATCCCCAACATTAGGCCCCAGATTGTCTTGAATTCATTCACGTCAATAAACCTTTGTCCACTTGGGGTGACTCAACCATCCCTATCCTTCGACAAACGATAAGTCGCCATTCGTTGTGAACTTATTTGATCCGCCGGGTAATCTTTGATGACATCACCTTAACCCCTTAATCCCGGGGTTTTTAATTCCATAACCACCCAACGGATCTCTTGCTCCGCATTTATTTATCCCGAAAACCTAGGTGCCATCATTGCAGATTCTGACTTGTCGCCTCGATTTCCATCCTGACCTCCTTGATTCCCGCTCTGGCCGCCTCGGTTCCCGTCCTGGCTCTTTAAATAACCGCAAGGGAAGGGGAGCATCGTCACCTACCCCCACCTCAACCATCTCCTGACCTTCGTCTTCTTGCGCCATCACTCCGACTTCCTCCCGCCAGCATTCCGGCTTCCTCACGCCGTCTCCTGGAACTCCATCGCCACCGCGGGTCCTCGAGCTTCTTCAAGTCAACAAGAGGCTCGAAGTCTTCTGCACCCGTCTCTGGCGCCGTCTCCTTCCTGAGGTAAGCACATTTCCCCATTAGGGTTAGACTGAGAACACCATGACCATTGTCCCTACGAGCTAGCTTTGTAGCGCAACAGATGTCCCTTTCTGCTTCGGATCTACTTTACATTTTACAGTAGACTTGCGCAGTAGCAAATCATGGTCGCTTTAATGTGTCTTCCCGCTACCTTAAGCTTTCGCGCCGTAGATCTAGGCAATAGCACTGTCGCTGTTTTTCATTCAAAGCCTTCATCATTTTACCGAGCATTATCTCTTTATTTTGGCCCACTCGTAGATCTGTAATTTACTGCTTGTTTTTAGAAACATGTTTGCCTACCCCCCGAGAATATACCTAAGGAAAAAAGGATCCTTGAGTGTCACCGTTCAACTTCCTCCTCCATAACGACTTAAACTTATCATCATAGATACCCCCCTCCCTTTCGCTTAAAGGGCGAGTTGTAATTCCTTAAAGATGTGTCCATGAATCACCCAACTAGCGAGTTAGGATATTTGTCACCTTTTGGCGAGTCACCAAATCATTCTCAACCACACTGTAGACCTGAACTGGCGAGTTAGAACACTTCATTGTCTTCACTGAACCGCCTTGTTCTCCTTTCTTTTGTAGTCATGGTTGTTATTTCAAAGTGCAATTGGTTACCAACCAAAATCGATGACGCTACTCTCGAGAAGTTTGTCAAGTCGGGTCATCTTGATAAGGAAACCATTGGATGGAGAACCGCCCCGGGCGAGTTAATTCCCAATCCTGCTGCTAGAGAAGTAGTCATTTTCACCGACTACCTCGAACGAGGTTTTAAGCCGCCTGGGTCAAAGTTTTTCCGAGACGTCTTGCATTTCCTTAACGTCCATCCTCAAGACCTCGAACCCAACTCCATCAGCAATCTTTGCCAGTTCCAAGTTTTTTGTGAAGTATACCTGCAAAGGGAGCCCATAGTTCCTTTGTTTTGGAACTTTTTTCATCTTAATCGCCAGACCGAATTTACCAACAGTCCCAATCATGAACTTGGAGGAGTCAACATTCAGAGACACCATGAGCGTGGATTTCCATCAGTCCTTCTGCCCAGCCATCCCAAAGGCTGGGCCGAGTCATGGTTTTACTACCGCGACACTTCTCCAACTGGCGAGAACCCACTTCCAGGAGGATTGCCTGCCCATGGACTTCAAACTGCCCGAGAAGCTCACAGAAGAAGAAGAATCTGGATTTATCCCCATCTTCTCCGAGTTACGGTCCTTAACCAACAATGGGCTCATCGGGATTGATTTGTTTCGCTTCTGAGTGGAATGGAACATTCTTCCCTTGAGTCGCCGAGACGGGTTAATGTGCGAATATGATGGCATGGTGAACCATCCATAGTGCTTCCACCACAAAAAACTCGCAGAGAGTGATATTGTTGGAATAATCAAGAAGCTAACCGACGAGCCTGTGGAAGAATGCGCCAAAATTGGGCTCAAGGCCTTCTGCCGTTCCAAACCGGCTCCACCAGTAAGAGTCTAAGCTGCCTTCCTTTTCCTTATAAAAATACTCGCCCAATGCTTCTGGGTTTGAATTTTACTTCTGCATCAGAAAGACGATCCATTTTGGCGAAGGGGTCCAAAAGTGACAGCACAGAAGAACACCAAAAAAACGCCGAAGAAGAAGAAGAGAGCAAGCAAAGGCAAAGCCGCCGCCAAGGACTCATCTATTGTCGGTGAGTCACGAGCTGTCAAAGATTAGTCATAGGTAAAAAACTCCCCTTTACTTATCACCTTTATATTCCGACTCATCCTTATACCATGCGTCTTTATGTGTAGGGCGAAGACAACGAGAGCCAAGATGATGCAGTTGGGGTAATTTCTATTTCTTCCGACTCACCTTCTCCTTCTCCTAGACCAGCCAGACGGATCTGTGGGAGAGTCCCCCTGTCACATCCATATGCTTATATGGACCCTGATTTCCTTTTGAAGAAGGCAAGATACACTCCCAAGCGCAAAACCCGGAGTCACTCCGGCGACTTAATTCTGGGATGCCTGAGAAGACAACCGGTCGGAAGCGCACAAGCGAGGTACACGTTTGTTTGATCACCCTTTGTTGTGGAAGATATGATTCACAACTTCCTTAGCCGTCAAATCTTTATTTTGTCAGACTTCCCCACCTTCATCTGGCGACTCAGCAATGTTAGCTCTCCCGCCAATGATTCGTGTGCAAGGGTGAGTCTTTTTGTTAACTATATTTCTTCTAAATAACAATATGCGCCTTAATCTTGGTGCCCTTATCTCAGAGCACAAGCGAAGAAAAGGAAAACTGGCGACTTACTTTCTGCTCCTAAGACGACTGAGGCCTTAGGCACTAGCGCCTCTGTCCCAGAGCTTGCTGAGGACCAAACGACGACTCATGATATTCCTGTGGATTATATCCCTGATGTCCAGGATGACTCACCGTCATTTTGAAGGAAACTGCTAACAAGGTTAACCCGCCGAGCCCTTTGAAGGCGACTGAAGATCCGGATGCCATCATAATCACCGGCACTGGCTACTCCGCTTCTTCAGCAGCAGTGCTATCCAAGCACACTTAAAAGGAAACGCATCCCTCCGCCGATCAGGACATCAGTAAGTTCAAACTCCCCCAGTATGAGAAGCTGGAATTTGACCAACTCTGCTCTGGCTTCGCAAGTCGTCTAGAGACGAGTTATGAAATGAACAAAAGCTTGATTCGCCTTATGAAGGTTAAGCATGAGGTACGTCTGTTTATGTACTCTCTTCCATCCATTAGCCTTCCAAGGGCCGGGTCATCTTTTGAAAGATGAGCCGGGTCTTGTGTATAGTTTAAATCTTCAACCTGTAGCCCCCAAGGGCCGGGTCATGTTTTGAAAGATGAGTCGGGTCTTGATTATAGTGTAAATCTTCAACCTGTAACCCCAAGGGCCGGGTCATCTTTTGAAAGATGAGCCAGGTCTTGATTATAGTTTAAATCTTCAACCTGTAGCCCCCAAGGGTCGGGTCATCTTTTGAAAGATGAGCCGGGTCTTGATTATAGTTTAAATCTTCCACCTGTAGCCCCCAAGGGTCAGGTCATCTTTTGAAAGATGAGTCAGGTCTTGATTATAGTTTAAACCTTCAACCTGTAGCCCCCAAGGGCCGGGTCATCTTTTGAAAGATGAGCCGGGTCTTGATTATAGTTTAAATCTTCAACCTATAGCCCCAAGGACCGGGTCATCTTTTGAAAGATGAGCCGGGTCTTGATTATAGTTTAAATCTTCAACCTGTAGCCCCCAAGGGCCGGGTCATCTTTTGAAAGATGAGCCGGTTCTTGATTATACCTGTGACCCCCAAGGGCTGGGTCATGTTTTTAAAGATGAGCCGGGTCTTGAAATTCGTATGATTTTGAATAAAATCATACATTAGCCCCCAAGTGTCAGGAATATTGCTTGCAATAATTTTGAAACTAGTGTCGTATCATGTCTAGGGAAGTTATCTTATGAAATAGGTGTTTGCATTGAGGTCTATCACTCCTTTGTGGAGAGTCTTGTATCCGTGAGCGTGTAGTGTCTATGATGGAATATTAATGAGAAGTCTACTGGTTTCTTTACCGCACTTGGTATTCTCTTCATGCAATCGATCTTATATGCTGATTCTTATGGGAGTATTGATCTTACATATCACGTATGGCTTTGAAAACTTTATTTAATCTTGGCAAACATAACATCGGTCATAACAACAAGCATGAGTTTTTTTCTAGTAGCGACATAGCCAAAACATTTATGTTCTTATGCTTGAAGTGTTATGCTGACAAGGAAGACAACTTGATGTTTTATGCCAATCCTTTATGTTAAACTCTATATTGTTTTGCATCCAAGTCAACATTATTTGCCTGCTCTCAAAATCCTTTGCTAGCCAACCCTTGCACTAAGCGGGAATACTGCTTGTGCATCCATACCCTGAAACCTCAACCTTCCCAAGAGTCCACCATACCTTCCCTATACATGGTATTTCATCGCCACTCCTAAAGTATATTACTCATGTGCTATCTTTAAACCTTCAAAATAGTACTCCCTGTTTTGTGCCTCTACTTTAGTTCATGAGGAAGTAGTAGGTAATTCATGAACTTCTCATACTGGACAAGTTTTATCCTGGGTTTGCATGTAATCTGCGAACCCCTAACACCGGAAGGGACTGGCATGAGCGCGCCCAGCTCGTAAAAGATAAGAACAACAAACAAAACCTCCTTCACGCTTTGTTGATGAGAAATCAGAAAACTTTGGTAGTGATAAACAAAGGAGACTAAGGGGATGTGATCGTCCCCAGTTTGGGAGTCGTTCCTCAAAACTTGTCCAGCATGAGAAGTATTGGGCTATATACTAGCATTCATTGATAAATTATGCACCTCTCAAAAGCATGTTTTACAATCTTGTTGATTTCAAAATCGCTAAAATCTCTAGCACATGAGTTTTCCCTACTTCGCTGTGTAAAGGGCCAATCTTTTACTTTTATGTTGAGTATGTAAACCTACTTCTTTCTATCCTGAAAAGAGCATACACTTTATGTTGACAAAGATGCATGCATTTATATTGTTTCATTGAGAGATGTCATATCACACCTTTGTTGATGTTATCATTAAGATAAGTAAGTTGTTTGTTAAAGCCTAGCTAAAGCAAACATCTTCCTTTGTGTTAGTATTTTCACTTCCTGACTAATAACATGTTCTATCAAAAAGCTTCAATTGATCTCATCAAAATATAAGAGGAAGAGCAAAATTTTAAAAGTTATTAGCCGTTCTTTGACCAAGGACATGTTTGCCATGGTTTGATGAGTTTTCTTAGCTCTACTTTTGATTGTAATTTATATTACTCTTTCATAAGAGACTTATGAGTTGAGATTGCTGATGAGGATGGTTGAGTTTTCGTAGAGAAATTATGTTGTTTCTTGTCCGTATTCTTATTTATCGACACTTCACTCTCTAAACTTGTGGACGGGTTTATCGAGCTCAGTATTCGCTTGGGGACAAGTGAGGTCTAAGCTTGGGGGAGTCGATACGTCCAAAATGCATCACTATTTTGTATCATAATTTGTCTCTATTCATTGTATATTTCAAATTATGATGATGTACTTATAGTGTTTTGGCCTATTTTACACAATTTACAACTTTCTGGTGCCGAAACAGTAGACGCAAGATTGAGCGGACAAAATAGCATGAAGAGTTACCATATCAGAACATCTCCAACTGCGCTAAAAATTTGAGGGAAGAAGTTTTCGGACAGATCCCGAAGACATGCCAAAGAAGGGCCGGAGGGGGCCACAGGTCACCCAAGCGACCTCCTGGCGCGGGCCACCCCTAGGCCGCGCCAGGAGGCCGCCTGGGTGGTGGGTCCCGCCTCAGGTGCTCTCCTTTGGCCTATATGTTCCTCTTGACCTAAAAGTTACGGAGGCACAAGAGTTTTTGCAGTTCCGCCGCCGCTCCGCGGCGGAAACCTACAAAGAAGAAAAGACCTTTCTGGCGAGCAGATTCTGCCGGGGAGAACTCCTCCTGGAAGGGGAGATCATCCTCATCGTGATCACCATTGTCACAGGCATAATTGAGATCATCATCACCATCATCACCAACACCAGCACCATCTCCACCTTCATCCCATCTACTTCACCATTGCAATCGGAGTTGTACCTTGCACCATTGATCCCCTTTACTCTACCGGTGTTGATTACTCTTTTGTGGTGAATGCTATTGAGTTTTATTGGAGGATTATTGTTATGACCAGATTATTAATCATATTTTCATCACCTCTGATCATTTTCTCGTTTATGTCTTGTGAGTAGTTCTGTTAGTTCTTGAGGACATGGGAAAAGTCTAGATGCTAGTAGTCATATGATGTTGAAGTAATATGTGTTGATTGATATTTAAGTTATGGTGTTATTCTTCTAGTGGTGTTATGTGAACGTCGACTACATAACACTTCGCCTTTTTAAGGACCTAGGGGAATGAATCGTGTATAATGAATGCTTATGGTGGGTTGCCGGAGTGACAGAAACCTAAACCCCAGTTCGCATACTTTTGCATGAGGGAGTATTGGATCCTAAAGCTTATTGCTATGGTTAGGCTTTGCCTTAATTTCTCTCTTGTATTTGCGGATGCTTGCAAGAGGGATTAATCATAATAATGTACTTGTCTTAGCCTAGACGGTGCACTAGTTAAGATCCACCCACAGAACACTTATCAATTCAAAACATAGTACTAGATGGAATATTGCGAAAGCACTTGACTATCTCTCCCGTGTGTCCTTAGGAACGCCTTAGTCTTTATAAGTTTAGTCCGTCGGCTTATCCTTTGTGTTTAAAAGGATTGGGCCGTTTGCTGCACCTCGGCACCATTTACTTTACTTGCATTTATTTCCTTGTTGCATATACTAGAAAACCCATATAAAGTTACCTTTCAGTACTTGCAGTTATTCCTTGCTCAATATCACTTGTCAATACCTTCTGCTCCTCGTTGGGTTCGACACTCTTATTGAAAAGGCTACAATAGATCCCCTACACTTGTGGGTCATCAACTAGCGGTTAACTCTGTCTACAACATAATCAAAATCGAAGTAGCCAATGAGATCAAACTCGGAGCCCTTTGGATAAAATAATCCTAGCGTTGGGGTGTGATCCAAATATCAAAGAATTCGCTTCACACACAGGTGATGTGATTCCTTTGGTGCCACATGGAATTGGGCACACATGCAAGCACTAAGCATTATATCTGGCCTAGATGCACATAGATACAATAAAGATCCAACCATGGAGCGATATACCTTCTGAATGAAATCCTTACCATTTTCGCTAGTGTAGAGGTGGACGTTGGTTGGCATGGGCATCTTGTAGCCTTTGTAGTCTTGCATGGAAAACTTCTCGAGACATTCCTTAAGGTACTTCTCCTCATATATCAAGATTCCATTGGGTTGTTGTCAAATCTGAAACCCTATGAAGAACTTCAATTCTCCCATCATAAACATCTGATATTGCTTTTGCATCATGAAGGTAAACTCATCACTTTATCGATTGTTCATACAACCAAAGATAATGTCATCCACATAGATTTGACATACAAACAAATCATTATCATAAGATTTGAGTGTGGTATTGAGTGAACCAGGTTTAAAGCCTTTCTTCATGAGGAACTCCTTGAGTGTGTCATACCAGGCGCTTGGTGCTTGCTTGAGGCCATACTATGCCTTGTGGAGCTTGTAGACCTTGTGAGGATGCTTTGGATCCTCGAACCCTAGTGGCTGAGCAACATATACTTCTTCCTCAATCTTACCATTGAGGAATGCACTTTTAACATCCATTTGATATACGCATATGTCATGATGGTTAGCATAGGCAAGTAATATGTGTATGTCTTCGATCCTAGCAACAGGAGCGAACGTTTCCCCAAAGCCAATACCCTCAACGTGTGTGTAGCCTTGAGCTGCAAGAAAATCTTTGTTTATGATGACTTGGCCGGATTTGTCTTGTTTGTTGTGATAGATTCACTTGGTGCCTATGATGTTGTGCTTGCGTGGATCAGGGCGCTTGATGAGTTCCCACACATTGTTGAGCTTGAATTGATGAAGCTCTTCTTGCATAGCTTGAATCCATTCTGGTTCCAAGAGTGC
Organism: Hordeum vulgare subsp. vulgare; assembly: GCF_904849725.1. Taxonomy (NCBI): domain Eukaryota; kingdom Viridiplantae; phylum Streptophyta; class Magnoliopsida; order Poales; family Poaceae; genus Hordeum; species Hordeum vulgare. The sequence goes on from NC_058522.1 coordinate 139,016,968, forward strand.
TTCAAATACCTTTGTGGGTTCTGAGATAGAGCCAAAGGCAAAGTTCCCACAAAAATTAGCTAATTGAGTGGCTCTTGAGCGAGTGAGAGGACCTGGTGCATTGATGTTGTCCAGCATCTTCTCTATTTGACCTTCATTTGAAACTCGAGTATGAGAAGGTGGAAGAATTTTTTGTGGTTTCTGAGCATGGTCTTCATCGTCAGCAACATTATATTCAGGTGCAACATTGTCTTTGCCATGGTTAGATGGAGGAATGATGACTTCTTCAAGTTCAGGTTCCTTGGACATGATTTCACCAGTGCCCATTAGCTTACGAGCTTCTTTAGGTGGAAGTTCATCTAGCATAGGAGATAGGTTCTCTCTTTGTGAGCCATTGTTTCATCGAACCGCACATCTACAGTTTCAACCACTTTGTTATGGTAAGTGTTGAATACCTTAAGGTGTATGAATCCTTTCCATACCCAAGCATTAAACCTTCATGTGTTTTTGGTGCAAATTTTGAAGTGTGATGAAGATCCCTTATCTAGCACCTTGGACCGAAGACATTAAATAACTTACATTGGGTTTCTTACTAGTGAGTAACTCGTATGATGTTTTCTTGAAGAACTTCTATAGATATACCCGGTTGATGATGTGGCATGCAGTGTCAATGGCTTCAGGCCAGAGTCTTTGTGGCGTGTTGTCTTCATCAAGCATGGTGCATGCCATCTCAATAAGCGTCTTGTTCTTGCGTTCTATGACACCATTTTGCTGAGGTGTGTATGGAGCAGATAACTCATGGGTGACACCAAGAATGTTGAGGTAGGTGTCGAGTCCTATGTTCTTGAACTTAGTGCCATTGTCACTCCCGATGTGCTTGAACTTGACGTCGTAGTTGGTTATGCACCTACCTGCGAAGCGCATGAAGACATCCTTCACTTCATTTTTGTAGAGTAAAATGTTCACCCATGTATATCGAGAGTAATCATAAACTATCACGAAGTCATATAAGTTTGCAGTGGTAGAGAAGGTGGAATAGTGAGTAGGGCCGAATAAGTCCATATGGAGCAACTCGAAGGGGCGAGAGGTCGTCATGATTGTCTTCGGGGGATGTTGGCCCTGGTCATCTTGCGAGCTTCACCAGCACCACATAGATGATCTTTCTTGAACTTGACTCCCTCAACGCTAATGATGATATTCTTCTTGGCAAGAGTATGCAAGTTCCTCATGCCAGCATGTCCTAGCTGTCGATGCCATAGCCACCATTCTGAAGCTTTTGCTAGAAGATATGTGGCAACCTGTGGTTCTACAGAGAAATCTACCATGTATATATCACCTCTTAGAAAACCTTCAAAGACTTTGGTTTTGTCAGAAGTGTTAGCACAACACATCGGAATTTTCCAAATATGACAAGCATTGAGGTAGACATTAAGTTGCAACCAAGGGATTCGACAAGCATCACTTTGTCCATATGTTGATACCTTGTGATAACAACTCTACCTAGTCCCAATACTTTGGTACTACTTTTGTTGGCAAAGACGATGTGATCTTTGGTAGGAGGACGAAGAGTTGATTCCATCAATAGGCTTCGATCACCAATCATGTGACTAGTGCATCTACTATCCACAATCCATTCGGTTGAATTGGATGTATCTCCGTGCAACAGAATTAGTATTGCTCACCAAGGCATGCAATAGTATCATGCATTGATGAAGATATTGTAGTATTTTAACAACAACCGTGGATGATATAAATGGTAACACCATTTTCATTAGATTTCTTGCCTCCAGATAAAATTGTTTTCGGGCCTCCAGATATAATCTTCAAGTTATATCATGTTCATTCTAGAGACCCGATGTTGCATGAAGATATTAGTTCTTCTTAACCACCCACATATGAAGTGGTGGCTTAGAAGTAATGATCCTTGGTGTTGCATGAGAGAATTTAGGCAATGAAGTCCTAACATTATGCTTCACAGGAGGGTTAGAGTACTCAAAAGAATATGCAGAGAAATTCTTAGTTTTATTAACATGACAGTTCATTCCATAGTGCTCATACTCATGAGTCTTTTTAATCCTTCTCCGTGAAATATAATTGTTAGCATGATCATATGAAGACCTTTGTTCTCCCAAAAACCTTGATCTAGGGTATGTCTTCTTCCTAAGAGATATTGTCATGACATTCATGCCATAGTGCTCATACTCATGAGTCTTTCTTATCCTTCCCTGCGAAACATAATTGTTAGCATGATCATATGAAGACCTTTGTCCTCCCAAAAACTTTGATTTGGGGTATGTCTTCTTCTTAAGAAATGTCGTCATGACATTCATATGAAGCTTCTCGACAAGACATTTGGGACCCCAGATCCTCTTCATAGGAGAATGACTCCTACAGTTAGTTCCAATGAATCTAGCAAACACTTCATTGTTCTGAGATTTGAACAATTTGTAATTGGAGTCAAAAGACTCATCAATAATGATAGGATTAGCACAGTTGAAGCAGATAGTGTCGCTGGATCAACTGAAGGGCATTTGCAACAACCCATGTGCTTTTGGGGTACTACTCAGGCTTCTAGTAGGATCCATCGACATTGATGTTTCTTTCAATACCAACACCCTCTTTCCTAGGGTTTTTGTTCAAGATTGTCTTCTTGAGGACATCACACAAAATCTAATGTCCCTTCAGACTTTTGTGTATTGCCTGTTTCAAGCAATGTCTTCAACCTGTCATTGTCAATAGTGATAGTAGTGGTTTCGTTAGATGAGGGGTTAGATACCACAAATACAGTTGAAGATAATGCATTTTCAGAAGCATTTGAATATTCAACAGTTGAATCATTAGATTCACGATCAAGTCATTTTAACCATGGATCATTAAATTCATCTTGTGCGGTACTAGCATGTTCTGTTAGGAGTGGGTCGTTTTCCTTTTGAAGATACTCATGAGCTTCTATGAACTTCTCAAGATCTTTATTTCTTTAAAGACATTCATAAGAAAGCTTATCATGGTTAGTTGTGAGAATATCATGACAATTTTGGAGATCCTCAAACCTTTAACAAAGACTTTGCATGTCTTCAGCCATAATTTCGTTCAGACTCATCTCGTCGTCTAACATGTCATCGCTTTTTTCTAAAGATATTTGCATTTTCTCCATAGAATTTTGTTCTTTAGTGGCAATTTTGACAAGTTTAGAATAACTAGGTTTCAAGTCATCATCAAATTAATCTTCTCTATTAGAGCCATGACGTGTAGATTTTGAGGATACCTTGGAGCCTTTTGCCACGAAGCAGTATGCTCGAGCATAGTCGTCATCACTGGCTTCAGTGTTAATGAGGGGCCCATTATCTTCGGTTCAAAGACAGTCATGGCAACGAAAGCATAAGCCATAACCCAACTAGCAACATCAGAATCAGACTCCTCCTTAGATTCGTCTTCACCTTCGGACTCAGATTTAGTGTGAGAGTCCATCTCCTTGCCAATTAAAGCATGAACTTTTCTAGAGGAGATCTTCTTGTGTGATGAACACTTGGATGAATACTTGTGATGCTTCTTCTTCTTCTTGTCATCAGAATCATAGTTCTTGCTTTTCTTCTTGGATTCTTTTCCCATCAAGGATAATCAGCGATGAAGTGACCTACTTTCTTGCACTTGTGACAAGTTTGCTTCTTGTTGTCACGCAAAGACATTTCTATAGACCTCTTGGAATCTCGCCTTGAAGATTTTCCAAAGCTCTTGGACTTGGTGAAATTCTAAAACTTCTCATGAGCATAGCAAGTTCTTTTCCAATGTCTTCGGAACCATCGGAACATCATTCGAAATCTTGTTCTTCAGATGAAGATACAACTTTTGCTTTCACAAAATGAGAGCGATCATAACTCGAAGCATAGATTTCCCTCTTCTCAGCTTTTTGAATGTCATGGGTGTTCAGTCTCTCAAGAATATCAGCAGGATCTAATTCCTTGAAGTTGGGGCATTTTTGGATCATAAGAGAATGTGTCTCAAAGGAACTGTCAAGAGATCTCAGTATCTTCTTCAAAACTTCATGTTTGGTGGTATGAGTGGCACCGAGAGCATTCAACTCATTTAAGATGTTTGTAAGTCGATCAAAGGTGAGCTGGACATTTTCATTGTCAAGCATGTTGAAGTAGTTGAACAGGTTGCAAAGTACATCAACACGCGAGTCTCGCCGAGATGAGACACCTTCATTGACTTTGGAAATCCATTCCTAGATTTGCTTCACAGTGTCCAGTGCACTCACACGACCATACTATCCTTTGGTCAGATGAACACATATAATGTTCTTGGCAGTTGAGTCCGGTTGATAAAATCTCTTCACATTAGCAACAGTGACACCTTCACGAACCTTGGGAATGCCAGCCACGACGACATACCAGAGATCATTGTCAATGGCTTCAACATGCATCCGCATCTTGTTCTTCCATTAGGGGTAGTCTATGTTGTCGAAGACAGTGCATGCAATGGAGTCCTTGATTATCCCTGCAATCGGCATAGGTAAAACTCTAGGTGGTTAAATCGACACACAAAACAAGGGAGTACCTTTCTATGATACCAATTGAAAGTGATGGTTATTGACTAGAGGGGGGGGGCTACTTTTATGAAAAGATTCGAAACTGTAGATGTCTTTGAAGAGGGAGGAAGCGAGTCAGGATCAGATAGGGATAACAATCAAGGTTCTAGGCATGGCATGCAATGTTATGAAGACATTCACACATGTACAACATAGTCATCATACAAACAAAAGTGTATCAAAGATAAACTACAGTAGTACGGAGAGAAATGTAGATCACATGAATGTATTCGAAGAATGTATTCACACTAGAGCAATCAAGCAATGGTTTCTCACTGCACAATTTCAAGTAAAGGAGTGGAAAGATGGGACCAGTTGCTTGAAGAAGACTCGAGATTTTTAGGACCAGTTCCAGTTGCTGTGACAACTGTATGTATGGTTAGAGAGGCAGAGATTCAACTGAGAAGTTTTTGTCTTCACCTTGTTTCCCTTGAGCCAAGGTCACTTAGACCTCGCACAATCACTCTGGTAATTCTTTAGGGGAGACTTCCAAAACCCATGCAAACTCGGTCACCCGACAATCCACAATGACTCTTGGATGCTCTAGACCATGATGCCTAACCGTCTGGAAGACCACAATATTCAAGTGTAACAAGTCTTTAGTTCAGTTAGAAAAGAATGAATTCGGTGATGCTCAAACACTCTAGCTCTGGGTGTTTGGGTTTATCCTCGCAGGATAGCTCTCTCGTCTTCGAGGTGAGTTGTTCCAAAATGACTACATTTTTATCTAACTCTAAGAAGACACCAACTTATGGTGGAGGGGGTGGGCTATTTATAGCCAACAACCAACTTGACATGATATGACCGAAATGACCCTGGGTCAATGGCCAACCGACACATGTTCCAATGGTCGGATTTCAAAAACTCACATGGCAACATTACTTGGGCTACAAGCAATGCTTACTCAACCAACTCTAGAAGATATCTCCTCTCATTGTGTTCACAAAAATACATACGTATTTTGGGTTGAACATCACGTCACTTTCTGACTTCGATTACCTCGACCCCACTTAATAGTACAACAATTCCTATGACTCAGGAAAGAAGAAACAAAACAACCAAAATACTTCATTTTCATATTTCATTATCTTCAAGCGATTATCTTCGCGTACCACCAATGGCTTTAGACATCATCAATGTCTTCAGACATTTTCAGGGGTCGTCTTCAATGGTTAAACCGAATCTCTAGGGACTTCTATCTGTGTTTGAAAGTGCATGCTATGCCCCTAATCGACTTTTGGTGTTAATGACAACACATACATAGGAAACTAATCCTATTTGTTGAGTGTATCTCAGGATGGCAAGTACTTTAATAGATTGAGAATTATGTGTCAAAGGTGGTCTGAGAAGATCGGGATTTATATTTCGAGAAGGCTCGGGATTAAGAAAAGATGATGTAGACTATTCTTTTGAGTTTACTGATATTGAGTATAGGGATCCTGCACTATTAAGAGGGGATCACAGGTTTTGCGATGAACTTCCTCATACCACATCTTCACTGTCATACCCAATACCACATATTCTCCACTCTGTTCCTATCTCAAAACAGGTCTATTGCCTCGGACTTCCGGCTCCCTCCGGACGTCCGAGGGCCGGACGTCCGGCAGGCTTCGGAAATCCGGAGCCCTACACGAGAAGTAGTTGAGTCATATAACTCGGATTTCCGGCTCCCTCCGGACATCTGAGGGCCGGACGTCCGACCAGCCTCAGAAATCCGGAGCCCTGCACCAGAAGAACATGAGCTCTATAACTCGGATTTCCGGCTCCCTCCGGACGTCCGAGGGCCGGACGTCCGTCCCCCTTCGGAAATCCGGAACCTCCCACCAGAAGAAGTTGAGTCGAATAACTCGGATTTCCGGTCCTCTCCGAACGTCCGGTCGCTATTCAATTCACAGTATTTTCAGTCATATCTACAGGCCTCGGACGACCGACCCCTGTCGGACGTCCGACCCCTCGCGGACGCCCGGACTTCCGGAAACTGTCGGACGTCCGGACCCTGTGTGACTTAAAGTGTCCCCAATGGCTGTTTTTCACTCCCCACTATATACATTCTTCTCCCACCTCGTGAGAGTGTGTTCAACACAGCTAGAATACATCCAAGAACACCTTTCTTCTCACTCACTCTTGTCTACACCAAATCCTAGATCCCAAGAGCATTCCTGAGTCCCTTTGAGTGTTGTTCCAGTCAAAAGATAGATCGTCTCCCTCTCCTCCTTCCCACTAAAGTGATTTGTGATTTGAGCAAGTTTTGAGCAATCCCCGTGATCTTGTTACTCTTGGAGGTTGGAGACTCCTAGGCGGTAGGAGTCTTCGGAGAGGAATCAAACCGTTGTGATTTCCCCCGGAAAGTTTGTGAAGGTTTGGAAGCCACCTCAAGGCTTACCACTAGTGGTTGAGAAACGCCTTCGTGGAGTTATCTCAAAGGGAGAATAGGGTGAGCCTTCGTGGCGTTGGTGTGCCTTCGTGGTAACATCCGCCCCTCTAACGGTGACGTAGCTTCCCTCCAAGGAAGTGAACATCGGGATACATCCTTGTCTCTCTTGAAGTTTCGATTATTCCTAACCCTAACTCTCTACTTGTGTTAATACTTATTACGCACTTGTACTTGATTATTGTTTACCGCTTGTCTTACTTCAGTCTAAATAGCGTACTCCTTGTCATAGCAATTATTAGGCCTACACTCATATTCCGCACTTTTGCCTAAAATTGCTAAGTAATTATTAAAATCTGTTATTGTACCTATTCACCCCCCTCTAGGTCCATCTCGATCCTTTTCAATTGGTATCAGAGCTTCGTGCTCTATTCTTGTGGCTTAACCGCCCTAGAGCGAGATGGATGAGGTTCCAGCTACGGTAGCTCCAGTGCAGAGGGACGAGACTTCCACGGAAGTCAAGTCTTTCACCTCTGAGGACCTAGAACGGGCCCTTGCCAAGAAAAAAGAGGAGCATGATGCTTCTCTTGAGGCCATGGTCCAAATGAGACTGGCATCACTAACCACGGGGACAACCACGTCCCCGAGGGCCTCAGGGCCACATGTGCATGGTACTTCATTTGGCCAACAACCTCCAGAAAGGAACCAAATGAGTGTTCCATGGCTTTATGCTAGATCTCAAATTGAGAAACCTAAGTACAATCCTGGAGGAAAACCTCCCTTGCTTGATGACAATTCCGATTTTGCTTTGTGGAGAGTTGGTATGCAGGATCATCTTAGGTACGCCAATGATGAGATGTTGGACATCCTCGAGCATGGGTACAATCCTGCAGATCCAAGGTGCCTCACTCCCAGAGAAACTTATGACAAGCATCTCAATGCCACTGCGATCATGTGCATAAGAAAAGGAATGAATGACAAGCAACGGAGACCTTACATTCACATCACAAGTGCCAAGGAACTGTGGGATAGCATTATAAGGACCAAGACCGGTACCTCCACTCTTCGGCTTGCTCAATATGAAATTGCCAAGGGGCAATTACAGAATTTCTGTATGGAAAAGGGTGAATCTCCCAAGCAACTACTAGAACGGCTCATGACTCTCGCCGCAGACATTGAGTCATGTGACTGTGACAAGACGCAAGATGGTTTCAATCTGACCAAGAGATTTCTTGTGGACAAGTTACTTCACGCTCTTGCTCCGTATCACCATCAAATGGTATGGGACATGAGGCAGCACCATGGGTTCAAAGAAATGACTCCAAATGACATCATATCCACTTTCCAATTATTTGAAGAGTCAAAGGCAAATGCAACAAAGCACCTTGCCATGCATGGCACTTCAACATCAAAGATCAATCTTGCTTTGAAAGCCAAGCATGAATGTGACGAAGAAGAAAGTGAAGAAGAAGAAGGTGATGATGACTGCAAAGATGGTGATGATGTTGACTCTGATGAAAGCCCATCTTATGAGTACATTGCTCTCTTTGTAAAGAAGTTCAGTGCAGGAAAGTTCAAGGGAAGATTCCCAAAGAAGAAGGTAAGGAAATGCCTTAACTGTGAGGAAACCAACCACTTCTCCAATGACTGTCCTTATGAGAAGAGAGAAGACAAACCAAGGTTTCCAAAGACTTTTGTAAAGAAGAAGTTGCCAAACCCTATGAACTCCAAGCTCAAGAGGACAGATGGAAGAGCAATGGTTGCACAAGAAGAATCAGATCCAGAAGATGTTGGTCGAGTTGCCGGAGTAGCTCAGGATACACAAAACACCTTGAGGCTAGTCAACAAAAGTGGTGATGTTGTTCACTACAACTATATGAAGGACTACAAGGGCAACGCTCACAAGTGTTTGATGGCAAAGACTGCCATGGGAGATGAGGAAGACCAAAGCTCCCATGATAAGGTTAAGGTAACTCCACAGTTAAACTCTTTCAGTCTAGCTTCTACTCCATCTGATGAGTATCTTGATGTGGAAGATCACTATGAGGAGAATGACTTAGATCATCCCATGTTTGCTAAAATAAACAAATTTATGTGCTCTCTTAAAGGAAAGAAGCTCACTATGTTTCGCATACTTATGGAAATGGTGAGTAAGCACACCAATACCATCAAGGAACTCGAAACCCTCGTCACTGAGGAGAAGGAAAGAAATGAAATCCTTGAGCAGAAATTCCTGTATGAGGAAGCACAAAATGATGCATTATGCTCAAAAGTAGGTGAAAACCTTGATAAACATGCTAATGATCTTGCCTCCTTGAAAAAGGCTGAATCTGTGTGCAAAGAATTACTAAATGATAAAAACCGACTTGTGAACTCTCATGCTTCCCTTTCTAAGGACTGTGAGCGTCTATGCTTGTCTCGCAAAGACAAGGAAGAGAAACTCACTATTCTTACAAAGAGCTTTGAGGCACTTAAGGTTACTTATCTTGACACTTTAGCTAAAGCCTACTCCTCACCTATCATTAATGTTGATACCTGCACTACTAACTCTAGTAGTGAACTGACATCTATCCTTGAGGAAAACTGTTCGCTAAAGGCACAGTTAGACAGAGGTCTCATGACATGTGCACAAGGACAAAAGACTCTCAATGAGATCTTAAGTCGACACAATGGAGGATTCGCCAAGGAAGGGCTTGGGTTCAACCCAAGCACCGCCAAGAAAAGTGCATCTCCTCTCAAGTGTACCACTTCGCTTAAAGAAATATTTGTACGAGAGGGACACAAGGAGAAAGATAAGGTTGTGAGTGGACCGGCCACTAGGGGTTCGCCTACTCACAACAAGACAACCGAATTCATGCCTCCATCCTATGTACTACGCAAATCAAAGGAAGGAGAGGTTTATGCTAAATTCGCTGGTCCCTGTAATGCATTCCGATTCTATGCTATTTGGGTCCCTAAGACTCTTGTAACTAATGTGAAAGGCCTCATGACAAAATGGGTACCTCAAACCAAGTCTTAATTCGTTACAGGCTGTTTTCTCCGGAGGAGCCAAATGGGTGATCGACAGTGGATGCACCAATCATATGACCGGAGATAGTAACTTGCTCTATGACTTCATGCAAGCCATTCGTCATACATGAGCATTGTATTTGGTGGAGGGTCGAAAGGGCAGGTAATTGGGTTGGGCAAGGTGGCAATCACTAATGACATGTCTATTGCAAATGTCATGCTTGTCCAATCTCTTCAATATCATTTAATTTCAGTTCGCCAATTGGCTTCTGTCGGTTATGACACATTATTTGGACTAACGGATGTGAAAGTCTTTAAGAGAGACACTCTCGAAGTGGCCTTTGTTGGAGAGTTGGATGACAACCTTTACACGGTTGATTTCTCGAAAGAGAGCACTTTCCATACAACTTGTATAATGGCCAAGGCCGACATGGGATGGCTGTGGCATCGCCAGCTCGCCCATGTTGGCATGAAAAATCTTCAAAATCTCTTAAACGGCAATCACATCCTTGGACTAACAAATGTATCTTTTAAGAAAGATCGTGTGTGCAGTGCATGCATAGCTGGGAAACAACATCAATCAAAACATCCACCCAAGAACATTGTATCCACTTCGAGGCCGTTAGAGCTCCTTCATGTGGATCTGTTTGGGCCTCCTTCATGGGCAAGTCTTGGAGGGAAAAAGTATGGCCTAGTCATTGTTGATGATTACTCAATATATACATGGGTGTTCTTTCTCAAGTACAAGGACGATACGAGGATCACCTTCATTGATTTTGCCAAACAAGCCCACCGGAAGTTTGACAAGGACATCAAGGCAGTAAGAAGTGATAATGGCTTTGAGTTCAAGAACTACACCCTAGAAGAATTTCTTAGTGATGAGGGAATTGAACATCAGTACTCCGCACCTTACACCCCTCAGCAAAATGGTGTGGTAGAGAGGAAGAACCGGACACTTGTGGAAATGGCAAGGTCCATGTTAGACGAATACAAGTCACCACATAGTTTTTGGGCTGAGGCCGTCAACACAGCATGTCATGCATCAAACCGGCTCTTCCTTCGATCAATATTGGAGAAGACTCCATATGAGCTCCTAACTGGGAACAAGCCAAATGTTAAGTACTTTCGTGTGTTTGGATGCAAGTGTTTCATCCTCAACAAACGGGAACGGTTAGGAAAATTTCAATCCAAAACAACTGAAGGGATTTTTGTTGGATATGGGTCAAACTCTCACGCCTACAGAGTCTACAACAAATCCACTGGATGTGTTATAGAAACCTGTGAAGTGACATTTGATGAATTTAACCGCTCCCATGGGGAGCAAGTTGATCTAAATGATGCAGGTGAAGAAGACTCCCCACAAGATATCTTAAACATGGGTGTAGGTGCACTTCTTCCCATGGAACAAAGACCCCATGATGATGATGAAGATGATGAGAGTATTTCTCATCCTCAAGACAGTTCACTGCCCGTACCTCCACAAGATACTAGCACACACATCATGCCAGTTGTTGAGGATAAGTGGGAGAACATGTCTCTCACCCTAATCACACTCAAGAACAAGTTGATCTTCAAGAGGTAGACCAAAGTATGGGTATGTTTGATGATGAACCTCAACAGGTGCAACGCAAAGAGGAATATCTTCCTCCGCACATAAATGATCCATATGTTGAGGACGTTGATGATGGAAACGAAGTCGAACCTCGTGAAACCTTGACCTCCATCATGCCACGTGTGGCCGGTCGTGTTGATATTGATCAAATCCTCATCGGCGTGTCGGAAGGTAGAGTGACTCGTAAACAATTAACAAACTTTTGTGCTCACTTTTCGTTTGTCTCTAGTACTGTGCCACACAGGGTTCAGGATGCATTGTGTGACAATGACTGGCTCCTTGCTATGCAAGAGGAGCTAAACAGTTTTACACGCAACAAAGTATGGTCATTGGTAGAACGACCAACTGAGGAACATAATGTCATTGGAACTAAATGGATTTTCAAGAACAAGGAAGATGAGAATGGGACTGTCCTACGCAACAAGGCAAGGTTAGTAGCAAAGGGGTACTCCCAAGTTGAAGGTTTGGACTTTGGTGAAACTTTCGCCCCTGTTGCTCGTCTTGAGTCCATTCGCATTTTATTGGCCTATGCTGCTTTCAATGGTTTTACTTTGCATCAAATGGATGTGAAAATTGCTTTTCTTAACGGTCCTCTACAAGAAGAGGTATATGTATCACAACCACCTGGGTTTGTTGACCCTCACCACAAAGACGATGTATATAAACTTCACAAGGCTCTGTATGGCCTCAAACAAGCACCCCGTGCTTGGTACGATCATCTTAAGAAGTTCCTACTCGATGATGGCTTTGTGGTGGGGGTGATCGATCCCACTCTTTTTACTAAGAGGGAAATGGTGATTTGATCTTATGCCAAATCTATGTAGATGACATCATTTTTGGTTCTCCTAACATCCATTTATGCAAGAAGTTTGCGGCTTCCATGACCAAGACCTTTGAGATGTCACTCAACACGGACTTGAAGTTCTTTCTTGGGTTTCAAATACAACAATTTCAAGAAGGGATTTTCTTGTCTCAAACTAAGTACCTCAAGGACATTCTTGAAAAATTTGATATGAAAAATGCTAAACCAATGAAGACACCCATGGCCACAGATGTAGTTCTAAATGAAGACACAAACAGTATTCCTTTTGACCCATCTACTTACCGCTCCATGATTGGTTCGCTACTTTATCTTTGCGCATCTAGACCGGACATCATGTTAAGTGTAGGCATATGTGCTAGATTTCAAGCTTCTCCTAAGGAAAGCCATCATACGACGGTTAAGCATATTCTTAGATACCTTGTTCACACCCCAAAGTTAGGCTTATGGTACCCCACGGATGCAAAGTTCGATCTTATTGGGTACTCCGATGCGGATTGGGCCGGTGACAAAGTGGGACGGAAATCCACTTTTGGTGCATGTCAGTTTCTTGGATGCTCCTTGGTAAGTTGGTCCTCATAAAACCGGAAATGTGTTTCTCTCTCCACGGCCGAGGCCGGATATATTGCAGCCGCAAGCTGTGCAACCCAACTGCTATGGATGAGGCAAACACTAAAGGATTATGGTATCACGTATCGACACGTTCCTCTTCTCTGTGATAATGAAAGTGCCATAAAGATCTCCGAGAACCCCATTGATCACCCTCGCACAAAACATATTGATATTAGGTATCATTTCTTGAGATACCATGTGCAAAAGGGTGACATTGATATTACCCATGTGGGTACCGACATGCAGCTAGCCGACATTTTCACCAAGCCACTTAGCGTAGCTAGGTTCTGTCAACATAGGCGTGAACTTGGTATCTTGGAGCTTGACAACATATCTTGAAACCTTGCACACATACACACACTCACATTATGTTTGTGTCTTGATGTGGGCATGCATTTAGGGGGAGTGTGTCTTATTTTTCTTTTTTTTGCTTACAAAGTACGCATAAATCACTTTCTGTCCACAATTAGTATATGTAATGCTTGTAGGCAACTATGTTCGTACTTTTTGTGAGAGACCATGCAAATCATCATCTCATCATCAAAAAAAATCCAGAATCAGCCCCTGCCTCCTCCACTTTCTCGGACGTCTGACATGTCTCGGACGTCCGGCGGCAAATCTCCTTCCGGTCGTCCGACCAGTGTCGGTCGTCCGACGCCACAATCCTCTCCGGACATCCGACAGGTGTCGGACGTCCGACGCATCGGGGCCTATAAGTAGCTGGGCGCGGGGCTAGGCTTTGCCCTAGCCCTCACGCGCCCCATTTTTCCCCTGCAGCCGCCGCCGCCAGCTCAAGGAGCTCTCCCCAGCGCCGCCACACCCGAGATCGGCCCGATCTCCTCCGCGGATCCTTCTCCTCTTCCTCTTCTTCCTCCGCGGGATCCGTCTACAGGTACTCCTCCGTTCTCCTCGTGAGGTTCCCTCTCAAAGGTCTCCCTCTCTCTCAAGTCTACATGTTCGTTCCTATGGTTTGACCATGTTCGTTCCTTATTTGGGATTTCCATCCGTGTAGGAAATTGTGCACCATGCCCAAGACCAAGCTCCCCGCACGGAAGAACGTTGCTGGCTCATCCTCTCGCGCCCCTCCTAGCACGGGGTCGGACTCGGATGGGCCACGTCGTCCCTTCAAACGGATTGCCCGGCGTTCTCCGGCCTAGCGTTCTCCGTCTCCAGAGCTCCCCTCGTCGTCTGATGGTGATGACCCCGACTTCGAGGATGAGCTTGCCGCCGAGGATCTTCCTGACCAGCCCGTCGATCAGAGGTCCAAGCCAAAGCCCGGGACTCGCAGGGCGTCCTACATGCCACCACCTCCTCCTGCTCAGCCCGCAGGTGAAGCTCATCGCATCTCACTAGAACCCCCTGCTACTTTAGGTCGTGCAATCACGAACTTCACCACACTTGGCGCGGCTTCATACCTCACTTTCCGCCGCGACATTGATCCATACGATGTCGTACGTGACTCTACGGACTCACGTTTCCGCACAAATGTCCAGGCGGACATTTTTACCACAGTCATAGTTCCTAAGGGTTTATCTATTCATCTCTATATAGATCTTGAGCATATTCGCATGCACCCGGCGAAATACCCGGGTGCCATTGAGCTTACTGAGGCATCGGGGCTTGCTGCCCCGTTTGCCTTTCATTGCGACTTTAATACTGCTGCCATTCACCAGTTCTATGCCACATGCTACTTTGCTCCAAACCACACTGTCAGCTGGATCACCTCTGACGTTCGCTTCACAGCTTCTTATGATGCATTTGTTGCCGCACTTGGTTTCCCCAACTCCGGCTTCAAAATACATAGGGATGATCCTAACCATGTGCCTAAGTCCATTGACGCATGTGGGTATCTTCTCAAACCACTAAGTGAGCTTGATGCGGATGAACGCATGAAGGATCTTAATCAGGTATCCATCTGGCGCTCACCTTACTTCATCATCTTTCAGTGTCTTATCTGCACCCTCTGTCCCAAGATGGGTGATAAGGGCTCTTGCAGTGGCTACTGCATTGACATCATGTCTCACTTATACGAGCACCCCAGGAGCAAAATTAATGTGCCTCACTTTCTATGGCATGAGATTCGGCTTGCTAGCTTTCGATACAAGCAAGCCTTTCCTCATGCCCCCTTCATCCAGGCTCTTATTAATCATGTTGCCGATTTCTCTGTTGTTGTCACTCACACACATCGCAAGTGGGTCATTCCCGCTCACATGGCGGATACCTATGCTCCCAAGAAAGCCCCATCCTCCACATCCACTCGCCGCACTGCTGCCCGGTCAGCCACCCCCTCATCTAGCTCCGCTCCTCTCGGTCGCATTGCCAAGTTCCTTGGCAAGGCACATTCTGCTATGATGAAGGACGTGTCTTTCCAGTGTGGTCAAACCCATGATGTGGTTTCTCGCTTAGTCTCCTCCAAGAATGCCATCAAGGCTCGTCTGAGATCCCCGGGCACTCTTGATGTGAGTGATGATGAGGCTCCTCCTGCTGCTCCTCCTTCTGATTTTGGCTTCCCATCTGGTCCCGAGTGGGCTGATTTCCTTGACGAGGCTGGTGGCAGTGGCTTGCCTGACGATGAGGATGATGCTGATGGTGATGCTGATGAGCTCTGAGCATGGTTGATGCTGTTGGTGCCTCCCTTTTTGGTACTTGGTGCCAAAGGGGGAGTAATGTATCGTAGATTTTAGTCTTTGGAGATTTAATGTAATGGATAAACTCATGTATGGCTATTTATGAATGATTGTGATTGCTATGGACTGCTATGATATCATCATAGACTATTATGTTTTTGCTCCATTACTTCTATGATGATCTATTGTCTTTCTATGATGATTTATTATCCTTACATGTTGATCCATTATATGTTCGATACACTACATTAAATGAGAGCTCCGATATTTTATCATGCACATACTAAGGGGGAGCTCCGTACTAAATATCACTCCCCACTATATACACTCTTCTCCCACATCGTGAGAGTGTGTTCAACACAGCTAGAATACATCCAAGAACACCTTTCTTCTCACTCACTCTTGTCTACACCAAATCCTAGATCCCAAGAGCATTTGTGAGTCCCTTTGAGTGTTGTTCCAATCAAAAGATAGATCGTCTCCCTCTCCTCCTTCCCACCAAAGTGATTTGTGATTTGAGCAAGTTTTGAGCAATCCCCGTGATCTTGTTACTCTTGGAGGTTGGAGACTCCTAGGCGGTAGGAGTCTTCGGAGAGGAATCAAACCGTTGTGATTTCCCCCGGAAAATTTGTGAAGGTTTGGAAGCCACCTCAAGGCTTACCACTAGTGGTTGAGAAACGCCTTCGTGGAGTTATCTCAAAGGGAGAATAGGGTGAGCCTTCGTTGCGTTGGTGTGCCTTCGTGGTAACATCCGCCCCTCTAACGGTGACGTAGCTTCCCTCCAAGGAAGTGAACATCGGGATACATCCTTGTCTCTCTTGAAGTTTCGGTTATTCCTAACCCTAACTCTCTACTTGTGTTAATACTTATTACGCACTTGTACTTGATTATTGTTTACCGCTTGTCTTACTTCACTCTAAATAGCTTACTCCTTGTCATAGCAATTATTAGGCCTACACTCATATTCTGCACTTTTGCCTAAAATTGCTAAGTAATTATTAAAATCTGTTATTGTACCTATTCACCCCCCCTCTAGGTCCATCTCGATCCTTTTCAGTGTTACACTCTGAACTCTCACAAACACATTAGTCCGTCAACCATGTTTATCTTCAGTACTCCAAAACTAACAAGGGGTGGCACTAGATGCACTTACACCCCCCTCCGACAGGGCACCGGAACAGGGCTCTATATGGGCACACGGTCGAACAGAGACTTGCGGGGGTGAAAAAATTGTTTCGAGAGGCTCTCTAGTTTTTTTGTATATTAGAGAATTTATAGGCCAGAGAATAAGGCTCGAGGAGGTGGGAGGTGTCCCCAAGCCATCAGGGTGCGACCACCCCTTTGGGAGTGCCCTGTTGGCTTGAGGGCAGCACATGTGCCCTCCGGTCTTCCTCCGAAGCTTACAGGTCTTTATTTTGTCTATAAAAACCATCAAAAAGTTTTGGGGTATTTGGAATTCGTTTGGTACTATATTCCGCAAAAGCTAAAAACATGTAGAAAATAACAACTCGCACTTGGCATTGGATTAATAGGTTAGTGCTCAGAAAAAAATAAATTAGCAAGAAAATGCTTAAAAAGTATCCTTGAATGATAACATAATATCACGGAACAATAAAAAAATTATAGATACGTTGGAGATGTATCAACATCCCCAAGCTTAGTTCATGCTCATCCTCGAGTAGGTAAATGATAAAAACAGAATTTTTGATGTGACATGCTACCCAACATGTAATCTTTTGCAGGTATGATCATGGAAATATGATGAATTAACAAACATCAACATAGTAATATCCATGAACATAAGTTACACAAACATTTTCAAAACATACGATTCTTAAAGAATTTTTACCCCCGATTCATTTTATCATATTAGCATGGCATGGCTCCGTCTTCACCACGTAAATACAAATGTCACCATGGTGTTAATCCAAGGAATTGGATCGTACTTTTAACGCGATTCAACTTTTTATACCTCATTGAATACATGAGCGTGAACCATGGATATATCATATAGGTGGAATAGAAAATGGTGGTAGGTTTCAAAGGAGTAAAAGTGGAGAAGAAAGTCTCGCGTCAAGTAGGCAAATCAATGGGCTATGGAGATGCCCATCAATTGATGTCAATGCGAGGAGTAGGGATTGCCATGCAACAAATGCACTAGAGCTATAAGTGTATGAAAGCTCAACTAAAGCTAAGTGGGTGTGCATCCAACTTTCTTTATCATGAAGACTTCTAGCATTTGAGGAAGCCCGTCATCGGAATATACAAGCCAAGTTCTATACTAAAAAACTCCCACTAGCATATGAAAATGACAAGACATGAGACTATCAATATGAAAAACATGGTGCTAGTTTGAACCACATGTGTGGAAAAAGAGGTAGTAGCACTGCCCCTTCTCACTTTCTCTCATTTATTTATTTATTTCATTTTTCTTTTTCTTGTTTCTTTCCTTTCCATTTTCTTTTCTTTCTTCCTTTCTTTTTTTTCGTCCGGAGTCTCATCCTGAATTGTGGGGAAATTATTGTCTCTATCATTCTTTCCTCAATGAGATAGTGCCCTAATGATGAAAAACATCACACTTCCATTTACTTACAACTTGATATGAAAAATTACTAAACAATTTGACTATATGATTGCCTCTCACTGTGATGAACTATGTTATGAAATGATCTAGCATAACATGTAAACAATGATGAACGATGGCTTTGCCACAAATACTATGTCAGCTACACGATTATGAAAAGCAATATGACAATTAGTGTACTAGTCATATGATGTAACGGTGGAAGTTCCATGGCAATATATCTCAGAATGCTATGGAAATGCCATGATAGGTAGGATGCCACACATCATCACCATGTCATAACCAGAATTTAGATGAACAAAAAATTAACACCCTGTAACTATTGATATTTCTAACCAACAACCATGCACTCACACCCTTTCCTACTACCACACAAATAAAATTAAGCCACAATGTGTCTTTTATGTGCTACATGAAGGTTTTGATTATACACTCCTTGAATACCTATTATTCGTGGACTAGTCTTATAACCCATGAAAATTACCGTCACTATTTATTAACTCTCAAACAAATTTA
The DNA here is from genome assembly GCF_904849725.1 of Hordeum vulgare subsp. vulgare. Classification (NCBI taxonomy): domain Eukaryota; kingdom Viridiplantae; phylum Streptophyta; class Magnoliopsida; order Poales; family Poaceae; genus Hordeum; species Hordeum vulgare. Next base: position 139,035,686 of record NC_058522.1, read on the forward strand.
AGTGAAGAACAAGAATGCAATTATTTCTATAAAATCTAAATGCCACCATGCTCTAAAAGATATAAGTCAAGCACTACAACAACTACTTAGATCAAAAGATATGAGTGAAGCACATAGAGTAGAATCATGGGAACAAGTGTCTCTCTCAAGTGGGTGTGTCCAGCAAACAATGATTGTGGAAAACTAAAAACAAAATCAAGCTAAAGCACACGACGCTCCAAGCAAAACACAAATCATGTGATGAATAAAAATGTAGGTTCAAGTGACATACCGATGGATTGAGACGAAAGAGGGGATGCCTTCCGAGGCATCCCCAAGCTTAGAAGCTTGAGTCTTCCCAAAATTTTACTTGGGGTGCCTTGGGCACCACCAAGCCTAGGCTCTTTGCCGCTCCTTATTCCTTGATCCATCATGGTAACACCCAAAACTTGAAAACTTCAGCACATAAAACTCAAGAGAAAACTTGTGAGATCCGTTAGTATGATAGACGAACCATAAACTTTAGGTACTGTTATAAATTTATTCATATTTTTTTATTGCATAAGTTACTGCATTCTAACTTCTCCATGACTCATACCTCTATATAATCCATAGCATCATCAAAACAAGACAACTATGCAAGCAAAAACAGAATCTGTCTAAAATAGAATAGTCTGTAGTGATGTGCAAAAACACCATACTTGTCTAAGTCAGAAAATTCTAAAAATTTAGGAAAACCTGAGTAATTTTTATACCAATACTTTGCAAAAAATTCAAATCAAAAATATGTCCGTGTAAAATTAGGGAAATTCTACACTAGATGTAAAAGTGTATGTTTTTGACCGTATCAAGTCTACTTATCATTCAAATCATCCCAAAGGCTTTACTTGGCACAAACACTAATTTGAACATTAAAAACACAATAAATACAATAGAAATAATCATGGTTACTCAGACAAACAAGAAAAATAAGATAACTATTGGGTTGCCTCCCAACAAGCATTATTGTTTTACACCCCTAGCTAGGCGTTATGCATAGTTTCAAGTGTTGTCATCTTTGACACTCAATCCATAAGTATCCCTCATAATAGATTCATAAGGTAGTTTAATTATCTTCCTAGAGAAGTGTTCCATACCTTTCTTTAATGGGAATTGGAATCTTATGTTTCCCTCTTCCATATCAATAATGGCATCTATAGTTCATAAGAAAGGTCTTACAAGTATTATTGGACAAGACAAATTGAAATCGGTATCAAGCAGAATGAAATCTACATGCACATAACTTCTATTATCAAGAATAAGCACATCATTTATTCTAACCAAAGGTTTCTTAATGGTAGAATCTGTAAGATGCAAGTTAAGGGAACAATCTGGTATATCGGTGAGACCAAGCACATCACAAAGAGATTTATGTATAGTTGAAACACTAGCACCAAGGTCATACAAAGGATTGTATTCATATTATTTGAGCTTTGTTTTGATAGTAGGTTCTGATAATCACGATCTGTGTTCGGTTTTCCATGAAGAGGAATGGGTTATCGCATCATAAAGTGGGTAAGTATTTCCCTGAGTTATGAAACCAAGGTTTATTGAACCAATAGGAATATCAACCACAACCGTTTTGAGCGGCTGGACACAAAAGAACAAACAACTTGCACCCAACGCAGGCAAGAGGGTGTCAATCCTCTTGTCTTGTTTTTTGCAAGAAGGTGAGGTGTGTAGATAATTGTAGATAGCAAGATAAATAAAAACAAGTAAATGGAAGCAAGGTATGGAAGGTTTTATCAATATGTTGTGAATAGATTCGGGGCCCATAGTTTTCTCTAATGGCATCTCTCATGAAAAATAGCATAAGATGGGTAATCAAATTACTGTTGGGAAATTGACACAAAAGTGGATAGTTATGCAATATTCACGGCAATGATCATGTGTATATATGCATCACACCCATAATCAGATAGGCCGAGTCATGCCTCCACCTATTACTATTACTTCACTTCAAGAGCGCTTCTATGCTTGCATCTCTATGTATCAAGTTCACGATGAACGAATTAATGCATGGGGTAAGATGACATGATGTAGACAAAGTAAACTCAAGCAATATGAATAAACCCAATCGTTTTATCCTTGGTAGCAGCAACCCAAAGACACATCTTGTCCCTAATGACCCACAAGTATAGGAGATCAACCGTAGTCCTTTCGATAAGTAAGAGTGTCGAACCCAATGAGGAGCAGAAGGATCTGACAAGTGGTTTTCAGCAAGGAAATATCTGCAAGCACTGAAATTGTCGGTAACAAGTGATTGTGTGGTGAGATGATTCGTAGCAAGCAACAAGTAACAAAAGTAGCAGCGGTGCAGCAAAGTGGCCCAATCCCTTTTGTAGCAAGGGACAAGCCTGGACAAAGTCTTATAGGAGGAAAAACGCTCCCGAGGACACACGGGAATTTCTGTCATGCTAGTTTCATCATGTTCATATGATTCACGTTCGTTACTTTGATAGTTTGATATGTGGGTGGACCGGCGCTTGGGTACTGCCCTTACTTGGACAAGCATCCCACTTATGATTAACCCCTCTCGCAAGCATCCGCAACTACTAAAGATGAATTAAGACAAAGTCTAACCATAGCATTAAACTAGTGGATCCAAATCAGCCCCTTACGAAGCAATGCATAAACTAGGGTTTAAGCTTCTGTCACTCTAGCAACCCATCATCTACTTACTACTTCCCAATGCCTTCCTCTAGGCCCAAATAATGGTGAATTTTTATGTAGTCGACGTTCACATAACACCACTAGAGGAAAAACAACATACAACATATCAAATTACCGAACGAATACCAAATTCACATGACTACTTTTAGCATGACTTATCCCATGTCCTCAGGAACAAAAGTAACTACTCACAAAGCATAATCATATTCATGACTAGAGAGGTAATAAGTAGCATCAAGGATCTGAACATAAACTTCTCCACCAAGTAATCGAACTAGCATCGACTACAAAGAGTAATCAACACTACTAGCAACCTTACAAGTACCAACCGGAGTCGCGAGACGGAGATTGGTTACAAGTGATGAACTAGGGTTTGGAGATGAGATGGTGCTGATGAAGATGTTGATGGTGACGAGTCCCCTCCGATGAGAGGAGTGTTGGTGATGACGATGGCGACGATTTCCCCCTCCAGGAGGGAAGTTTCCCCGACAGGATCGTCCTGCCGGAGCTCTAGATTGGTTCTGCTCAAGTTCCGCCTCGTGCCGGCGGTGAAACCACGAAAAAGCTCCTCTCTGAGTTTTTCCTGGACGAAACCCTTTATATAGCATAAGAGGGGGGCAAGTGGGCCAACAGGTTGCCCACAAGCCCTCATGGCGCGGCCTGGGGGGTGGCCGCGCCGTGCATGCTTGTGGCCAACCCCTGGCGCCCCTCTGGCACTTCTTCGGCCCAGTATTTTTGATAGATCAGGAAAAAATCCTCGTTGATTTTTACGGTGTTTGGAGTTGCGCAGAATAGGTATCTCAACTTTGCTCCACTTTCAGGCCATAATTCCAGTTGCCGGCATTCTCCCTCTTCATGTAAACCTTCAAAAATAAGAGAGAAAAGGCATAAGAAGTGTACCTGAAGTGAAATAACAGCCAAAGAAGCGATAAATATCAACATGAAAACATGATGCAAAATGGACGTGTCAACTCCCCCAAGCTTAGATCTCGCTTGTCCTGAAGCGAAAGCCTAGCTCAATAAATATGTCCACATGTTTAGGGAGAGAGGTGTCGACAAAGCAAGATACGAACATGCATCCATCATGATCAAGATCAGAACAACAATACCAACATATAATTCTCATGCTACAGTGATAATTCCTTCACAAAGTAAAGCATGGATTAAGAACCTTACGGAGAAGTAACAACCGATAGCCTTTAGTGATTGAAGCAATTGCAATTTATCGCAACATCAGAAAGAGTCAAATAAGAGCTTGTAAAGCAAATCCACATACTCAATCATTCTTTCGTTCTCTACAATTTCTACAACTCACGTGGTACTCATGAGATCAATGTTTTAGCTGGACACAGAGAAAGATAGGGGCTTACAGTTTTGCCTCCCAACTACTCAACTCAAGGGTAATGTCAACAATAATAATTCATGAATACTGACCTCTAAGTTGACATATGAATATAGATCTTTCCCAAGCATATGACGGTAGCCAAGATAAAGGCGAAACAAGGAATTGGTGAAGATCACCATGACTCTTTCAGGGAAAAAAAGTAAAGGTACAAGATAGGCCCTTCGCAGAGGGAAGCAGAGGTTGTCATGTGCTTTTGAGGTTTGGATGCGTGTCCTCTTAGTGCGGAGGAACGTCACTTCATATTGCCTCCTGTGATAAAAACTTTATTATGCAGTCTGTCGCTTTTATGTCTTCCTCATCACAGGTTCGTACAAAGCTTATTTTCCACACACTAATAGATCATACATATTAGAGAGCAATTTTTATTGCTTGCACCGATGACAACTTACTTGAGGGATCTTATTCAATCGATAGGTAGGTATGGTGGACACTCATGACAAAACTGGTTTGAAGGTTTGTGGATGCACAAGTAGTATCTCTACTTGGTGTGGGAGGTTTGGCTAATGTGAGGTGGAAGCAATCGTCACATGCTAAGGGATCTCTAATCATATAACATTGTTGAGAGCCAAGCAAACACAATTCATTATGTTGTCTTCCTTGTCCAACATCTACTTCTAGGCATGTAATAGTTTCGTGAGTATTCACAATCATAGATGGTATCAGAGATGATATATTTATATGTGAACCTCTCCTTCTTTATCACTTCCTATTAATTGCAACAATGACCAAGGTCTACGTTTGCCTACCCTCAACAATTCTCAATCCTCATTCTTTTTATATGTGAAGCCATTACTTCCCATAAGATCATTACATGATCTTTCATGCTTTTGTTCTATTCTCACTATTTTGATCATGGCAAGAGGCAAAGCCCTTCAACTAAGACACTCTTTATTATATGGCTCACGAGCAAGAATACATCGGGGGTGGCACAAAGAAAAAACTCAAGACTAAAACACTTAGACTTTTAAACTACTAGAGAAAGAGAAAACTGAAAAGGAAAAAACTAAAACAAAGGTAAAGGCAAAAGATGTGATGGTGATACGATAATGGGGCAAGTTTGGCACAAGCCAAGGGGATTGCCCATACCAATGCTCAGTTGTCATCCTTTGGTGGTGATGGTGGTGGAGTTGTTGAAGAGGTCTTGAGCTTGTTTAATTTCCACTTGAGCATAAAATTCTGCTCCCTCAAATCATCATTTTCCTCTTCAAGCTTCAACACCCTTTGGCATAATTCCTGCTTACTCTCCTGCAAGAAACGGGAAGGGATAAACAAAGTCTTAGGCTTATTCCTTGAGTCAGGGAGGCTCGACTTCTTGAACTCCACATGCGTGTGTCCAGGTTGAGGTAGAGGAGCCTCCTCTTCATCGGAACTTGGTTGTTCCTTCCCCTTGGGATCATAATCTTCCTCCTCATCAGTGGTCCAGCCATAAGGATCCAAGTCCCCATAGACTTTGGGGTCAGCAAGGTAATCTGCCACATAGCTTTCCCCCTCTGGATCATGAGAAGACATCTTGACCTAGATCTGCGGCAGAAAACAGGCTCGAAACGAAAAACAGAGGAAATCTGCGTGATGCAGGGGTCAGACCAAACGGAAGTATAAATAATGATTTTTTCTAGACCGGAAGGAGTACTGTGCACGAAAACGGAGTCCCGAAGGCGCACGAGGTGGCCACAAGCCCTCACGGCATGGCCAGGGGGTGGGCCCGCGCCGTGCAGGCTTGTCGCCTCCTCGCGCACTTTCCGGACTACTTCCAATTTTTGTATTTTTTCAAATATTCCAAAACGGAGAAAATTTTCTATTGGAAAAGTTTTGGACTTTGTTTTCTTACCGAATCACATACCTCTTCGTTTTCGGAGTCTGAAACAGGCTGATAAATATTCCTTAGGTATTCTTCTGGAGTTATGATATTGATAATATTGCTTTCAACATTTATGGGAGTACCTGAGATATAATGCTTGATTCTCTGCCCATTTACCACTCTCGGACAATTACCTTCCGTGTTGTTGATCTTGATAGCACCGGAACGATATACTTCCTCAACAACATAGGGACCTTCCCATTTAGAGAGAAGCTTTCCTGCAAAGAATCTTAAACGAGAGTTATATAGCAAGACATAATCACCTACATTGAACTCACGCTTTTGTATCCTCTTATCATGCCACCTCTTAACTTTCTCTTTGAACAACTTGGCATTCTCATATGCCTGAGTTATCCACTCATCAAGCGAGCTAATGTCAAATAACCTCTTCTCACTGGCAAGTTTGGAATCAAAGTTGAGCTCTTTGATTGCCCAATAAGCTTTATGCTCTAACTCAAGAGGTAAGTGACATGCTTTCCCATACACCATTTTGTACGAAAACATGCCCATGGGATTCTTATAGGCAGTTCTATAAGCCCATAGTGCATCATTGAGCTTCTTAGACCAATTCTTTCTAGACCTGTTGACAGTCTTTTGCAGAATCAGTTTAATCTCTCTATTACTTAGCTCTACTTGACCACTGGACTGAGGGTGATAGGGAGACGCAATTCTATGGTTGACATCGTACTTAGCGAGCGTTTTACAGAAAGCACCATGAATGAAGTGTGAACCACCGTCGGTCATTAGATATCTAGGGACTCCAAATCTAGGGAAGATAACTTCTTTCAGCATCTTGATAGAGGTGTTGTGATCAACACTACTAGTGGGGATAGCTTCTATCCACTTAGCGAGGTAATCAACAGCAACTAGGATATGAGTATACCAGTTGGATTTTGGAAAAGGTCCCATATAATCAAAGCCCCAGACATCAAATGGTTCAATGACAAGTGAATAGTTCATAGGCATTTCCTGACGTTTGCTAATATTACCTATTCTTTGTCATTCATCACAAGACAAGACAAACTTACGGGCATCCTTGAAGAGAGTGGGCCAATAGAAACCTGATTGCAATACCTTGTGTGCAGTTCTATCTCCCGCATGGTGTCCTCCGTAGGCCTCGGGGTGACACTTATGTAGGATCTGTCCCTATTCATGTTCAGGTACACAACGTCTAATAACACCATCTACTTCTTCCTTATAAAGGTGAGGATCATCCCAAAAGTAGTGTCTCAAGTGAAAGAAGAATTTGTTCTTTTGTTGCTACGTGAAACTAGGTGGTATGTATTTGGCAATGATATAGTTTGCATAATCAGCATACCACGGTACACTACGTGAAGCATTGATGACATTCAATTGCTCACCGGGAAAGCTATCATCAATAGGTTGTGGGTCATCAAGAACGTTCTCCAACCTAGACAAGTTATCTGCTACTGGGTTATCAACACCCTTTGTGTCAACAACGTGCAAATCAAATTCTTGTAGCAAGAGAACCCATCTGATAAGTCTAGGTTTAGCGTCCTTCTTCTCCATGAGGTACTTAATAGCAGCATGATCAGTGTGAATAGTGAATATGGAATCAACTATGTATGACCTGAACTTTTCACATGCAAACACGACTGCTAAAAATTGTTTCTCCATAGTGGCATAGTTTCTTTGGGCACTGTCTAGAGTTTTACTAGCATAGTGAATAACATTCAACTTCTTATCGACTCTTTGCCCAAGAACAACACCAACATCATAATCACTAGCGTCACACATGATCTCAAAAGGTAAGTTCCAATTAGGTGGTTGAACAATAGGTGCAGTTATCAAAGCCCTCTTAAGTATTTCAAAGGCTTCCTCACAATCATCGTCAAAGACAAAAGGAATATCCTTTTGCAAGAGATTGGTAAGAGGCCTAGAAATCTTAGAGAAGTCTTTGATGAACCTTCTATAGAAACCAGCATGACCTAGAAAACTTCTTATCCCTTTGATATCTGTGGGGTATGGCATTTTCTCGATTGCATCAACCTTAGCCTTATCGACTTCAATACCTCTTTCGAAAATTTTATGTCCTAAGACGATGCCTTCATTAACCATAAAGTGGCACTTCTCCCAATTCAAGACAAGATTGGTGTCTTTACATCTCTGCAAGACTCGATCAAGGTTGCTGAGGCAATCATCAAAGGAAGACCCGTAAACAGAGAAGTCCTCCATGAAAACCTCAACAATCTTTTCACAAAAGTCAGAGAATATAGCCATCATACATCTTTGAAAGGTGGAAGGTGCATTACATAATCCAAAAGGCATACGTCTATAAGCAAAGGTACCAAAGGGCAGGTGAAAGTGGTTTTCTCCTGATCATATTGTGCAACTGGTATTTGGGAGATACCGGAATAACCGTCTAGAAAGCAGAAGTGTGTGTGTTTAGACAGTCTTTCTAGCATTTTCCCGATAAAAGGCAGAGGGTAATGATCTTTCCTAGTGGCTTTATTTAGTTTCCTAAAATCGATCACCATCCTGTAGCCAGTAATAATCCTCTGTGGGATCGATTCATCCTTATCATTAGGGACAACGATAATGCCTCCCTTCTTAGGGACGCAATGCATCGGACTCACCCAATCGCTATGAGCAACAGGATAGATAATACCCGCTTCCAAGAGCTTTAGTATTTCTTTTCTCACTACTTCTTTCATCTTAGGATTTAATCTCCTTTGATGATCAGCAACTGGTTTGAAGTCAGGATTAGTCTTAATCTTGTGCTGGCATAGGGTAGGACTAATGCACTTAAGATCATCAAGAGTATATCCAATAGCAGCATGGTGCTTCCTCAGAGTTTTTAGTAACTTCTTTTCGTCATGCTCTGAGAGGCTAGCACTAATAATAACAAGATATATCTCCTTTTGATCAAGATAGGCATACTTAAGAGTATCAGAAACTGTTTAAGCTCGAACACATGATCACCCTTTGGTGGGGCTGGATCCCCAAGCAGTTCAACACGCAAGTTAATCTTAAGGATAGGATATTGTTCTAAGACAACTCTATCTATCTCATCCCTTTCATCCATATGCATATCATTTTCATGCTGAAGCAAGTATTTCTCTAAGGGTTCAGTAGGAGGCACGACAATAGAGGCTAAGGCAATAGTTTCATCCCTACTAGGCAACTTCTTTTCATGAGGTTGTCTACCAAACTTGGAGAAATTGAACTCATGTGACACACCTTCAAAGCCAACAGTGGCAGTTTGCTTCTCACAATCAATATGAGCATTGACGGTATTGAGAAAGGGTCTACCAAATATGATGGGACAAAAGCTATCTTGTGCGGTAGCAAGAACGAGGAAATCAGCAGGATACTTTGTTTTACCACACAAGACTTCAACATCCCTAACAATTCCCACAGGTCACATATTATCTCTATTGGCAAGCTGAATAGTGACATCAATAGTCTCTATCTCAACAGGTGCAACCTCATCTTTGATTTCGTCGTATAAGGATTGAGGTATTGCACTAACACTAGCACCCACGTCACATAAACCATGATAACAATGATCTCCTATCTTAACAGAAAGCACACGCATGCCAACAACATGCCTATGTTTGTCTCTATCGTGAGGTTTAGCAATTTTAGCAGCATCTTCACATAAGTGAATATTATGTCCCTCAACATCGTCGGACAGAAGATCTTTGATAATAGCAATGCTAGTTTCAACTCTAATTTGCTCAGGGGGTGTAGGTGTTCTAATATAGCCTCTACCTATCACAGTTGAAGCTTTAGAATGATCCTTTATCCTAACAGGGAAAGGTGGTTTCTCAATGTAAGCACTGGGAACAACAGGATCATTATAGGCAATGACTTTCTCTTCAACTGGAGTGGGTTTAACTACATTGACTTCTAAAGGAGGATGATATTTAAACCACTTATCTTTGGGGAGATCAATATGAGCAGCAAATGATTCACACAATGAAGCTACTATCTCAGAGTCAAGTCCATACTTAGCGCTAAAATCACTAAAGGTATTTGCCTCAACAAAGGATTTAACGCAATCAAACGCAAAATTCATACCTGACTCCTTACCTTCTTCAAGCTCCCAATCTTCATAGTTGCGTTTAATTCTCTCCAATAAATTCCATTTGAAGTCAATATCTCTCTTCATAAAAGAACCGGTACAAGAAGTGTCAAGCATGGTGCGATCATCATGAGAAAGCCGAGCATAGAAGTTCTGAATGATAATTTCTCTCGAGAGCTCATGATTGGGGCATGAATATAGCATTGATTTAAGCCTCCCCCGAGCTTGAGCGATGCTTTCTCTGTCACGAGGCCAAAAATTATAAATATAATTCCGATCACGATGTACTAAATGCATAGGACAAAACTTTTGATGAAATTCCAATTTCAACCGATTGTAGTCCCACGATCCAGTATCATCACATAGCCTATACCATGTCAATGCCTTATCCTTCAAAGATAAAGGAAAGACCCTCTTCTTGACCTCATCCTCTGGCAAACCTTCAAGCTTAAATAAACCACAAACTTCATCTACATAGATTAGATGCAAGTGTAGATGTGATGTTTTATCTCTTGTAAAAGGATTAGCCAGCAGTTTCTCAAGCATACCCAAAGGAAATTCAAAGCAAATATTTTCAGTAGGTGCAGAAGGTTGACGAGAAACTATTTGTGCTTCCGTTCGAGGTGAAGATACCCCGAACAAGCCACTCAAAGGATTAGTATCCATAGTGACAAGTGACAATAAATGTCAGCACACTATATGAATGTTTCCTTACCAAGTTCCACTTACCAAAGGCGCTTCACTCCCCGGCAACGGCGCCAGAAAAGAGTCTTGATGACCCACAAGTATAGGGGATCAATCGTTGTCCTTTCAATAAGTAATAGTGTCGAACCCAACGAGGAGTAGAAGGATCTGGCAAGTGGTTTTCAGCAAGGAAATATCTGCAAGCACTGAAATTGTCGGTAACAAGTGATTGTGTGGTGAGATGATTCGTAGCAAGCAACAAGTAACAAAAGTAGCAACGGTGCAGCAAAGTGGCCCAATCCCTTTTGTAGCAAGGGACAAGCCTGGACAAAGTCTTATAGGAGGAAAAACGCCCCCGAGGACACACGTGAATTTCTGTCATGCTAGTTTCATCATGTTCATATGATTCACGTTCGTTACTTTGATAGTTTGATATGTGGGTGGACCGGCACTTGGTTACTGCCCTTACTTGGACAAGCATCCCACTTATGATTAACCCCTCTCGCAAGCATCCTCAACTACGAACAGAGAATTAAGACAAAGTCTAACCATAGCATTAAACTAGTGGATCCAAATCAGCCCCTTACGAAGCAACGCATAAACTAGGGTTTAAGCTTCTGTCACTCTAGCAACCCATCATCTACTTACTACTTCCCAATGCCTTCCTCTAGACCCAAATAATGGTGAATTTTTATGTAGTTGACGTTCACATAAAACCACTAGAGGAAAAACAACATACAACATATCAAATTACCGATCGAATACCAAATTCACATGACTACTATTAGCATGACTTATCCCATGTCCTCAGGAACAAACGTAACTACTCACAAAGCATAATCATATTCATGACCAGAGAGGTAATGAGTAGCATCAAGGATCTGAACATAAACTCTTCCACCAAGTAATCCAACTAGCATCAACTACAAAGAGTAATCAACACTACTAGCAACCTTACAAGTACCAATCGGAGTCGCGAGACGGGGATTGGTTACAAGTGATGAACTAGAGTTTGGAGATGAGATGGTGCTGATGATGATGTTGATGGTGAGGAGTCCTCTCCGATGAGAGGAGTGTTGGTGATGACGATGGCGACGATTTCCCCCTCCGGGAGGGAAGTATCCCCGGCAGGATCGTCCTGCGAGAGCTCTAGATTGGTTCTGCTCAAGGTCCGCCTCGTGGCGGCGGCGAAACCACGAAAAAGCTCCTCTCTGATTTTTTGCTGGACGAAACCCTTCATATAGCAAAAGAGGGGGGCAAGTGGGCCAGCAGGTTGCCCACAAGCCCTCATGGCGCGCCCTGGGGGGGGGGGGGGTGGCCGCACCGTGCAGGCTTGTGGCCAACCCCTGGCGCCCCTCTGGCACTTCTTCGGCCCAGTATTTTTGATAAATCAGGAAACAAATCCTCGTTGATTTTTATGGTGTTTGGAGTTGCGCAGAATAGGTATCTCAACTTTGCTCCACTTTCAGGCCGGAATTCTAGTTGCCGACATTCTTCCTCTTCATGTAGACCTTGCAAAATAAGAGAGAAAAAACATAAGAATTGTACCGTGAAGTGAAATAACAGCCAAAGAAGCGATAAATATCAACATGAAAACATGATGCAAAATGGACGTATCAGTCCCCTTCTGTCATTGGGATATAGAAATTCGCCAAGTTGAATTTACCACAATGCACTTCTCTCACCGAAGAAATATCAATCTAGTTGGCAAAATATTTCAACAAATCAGAGAGAAGTACGAAGCTATCATAATCATGCACATAAGAAACATATAAGTATTCAGAGGTGAATCAAATATTTATCATGAATAATCTGAACATAAACCCACAATTCATTGGATACCAACAAATTCACCACACAAATGTGAATTACATCATGTGGATCAAAGCGAAGATGCGATGATCATTGTATTGAAGAGCCAACGAGAGAGAGAGAGATTGCCATCTAGGTACTGCCATGTACCCATAGGTCTGTGGTGAACTACGCACACATCATTGTGAGGATAGCAAGGTTGATGGAGAGGCCCTCCGTGATCGACCCCCTCCGGCAGGGTGCCGAAACGGAGCTCGAGATGGTCCCCTCGGCCGCGTCGTGTTGGCTTGTAGGCCCCTCGTGAGGCATCTAGCCTTCTTCTGATGCTCGTTGGTCTTCTTTTGTCCAGAAAAAATGACCAAAAAGTTTCAGGTCTATTAGACCTCGTTTGGTATGGAAAACCTTCAAAGTGAAAAACACGTAGAAAACAACAACTCGCACTGGGCACTGGGTCAATAGGTTAGTTCTCAAAAGTAATAAAAATGGTAAATAAATACCCCAAAAGTATTCTAGAATGATAATATATCAACATGGAACAATAAAAAATTATAGATATGTTGGATACGTATCAAGCATTCCCAAGCTTAATTCCTGCTCGTCCTCGAATAGATAAATGATAAAAACATAAATTTTGATGTGACATGCTATCCATGATGTAACCTTATGCATGTATGCTCACTGAGAAATGATGAATTAACAAACATTAACATATCAATACGTATTGGTATAAGCAACAAATCATTACTTTTTTGAAGTATACGATCCTTAAAGATAGTTCAACCCCCATCCATCTTTATTATATTAGCAATGCATGGCTCCATATTCACCACATTAATACAAATGTCAAGCACCATGGTGTTCAAGTCATGCAATTGGATCGTATTTCTTCAATATGCATTAACATTTTATTCTTCACGCAATACATGAGCGTGAACCATTGGACATAACATAAAGATGGAATAAAATATGATGGTAGGTTTTGAAGGGATAAAATTGGAGAGGATAGTCTCACATCAACTAGGCGTACCAACGAGCTATGGAGATGCCCGTCGATAGATATCGATGCAAGGAGTAAGGATTGCCATGCAAATGATGCACAAGAGCTATAAGTGTATGAAAGCTCCACTAAAGCTAAGTGTGGTGTGCATCCAACTTGCTTGCTCACAAAGACCTCAGGCATTTGAGGATGCCTACCATCGGAATATACAAGCCAATTTTATGAAAATTTGATTCGCACTAGCATATGAATGATGTAACATGAGACTGTCTACATGAAGAACAAGGTGCCACTTTGAGGCACAAGTGTGGTAAAGGATAGTAGCAAAGTCCCTTCTCTCTTTTTCTCTCATTTTTTTATTATGGTGGGTTCATTTGGACTCCCACATTTCTATTTCCTCACCGGGACAATGCTCTGATAATGATGATCATCACACTTTTATGTACTTACAACTCATTGACAACTCGATATGACGAACTATGAATGAATGCCTCTAGCGGTGTACCAGGATATGCAATGATCTAGCGTGACATGTATCAGAAATATAATGAATGGTGGCTTTGCCAAAAATACTACGTCAGCTCTGTGTCATCATGCAAAGCAATATAATGATGAACTAACTAGTCATGTGAAGTGACAATGGCATTTGCATGTCAATATATCAAGGAATGGCTATGGAAATGCCATGATAGGTAGGTATGGTGGCTATTTTGAGGAGGATATAAAAAGGTTTATGCGCAACAGAGCGTATCATGGCATAGGGTTTGGATGCACCGGCGAAAGTTGCATCGACCCTCAAAGTGAGAACGGGCGATGCACGGTACCTAAGAGGCTAGCAAATATGAGGAGGTGAGAGTGCGTATGTCCACGGTGTCACAATAGTCATGAAGAACTCATATACTTATTGCAAAGTTTTATTAGTTTTATCACAAATCAAAGCACTACTCTCATGCCCCGAGGGAGAGGGTTGATAGTAGTTAACCGCCGCGTCACTCTGGCTCAAAACAACACAAGGATTTCAACGAGGAATAGAAATGCTCACACATCATCACCATACCTTTTTAATTTTTTCAGATGGAAAATAAGTTTAACATCTCTTAATATCTGCACCTATTTAGATTAATAATAGTGCACTCACACCTTTTTCATATCACCACATCAATGTCATTAACCCACAATTTCTCTATATGTGCTACATGATGGTTTTTATCATCATTCATTGGATACTCACTATTATTGATCTAATCTTATGACCCATGCAAATTACCGTTACTATTTGTCCAACTCTTGAACAAATATAAGTGAAGAACAAAAGCATAATTATTCTACAAAATCTATACACCACCGTGCTCAAAAAGATATAAGTGAAGTACTAGAGCAACTGCTAAGCTTAAAAGATATAAGTGAAGCACATAGAGTATTCTAAAAAATTGTGATGATGTGGTATCTCTCTCAAATAGGTGTGTCCATCAAGCAATGTTTGTGGCAAACTGAAAGTAAAAGCAATAAAAAGCAAACGACGCTCTAAGAAAAACTCATATCATGTGACGAATAAAAATATAACTCCAAGTAACATGTCGATAGATTGAGACAAAAAGACGGGATGCCTTCTGTCGGTGCACTAGTAATGGGGTACTCACTTCCCTAACTTATGCCCAGGTGTTAAGAGCATACACCCTCGAAGGCAACGCCAACCCAAGCAAGTATCCATAACCAAACGCCGACAAGATCTACACAGCAGCCCAGGACGGGCCCAAGACGCGCCAAGAACCCCCGACACCTGCCGGGGACCAAGGCACATGCATCCTCAAGAAGACCCGACAAGTCACCCGTCCGACAAGCATGAGACAATCTTCCACCGCACCACCTCATCGCCACTCCAGTCACTTATCGATGAGGTTTCAAGCTACCAGATGGCTAAGTGGCTCTCTCTGGGCACGTGTTGACATGCTAGAAGACATACTATACCTTCTTAACACCCGTCCATAGGCATGTCAAGCTGTGGTGCAATAGTTAGCTAGAGCGGTGGAAGGAGCTTGCCGGGGACGCACCCCCGCACGCCACCTAAGGGTGCATTCATGACATTTTATCTGGAGTGCCTGAGTTAGGTATGATAGCACTGTTAGCAATCTAATCATGTCTGTTTTCCACTATGTATGCCCCTTGAGCTATAAAAGGTGGCCAAAGGAAACCTAGCACATGATTCGTACCCAAGAACATTTGTACGCACGAGTAGCTCTCCACGGAAACCCTTGCCAGGGTACAACATTGTGCGAGCTCCATCTTCCCTAAATCAATCCACCAAAGCAGGAGCAGGGTTTTACGCTTCTCAGAGGCCCGAACCTGGGTAAATGCCTCGAGTCCCATCATCATGCTGACTTGTAGTTTCTGCTCTTTTTGCAACGTAATCTCCCCACGGACCATAGGAGATTGAGTGCAACCTGCCCCAACATCTTTGGCGCGTCACGCAGGGGGAATCGTTCGCGCAAACCTGAGATTACGAGCAGCATGCTGATCTTTGTGGTTGTTCTTTTTCCTCATGGCTCCCAAGTAGAAGACCGGTGTAGCCGCCCATCCTTCTACTTTGAAGGCCACGACGCTTGCAGCTCCGGACACTACTGGCACCACGGCGGCGACAGGCGATGCGGGCGCCACAGGCGACGCGATTGGTGCAGGAGGTGCGATTGTTGTGTCCCCCGCGACCGAAGTCGGAACAAAGAGCGCCAGAGGCATGCAACAACGACGTCCTGGCGAGCTTGGCCCTGGTGCTGCGGGTGGAAGGGACATCCAGACTCCATCCTTCCACCGTATCAATGACCACAGTCACAATAGCGGCACCCAATCCGAAGCGATCCGCGATCCACCAGTTGCGCATGTCACGAACGCTACTGCTCGACACGTGCCTCGTCCATAGCAAGACGAAGTGCTGAGTGGAGCCACGGATGCATGAGCTCAGCCCCCTGATGTCAGACCGCAACGACGACCTGTGCACAACGACAAGGGCGTAACGACCCTCCTCTTGGTTCCACCAGGAGTCGAGCAACACCGCGGTCCGCCTCTCTACCCATGTTAGACGCACCCCCGGAAGCAATGGCGCGGGCTCAGCTCTGTTAAGTTTTCCACCAGCGGCTAACAAAATGGACGAGTGGAGGCCACCATCCAGAGTTTGATTGGCTTCGCCGAAGCCTGCAAATCGCAACATGCATGACTGTCCCGTCGTTCATGGATGACGACGGCGGCCCGGACTGACGGTCGTGTTGAGGGGGCTACACCAACGGTGCAGTCGCCTCCTCGACAACAAATCCAAGGGCAGCTACAACAAGCTCCATGCGCTGACGGGCCCGATGAGGCATTGATACGTCTCAAACGTATCTACAATTTTTGATGGTTACACGTTGTTATCTTGTCAACTTTGGATGTTTTGTTTACCTTTTATATCTTTTTTGGGACTAACTTACTAACTCAGTGCCAAGTGCCAGTTCCTGTTACTTCTGTGTTTTTGACTCTTTTCAGATCTGATTTTGGAACGGAGTCCAAGCGGAATAAAATCCCTGAAATGAATTTTTCGAGAACGGAAGAAGATCAGGAGGCTTGAGGGCCAAGCAAGTGGGCCCACAAGCCGTCTTGCCGCGGCCAGGGGGGAGGCCGCGACAACCAAGCTTGTGCCCCCCTGGCGCTCCCTTGCCCTAGGTCTTTGGCCTATAAATTCCCTAAAAATCCAGAAAAAATGAGGGCATCCACGAAAACACTTTTCCGCCGCCGCAAGCTTCCATTTCCACGAGATCTCATCTGGAGACCCTTCCCGGTGCCCTGCCGGAGGGGACTTTGGAGTTGGAGGGCTTCTTCATCAACATCATCACCCCTCTAATGACTCGTGAGTAGTTCATGTCAGACCTACGGGTCCATAGATAGTAGCTAGATGGCTTCTTCTCTCTCTTGGATCTTCAATACAAAGTTCTCCATGATCTTCATGGATATCTATCCGATGTAATCCTCTTTGGCGGTGTGTTTGTCGAGATCCGATGAATTGTGGATTTGTGATCAGATTATCTATGCTATATGTTTGAGTATTTGCTGATTTCTTATATGCATGATTTTATATCCTTGTAAGTCTCTCCGAGTCTTGGGTTTTGTTTGGCCAACTAGATCTATGATTCTTGCAATGGGAGAAGTGCTTGGTTTTGGGTTCATACCGTGTGGTGACCTTCCCAGTGACAGAAGGTGCAGCTAGGCACGCATCGTGTTGTTGCCATCAAGGGTAACAAGATGGGATTTTATGGTAGATATGAGATTGTCCATGTACATCATGTCATCTTGCTTAAGGCGTTACTCTGTTCTCATGAACTTAATACAGTAAATGCAGAAAGTATCGGTCTACTTGTTTTGGACGTGATGCCTATAGATATAATTATTGCCATAGATAACGTCACGACTTTGCGCGGTTCTATCAATTGCTCGACAGTAATTCGTTCACCCACCGTCTACTAGCTTTCATGAGAGAAGCCACTAGTGAACACTACGGCCCCCAGGTCTGTTCACACCTATCGTTTCCACTTTCGCTTTTGCTTTGCTTTGTTTCTTTGTTGCTTTCAGTTCTCACTTGGCAAACAATCTATAAGGGATTGACAACCCCTTCATAGCGTTGGGTGCAAGCTCTTTGTGTTTGTGGAGGTACTTGTGATATTCCTTCACTGGATCGATACCTTGGTTCTCAAAACTGAGGGAAATACTTACCACTGCTGTGCTACATCACCCTTTCCGCTTCGAGGGAACACCAACGCAAGGCTCCAAGGCCACGGGGGAATCCTTTGCATATTTTCCAAGGAAGTCCCTAAAGGCGTAGCCGTAGCAGAAGATTCCTGGTGCCGTTGCTGAGGAGTATCAAGACAAGAATAGTCTCCCGTCAGCACGCTTGTTTCTGGCACCGTTGGAAGGTCTTTTGTTGAAGTAGCAGAAGTATTTCTGGCACCGTTGCCGGGGAAGGAGAGATCTATCCAAGTAGGTCTCACAAACTCATCTCTTGCATTTACTTTTTTTGCCAGTTGCCTGTCGTTTTCCTCTTCCCCACTTCACATTTTCCGTTTTCATTTGCCTTTCTCCTTTGCCGTTTTCTTTTGCCTGTCTTCCTTGCCATTTTCTTTTGCGTTTTTGCTCTTCCCTTTCTCCCGTTTTCCTCGCCTGCTCTTAGGCTTGTTTGTGAGAGACCTTTCCACATGGGCAAGCCAAACTATTTCAGAAAATTGGAGGAGATTGAAACTAGTGTCAAAGGTTTCATGTCTTCTCAGTTTGACCAAAATAGTTACTTCCATAGGGAATTAAAAGAGCAAAATTCTTTTTTGGTCTCTTTGAATAAGAAAGTTGATGATATGGCCCATGATTTCCTTGCACTAAATTCTCAGCTTGCTCACCTTGAAAAATTGGTGGGCCAAATTTCTGACAAGCAGGCTACCTTAGTCAATAAGATGGCAGCTAAACCTGAAATTTGTGATGCAAATCACGAAGATCTTAAAGTGCTTGGTGTGACTCCTCTTGAATCTTTGTTTTCGCGTGTCAAACCTATTGATGAAGGGGCTGGATATGAATCCACTTTGGTTGAAAAACGCCCCAATGATTCGGATCCCACCTATCTTGATGATAAAGGTGTGGAGAGTGGAGTAGAAGAAATCAAATTTTTGGGTAGTAATGAAACTCCCACTTCGGATTTCAAGGAATTCAATTTTGATAGTTGCTCCTTGTTTGAATGCATTACTTCGATGCAACCCATTGCAAACTCTCCACGTGCTTATAGCCAAAGCAAAGCCTTTACCGCGCATATCGTAGATGCTATGATGAAACCTCTTGAAGAGAAGCTTGAACTAGAAGTCTCTATACCTAGAAAAATTCATGATGAGTGGGAACCTACTATCAAAATCAAGATCAAAAACTGTGAGTGCAATGCTTTGTGTGATTTGGGTGCTAGTGTTTCCGCGATTCCAAAGTCTTTATGTGATATTGTTGGTTTTCATGAGATTGAAGAGTGTTCTCTTAATTTGCATCTTGCGGATTCTACTATCAAGAAACCCATGTTAATGATCAATGATGTTCTTATTGTTGCAAATAAGAACTATGTACCCGTGGATTTCATTGTACTTGACATAGATTGCAATCCTTCATGTCCCATTATTCTTGGTAGACCTTTCCTAAGGACTATTGGTGCTATCATCGATATGAAGGAAGGGAATATTAGATTTCAATTTCCCCTAAAGAAGGGCATGGAGCATTTTCCTAGAAAGAAAATAAGATTGCCTTATGAATCTATGATGAGGGCTACTTATGGTTTGAGCACCAAGGATGACTATACGTGATTCCATCACCTTTTGCCTGGCTAAGTGCGTTAAACAATAACGCTTGTTGGGAGGCAACCCAACGAATCTATCCTTTTTCTTTCTGTTTTGTGTTTTCAACACTTTCATATTTCTGTTATGATTGTGTTTTTTGTGTTTCTTTTTGCGTTTGTGCCAAGCCAAACTATTATGATTAGTCTTGGGGATGATCGTTTGGTCATGCTGGAAAAGACAGAAACTTTTTGCTCACGAAAAGAATTTTCATTTGTTTTATGTAAGAGCTTTTGAGTTGATTGTTTTCGCTGCGGATTGCTATGAAAATTCTTCAGACTGTCGTAATGTTTCAGAATTTTTGAAGTACCAGAAGTATACGAAGTATACAGATTGCTACAGACTGGTCTGCTGTTAACAGATTCTGTTTTTGTTGTGTTAGTTGCTTATTTTGATGAAACTATGGATAGTATCGGGGGGGGGTATTAGCCATGGAAGATTGAAAATACAGTAACCCAACATCAACATAAGTAGAATTTAAGTTGCTACAGTACCTAAGGAAGTGGTGGTTTGCTTTCTTATACTAATGTTATCACGAGTTTCTGTTTAAGTTTCGTGTTGTGAAGTTTTCAAGTTTTGGGTGAAGTTCTTATGGACAAAAGGATAAAGAGTGGCAATAGCTCAAGCTTGGAGATGCCCAAGGCACCCCAAGATGATGCAAGGATGCCGTAAAAGCCTAAGCTTGGGGATGCCCCGGGAAGGCATCCCCTCTTTCGTCTTCAATCCATCGGTAACGTTACTTGGGGCTATATTTTTATTCACCACATGTTATGTGTTTTGCTTGGAGCGTCTTGTATCATAGGAGTCTTTTATATTTTTTGTGTCACAATCATCCTTGCTGCACACCTAGAGAGATAGACATGCACTCACCGTGATTTTGTCGAGCTTCACTTATATCCTTTGGTTAGACAATTCATCTCACATGTGCTTCACTTATATCTTTTGAGCTAGTTGATTTTCCTCTTTGTGCTTCACTTATATCCTTTAGAGCACGGTGATGCGTGTCTTGGTAGTTGATCTATGCTATGCAAGTAGTCTCAAAAGGGATAGTTATCCAAAGGGATACGAAAACTTCCACCTTCATGTGCATTGAATAGTTAGAGAAGTTTGATTCATCTCAACTAGTTTTGAGTTGTGGTTATGGTAATATTGAAGTTATATTAGTAAGGTGTTGTGGATCTATAAATACTTGTGTTGAAGTTAGTGATTCCCGTAGCATGAAAGTATGGTGAACCGCTATGTGATTAAGTATGAGCATGATTAGTCTATTGATTGTCATCCTTTGTGTGGCGGTCGGGATCACACGATGGTTTATACCTACGAACCCTTCCCCTAGGAGTATGCGTTGAATGCTTTGTTTCAATTACTACTAAAACTTTTGCAACAAGTATATGAGTTCTTCATGACTAATGTTGAGCCCATGGTTTAGATGCACTTTCACCTTCCACCATGACTATCTTCTTTAGTGCCGTGCAACTTTCGCCGGTGCACAAAACCCACCATTAGCCTCCCTCAAAACAGCCACCATACCTACCTACTATGGATTCTTCAAAGTCATTCCGAGATATATTGCCATGCAACTACCACCATGCCATGTGCCACCACGTCTACATTGCCATTGCATGATCGTAAGATAGCTAGCATCATGTTTCCATTAATGTCTATGCCATGCTAGATCATTGTCACGGTACACTACCGAAGGCATTCCGTATAGAGTCATCGTTGCTCTAAGTTTTGAGTTGTAAGTGTGATGATCATATTTGATGGATCATTGTCCCAAGTGAGAAAATAAAAGAGGTCAGCGAAGCCCATATACAAAAAGAGGCCAAAGATGCCCACCAAAAAAAGAGGCCAAAGAGCCCATCCAAATAAAATGAGAGAAAAAGAGAGAGGGGACGATGCTACCACCTTTCCACACTTGTGCATATTAAGCACCATGATCTTCATGATTGAGTCTCTCTCGTTTTGTCACCTCCATATAGCTAGTGGGAAATTTTCACTATATAACTTGGCTTGTATATTCCAATGATAGGCTTCCTCAAATTTGCCTTAGATCTTCGTGAGCAAGCAAGTTGGATGCACACCCACTAGTTTTCTTTAAGAGCTTTCACATACTATTAGCTCTAGTGCATCATTTGTATGGCAATCCCTACTCATTCACATTGATATCTATTGATGAGCATCTCCACAGCTCATTGATATGCCTAGTTAATGTGACCATCTTCTCCTTTTTTGTCTTGCAACCTCCACCACACTCCACACCACTTATACTGCTAAAACCATGGCTCAAGCTCATGTATTGCGTGAGAGTTGAAAAAGTTTGAGGAAGTAAAGGTGTGAAAACAATTACTTGGCCAATAACGGGGTTGTGCATGATTTAAATTTGTTGTGCAGTGATGATAGAGCATAGCCAGACTATATGATTTTGTAGGGATAACTTTCTTTTGGCCTTGTTATTTTGAAAGTTCATGATTACCTTGCTAGTTTGCTTGAATTATTATTGTCTCCACGTCAATAGCAAACTATTGTTTTGAATCTAATGGATCTGAACATTCAAGTCACATAAGAGGAGTTCCAAAGGAAAGCATGAAAGCATCAAAAATTCATTCTTTATCACTTCCCTACCCGAGGATGAGCAGGAGTTAAGCTTGGGGATGCTTGACACGTCTCAAACGTATCTATAATTTTTGATGGTTTCACGTTGTTATCTTGTCAACTTTGGATGTTTTGTTTACCTTTTATATCTTTTTTGGGACTAGCTTATTAACTCAGTGCCAAGTGCCAGTTCCTGTTTTTGTGTGTGTTTTTGACTCTTTTCAGATCTGATTTTGGAACGGAGTCCAAACGGAATAAAATCCCCGAAATGAATTTTTCCAGAACGGAAGAAGATCGGGAGGCTTGAGGGCCAAACAAGTGGGCCCACAGGGGGCCCACAAGCCCTGTTGCCGCGGCCAGGGGGGAGGCCGCGGCAACCAAGCTTGTGGCCCCCCTGGCGCTCCCCTGCCCTAGGTCTTTGGCCTATAAATTCCCTAAAAATCCAGAAAATATGAGGGTATCCACGAAAACACTTTTCCGCCGCCGCAAGCTTCCATTTCCGCGAGATCTCATTTGGAGACCCTTCCCGGTGCCCCGCCGGAGGGGACTTTGGAGTTGGAGGGCTTCTTCATCAACATCATCGCCCCTCCAATGACTCATGAGTAGTTCACTTCAGACCTATGGGTCCGTAGTTAGTAGCTAGATGGCTTCTTCTCTCTCTTGGATCTTGAATACAAAGTTCTCCATGATCTTCATGGATATCTATCCGATGTAATCCTCTTTGGCGGTGTGTTTGTCGAGATCCGATGAATTGGGGATTTGTGATTAGATTATCTATGCTATATATTTGAGTCTTTGCTGATTTCTTATATGCATGATTTGATATCCTTGTAAGTCTCTCCGAGTCTTGGGTTTTGTTTGGCCAACTAGATCTATGATTCTTGCAATGGGAGAAGTGCTTGGTTTTGGGTTCATACCGTGTGGTGACCTTCCCAGTGACAGAAGGGGCAGCTAGGCACACATCATGTTGTTGCCATCAAGGGTAACAAGATGGGATTTTATGGTAGATATGAGATTGTCCATGTACATCATGTCATCTTGCTTAAGGCGTTACTCTGTTCTCATGAACTTAATACACTAGATGCATGCTGGATAGCGGTCGACGTGTGGAGTAATAGTAGTAGATGCAGAAAGTATCAGTCTACTTGTTTTGGACGTGATGCCTATAGATATAATCTTTGCCTTAGATAACGTCACGACTTTGCGCGGTTCTATCAATTGCTCGACAGTAATTCGTTCACCCACCGTCTACTTGCTTTCATGAGAGAAGCCACTAGTGAACACTACGGCCCCCGGGTCTATTCACACCTATCGTTTCCACTTTCGCTTTTGCTTTGCTTTGTTTCTTTGTTGCTTTCAGTTCTCACTTGTCAAACAATCTATAAAGGATTGAAAACCCCTTCATAGCGTTGGGTGCAAGCTCTTTGTGTTTGTGCAGGTACTTGTGATATTCCTTAACTGGATTGATAACTTGGTTCTCAAAACTGAGGGAAATACTTACCACCGCTGTGCTACATCACCCTTTCTGCTTCGAGGGAACACCAAGGCAAGGCTCCAAGGCCATGGGGGAATCCTTTGCATATTTGCCAAGGAAGTCCCTAAAGGCGTAGCCGTAGCAGAAGATTCCTGGTGCCGTTGCTGAGGAGTATCAAGACAAGAATAGTCTCTCGTCAGCACGCTTGTTTCTGGCGCCGTTGGAAGGTCTTTTGTTGCAGTAGCAGGCATCCATGGCCTTGTCCGGCCCACGCGCCGAGAGAGACCAGCGACGTGTCCTGGAAGACCAGTGGAAAGAGGAGATACATATCACCATTGAACGATGCTGGGAAGCACACCGTCAATCTGGCATGCGCAATGGCATAGACGCTGACAACCCCACGCCCACTGCTGGCGGAAACCTACCTTACAAAGTTGGGTGTCCTACCTTCACTCGCGAGTTGTGACAGGTCCGCTGGCTGTCGAGCCGAGCTTTGAAACCTGAACTAACGGAGAAGTATGATGGAAAGCTCAACCCGGCAGAGTTCCTGGGCATCTACATGATAGCCATCCAAGCTGCCAGATGAAGAGATGAGAAGGTGCTCACCAACTATTTACCTTTGGCACACATGCCAAATGTGAGGTCATGGTTGATGCACCGACCAGGGACTTCCATTTCATCATGGGCTGACTTGTGCAACGAGTTTGTTGGCGCCTTCACAGGTGGCCACCAGGAGCCAAGACAACCCAGCGACTTGTAGGTCCTCCCACAAAAGGAGGGGGAAACCCTGCGGAAGTACATCCAGAGGTTCAGTAGAGTGCTCCGCAACATTCTTGAGATACACCCCGCAGTTGTGATTGACGTGTTCCATTCAAACGTGTGCAACGGGAGGATGTGGGCCAAGATGAATGTCAAACTCCCGAAGACCATCAACGAGCTATACACGTTGGTGGACAAGTGTGGTCGAGCTGAAGAAGGAAGACGGCTCCCTGTAGAGGAGGCGGGTGTTGAAGTCGACTCTGATGACGACGATGATACCCCTCGACCGAAGGGGAGGAACCAAAAGCGCAACAAGAAGCGCAAGGGAAAGGAAGTATTGGCCGTCGAAGGCTATGGTGATCTTAGCACCGTCAAGAAGGCGAAATCCAAGACCCCAACAGGGAGCTGCCTCATGCGCTAATTGCCGGGAGGCCACAATAGCAGAGAAAACCGAAAAGTTCAATGGGTCATATTACAAGATTCAACACACCAAGGGCCATGATCTCCAAGAATGCCGCCAAGTTGAGCAACTTACTGAAAAGAAAAAAGCAAAGTACGAAAAGCGCGACAAGGAGAAGGGCCAATATGGTGCTATCAGGAAGGGCCGTGGTGGTAGAGGAGGCCACTGCGGCAAGGCCTCATGTCGTGGGAGTAAGCCTGACAGTAGATGAGTAGGGTACGAAAGTAGAGGGCAGAGTCCTAGCTACGGAAAGGTTGGATGAGCTCAGGCCCCTCTGCGGTGGAGGTAATAGCCCTACGTCTCAGTGCTCTGGAGCTTTTGTGTCAAGTGGAATATAGGTGTTACAGAATGCGAACCCTTGTGCCAGAGGGGAGGGGTGGCCTATATAGAGTGTGCGGCCCCTCATAAGTGTCCAGCCTTCAAGGGTGTAATAAGTGAGATTAAATACATACGTTACAGGTAATGTATGCCATAAATGACAATGACTATAGTAGTCTAACATATGTCCGTTGGCCTCCCCGAGGTGGCTTCTGGCCTTCTATGTCCATTGGCTTCTGGTCTTCACCGAGTGGAATCCAATCGTCGAGTATAAGATAATCTTCCGAGTGGTTTTCTACCAAGTGGGAAAGAGGTTGTCTTAATCCAGTCGGTAGGTATCTTGTGATATTCAAGCTAATAATGAGGTGCCCTTGGGTAGGACTTATAGTCAGGCCTATAACCCTACCCTAGGGCTATAACCCCATCATTAGCCCCCGAATGTATTGAGGTTCGAGTGGTGAAGGTGTAGCTATAAATCTTGATATAGCAGACTAAATTTGAATGCTCTTCAAAGTTTTGCTGAATTGGATGTCGATTCAAATCTTCATCATTCGCCTTTATCGATTCTACTTGGTCCAAAATATCTGAGTCACTTTAAGGATCCGAGTGAACTAGCGAATCGGCGCATCTGACGGGATCTTCTGATGTGACCAGTCACCCTGTCAGTCTCGGATTTTCTGGGAGTTGAAAACTTCAGTTGCCGCACGCTACGCTGCGATGACGTCATCACCATCAAGTGGATCGTGTCGCCTCGATTCTCGCACCTCTATCTCCGCCATGTATCTCGCGGTGGCCAGCGAAGGGATAAGCTGAGGGTCCACTTGCCAGAGACACAGTCGGTTGGTTATAAAAGCCGCCGACGCTAGGGTTTGGAACGACCAACTCTTTCTTCTCCTTTGATCTTCGTTCTCCTTAGCCACCAACGCAGCTCTCAGCAACCAATCTCGCCGCCGCAGCCATGACGAAGGGCAAACTGGCAAGCTAGAGAAGGCAAAGAAGAAGGGCGACTCGAAGCCCACGAAGCAGGCTCTGCCGCCGGGCTGGATCGAGGGGGATTTCCTCCGATCCACTATGCGGAAGGAGGACCTCCT
This sequence comes from Hordeum vulgare subsp. vulgare, assembly GCF_904849725.1. Classification (NCBI taxonomy): domain Eukaryota; kingdom Viridiplantae; phylum Streptophyta; class Magnoliopsida; order Poales; family Poaceae; genus Hordeum; species Hordeum vulgare. The sequence goes on from NC_058522.1 coordinate 139,062,252, forward strand.
CGAACTCGTCGAGCACGGCATGCTGGCGGAGAAATCTTGGAGTCCTCCTGGCGATGAAGGCGATCCTGAGCCGTGCGAGGGAGAGCAAGTCCTCCTCCTGACCCACGTCGAAAGAGGTTCTCTCTGCCGCCTCATCCTTTTATTCAGCTGGTCTTGAACTTCTTCTTGGCACAGTTGCATCATTTCCTTCCGAATGCCATTGCCCACCTTTCTGCGTTTGTAACGTTATGCGAGTGTTTCTTGGGGTGTTTGATACGTCTCCAACGTATCTATAATTTTTGATGGTTCCATGCTATTATCTTGTCAACTTTGGATGTTTTATATGCATGAATATGCTATTTTATATCTTTTTTTGGGACTAACCTATTAACTCGGTGCCAAGTGCCAGTTTCTATTTTTTTCGTGTTTTTGGCCCATTTTCAGACGGAGTCCAAATGGAATGAAACTTTACGATGATTCTTTTGGACCAAAAGAGACCCCCGAAGCTTTGGGAGAAGGCCAGATGGGCCACGAGGGAGTCACAAGCCCTCACGCCGCCACCACCCCCCCGGTGGTGGCGCGCAGGCTTGTGACCTCCTCGTGGGCCCAACTGATGCAATTCCACCGCCATAAATTCCTATAAATTCAGAAACCCCCAAAAAGAAACCTAGATCGGGAGTTCCGCCGCCGCAAGCCTATGTAGCCACCAAAAACCAATCTGGAGCCCGTTCTGGCACCCTGTCGGAGGGGGAATCCATCTCCGGTGGCTATCTTCATCATCCCGACGATCTCCATGACGAGGAGGGAGGAGTTCTCCCTCGGGGCTGAGGGTATGTACGAGTAGCTATGTGTTTGATCTCTCTCTCTCTCGTGTTCTTGAGATGTCTTGATCTCGATGTACCATGGGCTTTGCTACTATAGTTGGATCTTATGATGTTCTTCCCCCTCTCCCTCTTGTAATGAATTGAGTTTCCCCTTTGGAGTTATCTTATCGGATTGAGTCTTTGAGAACACTTGATGTATGTCTTGCACGTGTCTATCTGTTGTGATCAACTTGCGGGTTTGTGACAATTGGGAACCTATGCATATGGGTTGGCACACGTGGATTCATGTGAGTACTTGATGTATGTTTTGGTGATCAACTTGCGGGTTCGTGACATTGGGAACCTATGCACAGGGGTTGGCACACGTTTTGACTCTGTGGTACAAACTTTGGGGCACTCTTTGAAGTTCTATGTGTTGGTTGAATAGATGATTCTGAGATTGTGTGATGCATATCGTATAATCATACCCACGGATACTTGAGGTGATAATGGAGTATCTAGGTGACATTAGGGTCTTGGTTGATAAGTATCTTAAGGTGTTATTCTAGTACAAACTCTATGAAAGATTGAACGGAAAGAATAGCTTCGTGCTATTTTACTAGGTACTCTTGAATAGATTGATCAGAAAGAATAACTTTGTGGTGGTTTCGTACCCGACAATAATCTCTTCGTTTGTTCCCCGCTATTAGTGACTTTGGAGTGACTCTTTGTTGCATGTTGAGGGCTAGTTATATGATCCAATTATGTTATCATTGTTGAGATAACTTCACTAGTGAAAGTATGAAACCTAGGCCTTGTTTCCACGCATTGCAATACCGTTCGTTCTCACTTTTACCATTTGTTACCTTGCTGTTTTTGTAATTTCAGATTACAAAAACCTAAATCTACCATCCATTTTGCACTTGTATCACCATCTCTTCACCGAACTAGTGCACCTATATAACTTACCATTGTATTAGGTGTGTTGGGACACAAGAGACTCTTTGTTATTTAGTTGCAGGGTTGCTTGAGAGAGACCATCTTCATCCTACGCCTCCCGCGGATTGATAAACCTTAGGTTACCCACTTGAGGGAAAATTGCTACTGTCCTACAACCCTCTGCACTTGGAGGCCCAACAACGTCTACAAGGAGAAGGTTGCGTAGTAGACATGAAGCTCTTTTCTGGCGCCGTTGCCGGGGAGGCTAGGTAAGCGGCACTAACATCCCGTCAACGAAGCTCTTTTCTGGCGCCGTTGCCGGGGAGGTTAGCGCTTGAAGGTATATCTTTAGATCTTGCAATCGAATCTTTTTTGTTTCTTTTTCTTTCGCTAGAAAACTATAAAAAAATGGAATTGAGGATGCCTCATATGCTCCACCTTTTCAATTTCTTTCGTGAGCATGATGGGAAGGAAAATTGTGCTCAAGTGCTGAAAGAAGAATTACATGGAATGCTTGGCATAGAATATGTGAATGATGAGCATGATTGCAATGTTGTTAGCATGAATTCTATGAATACCCATGATGCTAATGATATGCAAAGCCACAAGCTTGGGGATGCTATATTTGATGAAGATGATCTTTTTAGTTCTTCCACTTTGAATGATCAAAATCATTTTGATGAAAGCATGCCCCCTATCTATGATGATTATTGCGAGGATACTTATGCTTTAAAGAAGAGGGATGATAAAACTTTTCATACTCTCGAGAACCCTTTTGCTAAACCTTTCTTTTTCATTGTGGACACAATTTGTAGTGCTCAAGTCTTTCACGATACTCCCACTACTATTCTTGAGAATAGATTTCCTTATGTGGAGAGTAGTAAAATTCCTATGCTTGTAGATCATGAAAAGAAAGCCTTTGGTGCTGGTTATATTGTTGAATTCATTCATGATGCTACTGAAAATCACTATGAGAGAGGATCATGTGCTTCTACTTATTGCAATAGTATCAAGCTTCCTCTCCATATGTTGAAATTTTTGAAGCTATGCTTGTTTTGCCTTCCTATGCTAGTTGATTCTTGCTCCAATAAATTGTTTGATCGCAAAATCCCTATGCATAGGAAGTGGGTTAGACTTAAATGTGCTAGCCATTTGCTCCATGATGCTCTCGTTGTGTTTCAATCCTTACCTTTTATGTGAACATCATTGAAATCAATGCCTAGTTAAGGGCGTTAAACGATAGCGCTTGTTGGGAGGCAACCCAATGAATAAATTTTTGTTTGCTTTTTTGCTTCCTGTTTTGTTTTCTCCACACTTTCATAATTCTGTTATGATTGTGTCTTTTGTGTTTCTTTTTGTGTTTGTGCCAAGCAAAACCGTTGTGATTAGTCTTGGTGATGATTGTTTGATCATGCTGGAAAAAGACAGAAACTTTCTGCTCACGAAAAGAATTTTCGTTTTTATTCTGTAAGAGATTTGGAGTTGATTCGTTTTGCTACTGATTTCTATGCAATGTATTCAGACTGTCGTAATTTTTCAGAATTTTTGAAGTAACATAAGTATACGAAATATAAAGATTTCTACACACTGGTCTGCTGTTAACAGATTCTGTTTTTGTTGTGTTGGTTGCTTATTTTGATGAAACTATGGATAGTATCGGAGGTTATTATCCATGGAAGATTGAAAATACAATAACCCAACATCAGCATAAGTAGAATTTTAGTTTTCTACAGTACCTAAGGAAGTGGTGGTTTGCTTTCTCATACTAATGTTATCACGAGTTTCTGTTTAAGTTTCGTGTTGTGAAGTTTTCAAGTTTTGGGTGAAGTTCTTATGGACAAAGAGATAAAGAGTGGCAAGAGCTCAAGCTTGGGGATGCCCAAGGCACCCCAGGAGATTCAAGGATGCCGTAAAAGCCTAAGCTTGGGGATGCCCCGGGAAGGCATCCCCTCTTTTGTCTTCAATCCATCGGTAACGTTACTTGGGGGTATATTTTTATTCACCACATGTTATGTGTTTTGCTTGGAGCGTCTTGTATCTTAGGAGTCTTTTATTTTTGTTGTGTCACAATCTTCCTTGCTGCACACCTAGAGAGAGAGACATGCACACGCCATGATTTTGTCGTGCTTCACTTATATCCTTTGGTAGACAATTCAGCTCACATGTGCTTCACTTATATCTTTTGAGCTAGATACTTTTGCTCTATGTGCTTCACTTATATATTTTATAGCGCAGCGGTGCGTGGCTTGGTAGTTGATCTATGCTTCGAAAGTAGTCTCAAAAGGGGTAGTTACCCAAAGGGATACAAAAACTTCCACCTTCATGTGCATTGAATAGTTAGAGAAGTTTGATTCATCTCAATTAGTTTTGAGTTGTGGTTTTGGTAATATTGAAGTCATGCTAGTAAGGTGTTGTGGATCTAGAAATACTTGTGTTGAAGTTAGTGATTCCCGTAGCATGCACGTATGGTGAACCGCTATGTGATGAAGTCTGAGCATGATTAGTCTTTTGATTGTCATCCTTTGCGTAGCGGTCGGCATCGCGCGATGGTTTATACCTACCAACCCTTCCCCTATGAGTATGCGTTGAATGCTTTGTTTCGATTACTAATAAAACATTTGCAACAAGTATATGAGTTCTTCATGACTAATGTTGAGTCCATGGTTTAGATGCACTTTCACCTTCCACCATCACTATCTTCTTAGTGCCGTGCAACTTTCAGCGGTGCACAAAACCCACCATTTGCCTCCCTCAAAACAGCCACCATACCTACCTACTATGGCTTTTTCAAAGTCATTCCAAGATATATTGCCATGCAACTACCACCATTACATGTGCCACCACTTCTACATTGCCATTGCATGGTCGTAAGATAGCTAGCATGATGTTTCCATTAATGTCTATGCCATGCTAGATCATTGTCACGGTACACTACCGAAGGCATTTCAGATAGAGTCATCATTGCTCTATGTTTTGAGTTGAAAGTGTGATGATCATCATTGATGGAGCATTGTCCCATGTGAGGACATAAAAGAGGCCAAAGAAGCCCACCAAAAAAAGAAAAAAAAGAGGCCAAAGAGCCCACCAAAAAAAAATGAGAGAAAAAGAGAGAAGGGACAATGTTACCACTTTTCCACACTTGTGCATATTAAGCACCACGATCTTCATGATTGAGAGTCTCTCATTTTGTCACCACCATATAGCTAGTGGGAAATTTTCATTATATAACTTGGCTTGTATATTCCAATGATAGGCTTCCTCAAAATTGCCTTAGGTCTTCGTGAGCAAGCAAGTTGGATGCACACCCACTAGTTTTCTTTAAGAGCTTTCATTTACTCGTAGCTCTAGTGCATCATTTGTATGGCAATCCCTACTCACTCACATTGATATCTATTGATGAGCATCTCCATAGCTCATTGATATGCCTAGTTAATGTGATCATCTTCTCCTTTTTTGTCTTGCAACCTCCACCACACTCCACACCACTTATAGTGCTAAAACCATGGCTCACGCTCATGTATTGCGTGAGAGTTGAAAAGGTTTGAGAAAGTAAAGGTGTGAAACAATTACTTGGCCAATACCGGGGTTGTGCATGATTTAAATTCGTTGTGCAATGATGATAGATCATAGCCAGACTATAAGCTTTTGTAGGGATAACTTTCTTTTGGCCTTGTTATTTTGAAGGTTCATGATTACCTTGATAGTTTGGTTGAAGTATTATTGTCTCCACAACAATAGCAAACTATTGTTTTGAATCTAGCGGATCTGAACATTCATGTCACGTGAGAGAAGTTACAAAGGACAACTATGCTAGGTAGCATGCAACATAAAAAATTCATTCTTTATCACTTCCCTACTCGAGGACGAGCAGGAGTTAAGCTTGTGGATGCTTGATACGTCTCCAATGTATCTATAATTTTTAATGGTTCCATGCTATTATCTTGTCAACCTTGGATGTTTTATATGCATGAATATGCTATTTTATATCTTTTTTGGGACTAACCTATTAACTCAGTGCCAAGTGCCAGTTTCTATTTTTTTCTCGTGTTTTTGGCCCATTTTCAGACGGAGTCCAAATGGAATGAAACTTTACGATAAATTTTTTTGGACCAAAAGAGACCCCCGAAGCTTTGGGAGAAGGCCAGATGAGCCACGAGGGAGTCACAAGCCCTCACGCCAACCCCCCCGGTGGTGGCGCGCAGGCTTGTGACCTCATCGTGGGCCCAACTGACGCAATTCCACCGCCATAAGTTCCTATAAATTCAGAAACCCCCAAAAAGAAACCTAGATCGGGAGTTCCGCCGCCGCAAGCCTCTGTAGCCACCAAAAACCAATCTGGAGCCCGTTCTGGCACCCTGCCGGAGGGGGAATCCATCTCCGGTGGCCGTCTTCATCATCCTGGCGATCTCTATGACGAGGAGGGAGTAGTTCTCCCTCGGGGCTGAGGGTATGTGCCAGTAGCTATGTGTTTGATCTCTCTCTCTCGTGTTCTTGAGATGTCTTGATCTCGATGTACCATTTGCTTTGCTACTATAGTTGGATCTTATAATGTTCTTCCCCCTATCCCTCTTGTAATGAATTGAGTTTCCCCTTTGGAGTTATCTTATCGGATTGAGTCTTTGAGAACACTTGATGTATGTCTTGCACGCGTTTATCTGATGTGATCAACTTGCGGGTTTGTGACAATTGGGAACCTATGCATATGGGTTGGCACACGTGGATTCATGTGAGTACTTGATGTATGTTTTGGTGATCAACTTGCGGGTTCGTGACATTGGGAACCTATGCACAGGGGTTGGCACACGTTTTGACCCTCTGGTAGAAACTTTGGGGCACTCTTTGAAGTTCTATGTGTTGGTTGAATAGATGATTCTGAGATTGTGTGATGCATATCGTATAATCATACCCACGGATACTTGAGGTGACAATGGAGTATCTAGGTGACATTAGGGTCTTGGTTGATAAGTATCTTAAGGTGTTATTCTAGTACAAACTCTATGAAAGATTGAACGGAAAGAATAGCTTCGTGCTATTTTACTACGGACTCTTGAATAGATCGATCAGAAAGAATAACTTTGTGGTGGTTTCGTACCCAACAATAATCTCTTCGTTTGTTCCTGGCTATTAGTGACTTTGGAGTGACTCTTTGTTGCATGTTGAGGGCTAGTTATATGATCCAATTATGTTATCATTGTTGAGAGAACTTCACTAGTGAAAGTATGAACCCTAGGCCTTGTTTCCACGCATTGCAATACCGTTCGTGCTCACTCTTACCATTTGTTACCTTGCTTTTTTTTGTAATTTCAGATTACAAAAACCTATATATACCATCCATTTTGCACTTGTATCACCATCTCTTCGCCGAACTAGTGCACCTATACAACTTACCATAGTATTAGGTGTGTTGGGGACACAAGAGACTCTTTGTTATTTGGTTGCAGGGTTGCTTGAGAGAGACCATCTTCATCCTACGCCTCCTGCGGATTGATAAACCTTAGGTCACCCACTTGAGGGAAAATTGCTACTGTCCTACAACCCTCTGCACTTGGAGGCCCAACAACGTCTACAAGGAGAAGATTGTGTAGTAGACATCAGTGCCCTCCTCACTGGGGACTCTTTAATCTATCTTCGTTGTGTGTTCTCGGTCCGTAAAGTTGGTCAATCCAACTGATGACAAGACCCATGTCATTCAATTGTGTGGGGGCTTAGGACTTCAAAAGAGAGCCAAAAGTAGTTATCCTGTCATGACCTTTGCCGAGTCGGTTCGCAACTGGCAAGCCACTTGGTTTTACTGTAATGATGCCGCTTGCCCGAATATGTCGAGTGGACTTCCTCCCTTTACTTTAGAGCGATCGAGTGCCCCGAGGACGTTAGTGTCGATGAAGGTGGAGAAAACTCAGGTGGAGCCTTTAGTCAAAGAACTGATTGGTCTGGTCTGCAACGGAGTGACTGGGATGGATCTGTTAGAGACCTTCCTTGGAAGACGCATCCAACCTCTCCAAGCTCGGGACCACACTATGTGGCATTACACTGGCCCAGAGGAATCCACTCGGTCGCATCCTGAGGAAGTGGATGAGGACACGGTAGCGAAGTGGATCCGCAGAATAGCTGGTCCTTGCGATAATCCGATGGGGGCGAAGAGAGTCCTGCCCTTCTCTGCTCAAAACCCGTCGACAAATAAAGTTAGTTTTGCTTTGTTGAATATTTTTGCGTTACGACCGAGTGCTTCCAATTTACTTGTCGACTGAGCTTGTGGATTGCATCTTGCAGGCATGGACAAACTTGCATTCTCCAGTCCCGAACAACAATGCCCTCAATCTCGAGGAGGGGAGCATGAAGAGCAAGGAATATGTCGAAGACAGAGAAGAGACCGAGGAGGACGAGTCGGAGGAAAGCGAGGAGGAGGACTCGTCTCCTTCTCGCCACGAGCCCTGGTCCAAGCTGCGTCATGATCCCGCAGGTACTCCGAGCAAGCCTCTAGCGTCGAGTGGTGCAACTGCGACAACAAACCTTCCCTGGCAAGGGCGCCAGGAATCCTGCTGCTACGGCTACGCCTATAGGGACTTCCTTGGAAAATATGCAAAGGATTTCCCCGCGGCCTTGGAGCCTTGCGTTGGTGTTCCCTTGAAGAGGAAAGGGTGATGTAGCACAGCAGTAAGTATTTCCCTCAGTTTGAGAACCAAGGTATCAATCCAGTAGGAGGAGCGTTCAAGTCACAAGTACCTGCACAAACACAAAGAGCTTGCACCCAACACTATGAAGGGGTTGTCAATTCCTTATAGATTGTTTGCAAAGTGAGAACTAAAAGCAACAAAGTAGACAAAGCAAAGTAAAAGTGAAAGTGGAGACGATAGTTGTGAATAGACCCGGGGGCCGTAGTGTTCACTAGTGGCTTCTCTCATGAAAGCAAGTAGACGGTTGGTGAACAAATTACTGTCGAGCAATTGATAGAACCGCGCAAAAATCGTGACGTTATCTAAGGCAATGATTATATCTATACGCATCACGTCCAAAACAAGTAGACCGATACTTTTTGCATCTACTACTATTACTCCACACGTGACCGCTATCCAACATGCATCTAGTGTATTAAGTCCAAAAGATCAGAGTAACGCCTTAAGCAAGATGACATGATGTAGATGGACAATCTCATATCTACGATAAAAGCCCATCTTGTTACCCTTGATGGCAACAACATGATGCGTGCCTTGCTGCCCCTTCTGTCACTGGGAAAGGTCACCACACGGTATGAACCCAAAACCAAGCACTTCTCCATTGCAAGAATCATATATCTAGTTGGTCAAACAAAACCCAAGACTCGGAGAGACTTACAAGGATATCAAATCATCCATATAAGAAATCAGCAAAGACTCAAATATAATTCATAGATAATCTGATCACAAATCCACAATTCATCGGATCTCGACAAACACACCGCCAAAGAGGATTACATCGGATAGATCTCCATAAAGATCATGGAGAACTTTGTATTGAAGATCCAAGAGAGAGAAGAAGCCATCTAGCTACTAACTACGGACCCGTAGGTCTGAAGTGGACTACTCATGAGTCATTGGATAGGCGATGATGTTGATGTAGAAGCCCTCCAACTCCAAAGTCCCCTCCAGCAGGGCACCGGGAAGGGTCTCCAGATGAGATCTCGCGGAAACGGAAGCTTGCGGCGGCGGAAAAGTGTTTTCATGGATGCAGTGATTTTTTCTGCGATTTTAGGGAATTTATGGGCCAAAGAGCTAGGGCAGGGGAGCGCCAGGGAGGCCAGAAGCCTGGTTGCCGCGCCCCCTAGCCGCCGCAACAGGGCTTGTGGGCTCCCTGTGGGCCCCCTGCCTTGGCCCTCAAGCCTCCCGATCTTCTTCTGTTCTGGAAAAATTTATTTCAGGGATTTTATTCCGTTTGGACTCCATTCCAAAATCAGGTCTGAAAAGAGTCAAAAACACAGAAAAAACAGGAACTGACACTTGGCACTGAATTAATAAGTTAGTCCCCAAAAAGATATAAAAGGTATATAAAACATCCAAAGTTGACAAGATAACAGCGTGAAACCATCAAAAATTATAGATACGTTTGAGACGTATGAAGTGGCAGGAGTGCCAAACATGTCAGGGGATCATCTGGTGAACCAGTGGAGCAGCCTGCAAAGGTGTCTAAGCCCAGCGGACCCAAACCTCGGAAGGCTCTGTCTAGAATGAGGATCGCCGTGCCAATCGCTTGTGCATAAGTACTTAACCTTCTCCTCTTATCCGAGTGAACTTTTCTTATTGGTGATGACCGAATGGAATTGCATTGACAGAGCTGCTACCTCTGTGACACCACCGCCACGAGGGGGTGAAGACCCCATGGAGGTTGATACCGCGAAACCAGCCACTTCACAGCTAGGTATTACTAATTTTTGACTCTGTGCTACTCTTCCATGTCTATGATTTTCTGGCTGTAACTTCTGGTGTTTCTGTTTGCCAGCCGTGCCTCCAACAGAGGTCATCCAACTGGATGACGATGATCAAAGACAACCTGTTGCTGAAGTGGAACCCATTGTGTCTGAGGTGCCTGTGGCAGAGATGCCTGTAGCGAGTGCTCCGCCTGTCAATTCAGTTGTTGTCACCACAACGCCGAGTGGGTTACAGTCGGGCGCTCCAGTTGTTTCTGCTGCAGCCTCAGGATTTATGTCGCCCACAACCGTGTACACCACGCGTCGTATCCCTGAATATCAGACTGGTGCCGCCAAGGAGGCTATGATCCAGGCGAAGCTGATGACACAACAAGTGAAAGGAGCCTATGACGCCATCATCTCGATGTATAACAACAACGTGGTGCTCCAAGAAAACGTCCGAGTAAGTGCGACAGTAAGTTTGAATTCCGATTCACACCTAGTGGGTGTTTTTGTAGAAATGTCTTTGTTTTAGTTGTGTTCCACTGGGGTCACTCCGAGTGAACCTACTGGGTGTAGTCCCCGAGACCACAGTCGAGTGCTTGCACTGGCAGGGGTCTTAATCAGTAGTGACTTTCTTTGTGTTGATCACAGTCGGCCAGATCTGATCTGGTTGAGTTTTGAATCCAGTGGGGGCACGCTAAGTGCACCCATTGGGTGTAGTCCCCGACACTATTATTAATTGGTAGTGAATGATAATAGTCTGAAGCACTTGAGTGTATAATCTTTTTGGCTCGTCAGGACAGACCTGATCGAGTGATAAGCCAGTGGGATCATGCTGAGTGAACCCACTGGGTGTAGTCCCCGAGACCGCTGCCGAGTGCTTTCATCGACAGGGGTCTGATCGGAAACATATCTTTTCCTTCAATCGAATGAAGTTTTTATCACTCGGAAGTGAATTTACTTTGACCATATATCACTCGGAAGTGAGATATGCGTCGACTGATGTTTGTCTTCTGATTCTTTCAGAAACTTTGTGAAGTAGGTTATGCATATGCGACAGTTGTACATCTGGTTTGGAGCGGCTTGGTATTGAAACCAAAGGACACATAGTCCCTACCGTATTCTCCTTGGGCTAAGAACACACAGTCCTCGCCCAACACTCGTGGTAAGTCTTCAGGGCAGACTTCCAAACCCTCACAAACTTGGTCACCTGGCGATCCACAATTGACTGCTGGATTGCTCTAGACCATGACGCCTAACCGTCTGGAGGATGCACAGTCCTCAAAGGTAAAAGGCTTCAGTCCCACACAGGAACAACTTCTTCAGTGATGCTCAATCACTTGGTTTTTGGTTTGTGGTTTGGTGTTTGGGGTATTTCCTCACTGATGAACTACTCTCGAAGACTCTGAGGAATTTGGGTTGCTCTTATGACAAGTGTCAGTTTCTAACGGAGCAGCCAACCGGCTAATGGTTGTGGGGGCGGCTATTTATACCCTGGGAGCATCCCGACATGATTTGACATTAATGCCCTTAAATAATATGACCGTTGGTGTGGATAAGACCAATGATGTGGCGCGACTATCGATAGCGGTCGGGACCCTCAACTGTGAGAGTCCTCATGTCTCTCATATTCCTCACTTGAGGCTTTTGGTAGGATTAGGCTTGGGTTGAGCATCATCAGGAAATTCATTCCAACGTGTTATTTTGACCCCCTTTAACAGTACGGTGTTCCTATAACTCAAAGGTAAAGAAAATAAAACAAACATAATAAATCTTCATGCTTCAAAATCTTCAGATTGTTTTTCTTGAGGACACACCGAATTCCTCATCTTCAATTTCTTCATGAGGAATATCAATTTCATCGCAATTTCTTCGCGATTCAATTCTTCAGCTTCAGACAAATTTCTTCAACCGAAGATATACATTTTTAGGGGTCGATATTCATCGAATATTTCAAACTCCTCAGCGACTTATAGATCATGTGTACACTCATGAACACATTAGATACTTAATCTATAAGTCTTCAAACCACCAAAATCACTAAGGGGCACTAGATGCACTTACAGTACATAAGATGGACGACTAAGTATGGCGTGATATGCACTCTGGAAGTCCACCACCTCAAACATGATTTTCTCTTCGCGGAAGTTCTTGTGAGAGCCGAAAGCGACATCTAACGCGATCTGGCCGAGTGACTTGGCCTTCTTCCCTGGGATCACTCCGTGAAACTGCATATTGCTCTCGCTGAGTTTGGACATCAGAATGATCATCCCCTTGAGAGTGTCGGCGTACATGATATTCAAGCCACTCCCTCCGTCCATCAACACCTTGCGGAGTCGAACTCCTTCAACCACTCGATCGACAACAAGAGTCTGACGTCCCGGGGTGGGTACATGGGTCAGATGATCCGACTGGTCAAAGGTGATGGCAGTCTGCAACCACTTGAGATAAGTTACGGCGGAAGGAGCTGCCATGTTGACCTCTCCGTTGACCACTTTCAGTCGACTCTTGCTTTCGACATCAGCAAAGATCATTAGAGTGGCATGGAACTTGGGAAAAGGGTATTCTTGCTTGCCGTCCTCCTTCTCTTGATCTTTCTCACTCAATTGATCCTCTCCAAATTTCTGGATCAACAGCCAGCACTGTCGAGTGGTATGCTTAGGCACTATAATGTTGCCTTCTTCATCTATTTTCGTGTGGATTGCACACGACCGATCAAGGATATCAGGTCCCGACTACTTTTTGAATTTCTTGGGGGGGGGATTGACTCTTGGCCTTTCCCTTGAACTTTCCTACTCCCAGAGCGGTTGCTTTGGCCGCTGGTCTGCGCTCTACCTTCTCCTTCTGCTTTCGGTTGGAATTGGCATCTCCATCAACTGCTTTGCCTTTGCTGCTGCGGAGGCGGTCTTCTTCTTCCCCATTGGCATAGCGGGTTGTTATCTCCATCATCTTGCTCATGGACATGTCTCCTGTCCGACCGAACTTCAAGTACAGCTCTCGGTACCTGACGCCTACTTTGAAAGCACAGACTGCGTGATGCTCGATGACATTCTCCATCGTGTGGTGGAGAGTGGTCCAGCGCTGGATGAAATTGCGCAAAGACTCACTCGGCTTATGGATACAATGTTGTAGCTTGGTGAGACCAACAGGGCGCTTGTAGGTGCCTTCGAAGGCCTTGATGAACACTCAGGCCAAGTCTGCCCAGCAGTATATGCTTGAAGGAGCTAGTTGATTCAGCCAAGCACGGGCCGAACCATCCAGCATCAGGGGCAAGTGCTTCATTGCGACGTTGTCGTTGCCGCCGCCGATCCGAACTGCCACTCGGTAATCATCTAGCCATGTTTCTGGCTTGGATTCTTCCGTGAACTTGCTTATTCTGGCCGCCAACCTGAAGTTGGGGGAAATATCAGCGGAGCAGATTACTCGGCTGAAACACTCGGGGCCGGAGATGACAGAACCACTTCCACTCGGACGATCACTGTCATATCCGTCATGGTGGGCTCGGCCTCTATCAACTCTCTTCTGAGTGAGATAGTCCCTTACATCACACCTTTGGTCGCGTTCATCACCCACCGATCGCCTTTCGTTGTAGTGCCGGGGCACGTACATACCACTCCGCGGAGGAGAGCGTGAACGATGGCGATCACCATGATTGAACGAGGGGGAAGCGGATTCCGCCCCTGATCTCTGTATCGATCTTCTCAGCGATATCCTCCTGTGCGATGCTGGGGATAACCCGGGCTGTAAACCAACCGAACTGTGTGTGCTCGGATGGAATTGTTGTGCAGTCTCTTATAAGACTGAGAAACAACGGAATTCTGCTGCTGCGTCGCCTATAGCAGCGCGCGGATCTGCTCCAAACCTCTGTCCACTTCTGAATTTGTTGGCTGGATGGAGTCTCCAATCCTTGCGGTCGCATCCAAATTGAGGACGGGCGTGCGGAATACCTCAACATTTTTCTGATGAGAACGTCGACCGGATGGTGCAGGGCGCTGGTGATGGCTTGCGCCCGAAGTTTCTGCGGCTTCCCGCTTGTCCCGATTGGTCTTTGGTGGGCTCTCGTGTGAGCCGGCCAGGAAGATCTCCACCACAAGGCTGAAACTCTTGCACTCGGAAGAAGATCTAGACAGATCTGACACCGAGTGGGAGGTGGCGCACACAGGCGTAGCAGGCTCGATGGCCGCCACCTGCGGTGAACACGTCTGACGTGCGAGTGCATGGCGCACCCAGCGCTGAAGCCGCGAGCGACCAGATCGCTTGTTGCGAGACGCGATGGGGAGATAAATCGACGGCGGAGTCGACGGTTGGTGGAGAAGAACTCCGCAGGAACTGGCACGGAAGAATGTCACGCCGTGAACTGGAAGCGGCTCGATGTAGAGAGGCGCCTCTCGAAGCCATGCGAATCGTCGGTGACGAAGACGAGTGTGCCGAAAACGATCTCGTGACCCAAGCACAAATCGCCGCCGGAAGACATGGTGAAGGAGAAAAAAACGCAAACTTGCCGGAAGTCGCCTAGACGCCTACCCCATGGTGGGCGCCATCTGTCATGGGAGTAAGCCTGACAATAGATGAGTAGGGTACGAAAGTAGAGGGCAGAGTCCTAGCTACAACAAGGTTGTATGAGTCCAGACCCCTTTATGGTGGAGGTAATAGCCCTACGTCTCAGTGCTCTGGAGCTTTTGTGTCGAGTGGAATATATGTGTTACAGAATGTGAACCCTTGTGCCAGAAGGGAGGGGTGGCTTATATAGAGTGCGCGACCCCGCATAAGTGTCCAACCTTCAAGGGTGCAATAAGTGAGATTAAATGCATACGTTACAGGTAACGTATGCCATAAATCACAATAACTACAGTAGTCTAACGTATGACCATTGGCCTCCCTGAGGTGGATTTTGGCCTTCTATGTCGACTAGCTTCTGGTCTTCACTGAGTGGAATCCAGTCATCGAGTATAAGATAATTTTCCGAGTGGTTTTCTACCGAGTGGGCAAGAGGTTGTCTTAATCGAGTAGGTAGGTATCTTGTGACCTTCAAGCTAATAATGAGGTGCCCTTGCGTAGGACTTATAGGTCAGGCCTATGATCCTACCCTAGGGCTATAACCCCATCACCCCACAGCAAAAGGAAAAGCATGCCACGGGCCGTGAGAAAGAAGAATATGATGTGAGTGACCATGAAGACGATGGAGAGGATTCCAGTGATAAAGAATTCTACAGGGCAACTGATGTCATGTGTGTTGACGGGGGTGCATCCTTGCACTCCTCTCGCCGCCAGCTCAAACAGTGGGCACACGAAGTTAACGCCATGGAGACAATGACATAGTCTAGGAGACCGCTCGAATGGTCCCGCACGCCTATCATCTTTGATGAAGAGGATCACCCTGATTGCATTACTATGGTCGGGTGTGTGCTGCTGTTGGTTTTTCCGATAGTCCGCAACCTCAAAGTTAGTCAGATATTAGTTGACGGCGAGGCAGGATTGAACCTGATTTCCCTCGAAGTGGTTAAGATACTGCAAATCCCTGATGACGAGCGCAAGCCTAGGGGTTCATTCCAAGGAATTAACCCCGGCAGAGGCCAGCCCAATGGGAAGATAACTTTGCGTGTTAGTTTGGCGGAGTGTTCAACTACCGGACCGAGAAGGTCATATTTGAATGGTCGAACTCTTCCTGTCATACAATGAAATTCTTGGTCGCCCAGCCTTGGCAAAATTCATGGCAGCATCCCAGTATGCTTACGACATTTTGAAGATGCCATGTCCCATGGGAGTAATCTCCATCCCCACTGACAAGAAAGACGTAGTTCTTTGCATAGACCAGATGTATCGAGATGCAGTAGCAGTTGAGGCCGCACAAGAACCCGCTCCTGCCAGAGAAGTAAAGAAGGAAAATAAGTCTAGCGGGAATACCGACAAGGACTCCGGGAAGCGCACCTCCGCGGAGTGTGCTGCGCGTGTCAATGACCTTCCAAAGAGTTCCACTAGAAGGAAATCCAATATCTCCTACCCGGTGACAAAGAAAGTCCCGACAAGGGAGGATGGCTCTGGCGGTGTGCTCCTCATCGCCCCCACAGGAGAGCATCTCAAATACGTGGTACAAATGCACTTTCCGCGGGAGGAAGCTACCAACAACACCGCCGAATATGAAGCATTCCTTGCAGGACTCAGAATCGCGATAGAGTTGGGAATCAAGAAGTTGATCATTAGAGGAGACTCTCGGTTCGTTGTGAAGACGATCAACAAAGATTATCAGAGTCCATTGATGAAGGGTTACGTAGAGGAAGTGAGGAAGTTGGAGTAACGCTTTGACGGATTGCATGCAGAACATGTGCCACGTGCAGAGAACAGCGTTGCCGACCACGTGTCAAAGTGCGCCGCACAGAAACTTCCTGTGGAACAAGGAATTTTTGTCCTTCACCTCACTCAACCGTATGTATCCCCTTCAACGATGATCAGGAAGAGAAGAAAGCTGAACTCTGACAAACATTTCTCGGCATAGCTTCCTGAAGCCTCTGGTAGAGAAGTTATCGGGGGCGGTTCCATTTCGCGTGGTGAGTTGCTCCCTCACACGGAACCTTAGGTTCTCGCGGTAGAGGTAAGCGCTCCCACGAACGAGGAGATGCCTTTAGTCCTTGGTGTCGAGCCACTTGCTCCAGCTTGGGCACATCCTATTGTCTGATTCCTTCAAACAGGAGAACTTCTCGAAGAGCAAGAAGAGGCCAAAAAGTAGCCCGTCGGTCTAGTATGTACTAGTTTGTTGATGACACTCTATACAGAAGGAGACCCAACGGCGTAAAGTTAAGGTGCATTTCTCGGGAAGAAGGACTAAAGTTGTTGGTAGAAATTGGGGGCTTATGTGGGTCACATATAGGATCAAGGGCCCTTGACGGAAAAGCATTCCGGCAGGGTTTCTATTGGCCCACAACCCTCCAAGATGCAATTGAGCTGGTCACCAAGTGTGAGGCGTGCCAGTTCCGTTCCAAGAATATTCACCAACCAGCGCAAGCCCTCCAGACGATCCCTTTATCCTGGACATCCTCGGTCTGAGTGCTCGATATTCTGGGCCCCTTTCCCCGCGCTACCGGGGGTTTCGAGTTCTTGTACGCAGCAATCGACAAGTTCACGAAATGGCCTGAGGTGGAACCAGTGAGAAAGGTGACCGCAAAGTTAGCTATCAAGTTCATGAAAGGACTGGTGTGCCGCTTTGGAGTACCCAAGAGAGTAATGACTGATGAAGGCACCCAGTTTACGAGTTGCATATTCATGCAGTACATCCAAAACATTGGAAGCAAGGTCTCCTTCGCCTCTCTTGCACACCCAAGGAGCTACGAGCAAGTCAAGAGGATGAACGATGTGTTGCGAGGACTCAGAACTAGAACTTTCGATAGACTGCGAAGATGCGGTAAACACTGGATTGATGAGTTGCTTGTGGTTCTTTGGTCCCTTAGAATGACACCAAATGGAGCTACCAGCCAGACACCTTTCTCCCTAGTATATGGGGCACAAGAAGTTCCCCACGGAACTCATATACGGTTCACCTCGAGTGCTTGCCTACGATGAAGTAGAGCAACAGCAGCCACGGCATGACGATGCCATGCTCCTCGAGGAAGATCATCTCCGACAGCTGTGCGTGTTGCACGCTATCAGCCAAGGGTTCATGCCCGAAGCTTTGAGGAAGGCAACCTTGTCCTTGGGTGCGTTCAGTCCGCCAAGGGTTCTAACAAGTTGACGCCGAAGTTAGAAGGCCCTTACCGGGTAGTACAAGTCACCAGACCTTGCGCAGTCCATCGGGAGATCGAAGATGTCATCAAAATGCTTAACTCCTGGAACATTGAGCATCTTCGTAAGTTCTACCCGTAAGGCACGGTTGCCGGGCCCAGTCCCCGGCAACCACCTTTTGTACAAGCTTTGCCACAGTGCATGTAACATTGAGCCTCTTTTTTGGTTTGTATGCTTGACCTCTAGGTAAATAGGACACGACGGAGAAGCAAGGACGGTGTACCATCACACCTTTAGGGGGACCTCCCCTAAAGAGATAAATTTAAACCACCTTATCCGAAGCTCGGTCCCATTCCTTTTCTTAAGGAAATCCTTGCCACTCCTTTTCGTTTGTGTACAATCGAATTCTCTGCAAGGCTAGAACCCTTGTCGGGATGAGCCGTCCTTCATCTCTTGTCTCTTATTAGCCTTGGGAGGGACCGCATCGATACCGAAAAGGGGCCTTGCCGGGGGATGGTGCCCGTCTTTTGTCACGGGGCTTTCTCTCCCTTCCACATTCGTGTCCTGCACCAACCCAGCAAGGAGTCTATACGACAAGAGCGAACATACAACACAATACGAGCAGAAGGACGAAAGGACAATACTCAAGAGAGATGAATGGCTCTTATTTTATTCATTCTTCACTAAAAAATGGATAAAATAAATTACATTTCCACTATTAAAAATTTGGCAGGAGTCTACATATTTTTCTTTATAAAGAGATAATTGCTCCGTAATGCCTTTCTTATCACTCTCCTCTTAGGGATTGGATGGAGGAGAAAAAGAGGGCAAAGAGAGGCCCAAACGGAAGCCGAGCCTAACCTCGTGAGGACGAGAAGGACGCGGCTCGGTGTATCCACCGGTAGGGAAGACGAAGCCGCAGTCCACGAGCCTGCCAGGATCCAGCTGGAAGACGAGGCAGTGTCCGGGCCAAGGACGCCCGTCAAGATTGCCTTGCCGGGACGGGGAGGGGTGTGAGCTGACGGTGACGGTGCGACTGGCGGTCAGCTGGAGCCCGAGCCGACGTACTCTGACTTGATGGCTGGGGGCTTGGTGTTACCGTCTTCGTCAGTACTATCGTTCTCGTCGTTGTCGCTCGAGGAGGAACTTTTGGCGTCACTCGAGCTTTCTTCACAACAGCCAATACGAGCTCCCGAGTGCCCATAGATCTTGACCGAGAGCATGTAGGCCTCCACCAAGTTGAAGCGGAGAACGTGCCCCTCCATGAAGTTGTGGGCACGTGTGAGGGTCTTCCACCCACGCCTCAAGAACATGACACAAGGCGTTGGATATTCAACATCAGCATGCATGACGCCATTACAACAATCGTGCACGCGCAACCACATTCCCTACGGTTTGTAAACCTCCATCACCCTAGCAAAAGGGCGAGGGAGGCACAAACGACAACAGAGGGGGCGTCACCGAAGGAGGGTCGGGTACGACACTATGTCTCCCTCGACGACTGGCTCCTCGGTGACCCCAGGCCCTTCCGGTGCCCCCACTTTGAGTACTAGAACCGCCCTCTGTCGCCACGACTAAAGCGGCTACATGATCTCGAGGGGAGGCTCGCACTGCCTCCATAGAAGATGGAGGACGCCCTCGCCCCCTCGTCATAGAAAAACCAAAGCAACCTCAAGGGACAAGAAGAGAAGGGCACGCAAGGTGAACCCCAAATCGGAGGAAGGGAGAGGATGGATGAGCATCGCCCCCTGCGATCCCCTGATTTTTAGGGGATGACACGGAGGGCTGGCTCTCCTCCACTCCAAAGGCCACTGCTTATCTCTGCCTATCCCACGACCCACGATCACAGGCAAACAAGTAACTACCCCATCAATCCATTCCATGGTGCTGTAGTTTCTGCCACGGCCATACCTTTCAGTCACTCACACCCGCCGCGGATTCCCGCAGTGCATGCGGTGCGCGTGGCGGAAACGGCCTGAAGTGGTGGAACAGTGCAGAACAGTAGGTTGGCGGTTACCCGTTTGCAATTTCATACCCATGCATGAACTTTGGGCCTAACCCAACAACGTTGGGCAAGCGGTGTGGGACAGGCCCGGGGACTCATGTCAGTGCACTAGTAATGGGGTAACCAGTGCCCGTGACTTATGCACATGCATTAAGAGCATAACCCCTCGAAGGCAACCGCCAACCCAAGCAAGTATCCGGAACGAGACGCCGGCAAGATCTACATAGCAGCCCAGGATGGGCCCAAGATGCGCCAAGAACTCCCGACTCCTGCCGGGGACCAAGGCGCAGGCATCCTCAAGAAGACCCGGCAAGTCACCCGTGCGGCAAGCGCGGGCCAATCTGCCACCGCTCCTCCTCATCGCCACTCCAGTCACTTATCGATGAGGTGTCAAGCTCCCAGATGGCTAAGGTTCTCCCACAGGGCACGTGTTGACATGCTGGAAGACAGACTATACCCCCTTGACACCCGTCCATAGGCGTGTCAATTTGTGGTGCAATAGTTAGCTAGAGCGGTGGAAGGAGCTTGCCGGGGACGCACCCCCGCACGCCACCTAAGGGTGCATTTATGGCATTTTGTCTTGAGTACCAGAGTTAGGTATGATAGCACCGTTAGCTATCTAAGCATGTCTATTTGCCACTTTGTACGCCCCTTGAGCTATAAAAGGAGGCCCAAGGCAACTAACATAGGATTCGTACCCAAGAACATTTGTACGCACATAGTAGCTCTCCACGGCAACCCTTGTCGGGGCAAAACACTCTGCGAGCTCCATCTTTTCCAAATCAATCCACCAAAACAGGAGTAAGGGTTTACGCTTCTCAGCGGCCCGAACCTGGGTAAACGCATCGAGTCCCATCATTGTGCTGCCTTGTAGTTTCTGCTCTTTGTGCGATGAGATCTCCCCGTCGAACCATGAAGGGGCCACTCGTCATATAAAACATTGTGCACCCCTGTTACCTCTCCTTTTGTTCGATCCTCGGTACCCAGCTAGTCTATAGTCTGGGCTAACAGTAATCTGTAATGAACCTACAATTCTGTAACTCCAAAAATTCTAAAAAATTAAAATGTCTTGAGGAATTTGCATAGAAATACCGTGTAAAAAATTCATCTTACAAATATGTTCCTGTAAAATCATAGAAATTCTGGACTAGATGTCAAAGTTTTTATTTTTGCACCGTATCAATTCTACTCATCATACAAATCAGCGCAAAGGCTTTAGTTCGCAGAAACACTAACTAAAACATAAAAACACAACCATTACGGAGGCAATAATCATGTTATCACAAACTAACAAAAATAAATGATAACTATTGGGTTGTCTCCCAACAAGCTCTTTCTTTATAGCCATTAAGATAGGCTTGAAATTTCAATGATGCTCACAAAGAAGAAAATAATTGTATCACAAAGAGATCGTCATAAAAATTGTGACAAGAACATTTAAGTCTAACATACTTCCTATGCATAGGCATTTTATAATCAAACAATTTGTCAAGACAAGAAGTATCTAGCGTAAGCAAGTAGGAAGAATGAAGTATTAAGAATTTAAATATCAAGAGAGATAAAGGGGGTAACAGGAAAATTCCTATAACCATATTCGAATCTCTCATAATGATTACATGTAGTACCATACTCAAATTCAACAATATAGCAATCATGCTTTTCATTCAAGGAACAATCATGAATCACTTTATAACTTTCACAATTTTAAGATTCATGATTTTTAAGCAAGACCTCATAAAGATAATCTAGTGCACTCTCACTAGCAATTGTTTCAACATAAATGGGCATGTTGGAAAGATTAGCTAGTGCATAAGGATCCATTTATCTTTATTTTTGCATCTTACTTTCTGTTTTGGTGTCACAAATATAAAGATAGAATAGCTAGGCAAGTAAACTAGAGAGCAAAGATGCAATCTAGTGACAAGCTAAGCAATCAAAGATAAATATCTTTTGTATTTTTAATTTTTTTATGAGACAAAGTAAATGTACAAGAAAATAAAAAGAGGAACACGTGAATGAAATATTGTGTGGAGTTACTTGGTAGTTGGTGATGATATTTTCCTGCAACGGTGCTAGAAATCCTTCCTGATACTCGTGATGTGCGTTGGGTTTTCCTTGAAGAGGAACGGGTTATCGCAACACAAAGTGGGTAAGTATTTCCCTCAGTTATGAAACCAATGTTTACCAAACCAATATGAATATCAACCACAACCGTCTTCAGTGGCTGCACACAAAAGAACAAACAACTTTCACCCAATCCAGGCAAGAGGCTTGTCAATCCTCTTGTCTTGTTATTCGCAAGCAAGTGAGATGTATAGGTAATTGTAGATAACAAGATAAAATAAAAACAAGTAAACGACAACAAGGTATTGAAGGTTTTATCAATATAAATGACAATAATGTATTGGAGGTTTTAGCAATATGTTGTGAATAGACCCGGGGGCCATAGCTTTCCTTAGTGGAATCTCTCATGAAAAATAGCATATGGTGGGTAAACAAATTACTGTTGAGCAATTGAAAGAAAAGCGGATAGTTATGCGATACTCACGACAATTATCATGTGTATATAGGCATCACATCCATAAACAAATAGGCAAATCCTGCTTGCACCTATTACTATTACTTCACTTCAAGAGCCCTTCTATGCTTGCCTCTCTACGTATTAAGTTCATGAAAAATGAAGTAATGGATGGAGTAAGATGACATGATGTAGACAAAGTAATGGATGGAGTAAGATTGCCATGGTGTTGTTTTTGTGCAGAAATGAAAGTTCTTGGAACGTCCTGAAAATTTACGGAGAATATTTCTGGAAAATATGAAAAATACCAGCGCAAAGATCCACCGGAGGGGATGGGCCAGTGGGCCACAAGCCCTGTTGCCACGGCCCCCCTAGCCACGACAACCAAGCTTGTGGGGCCCACGAGGGTCTGCCGCCCCCAACTCCAGCTCTATAAATTCACTTTCGTCCGGAAAAAATAAAGAGAGAAGATTTCATCGTGTTTGCAATATGAAGGCGCCGCCACATCCTGCTCTTCATCTGGAGGCCAGATCTGGAGTCCGTTTTGGGCTTCGGAAAGGGGAAATCGTCACCATCGTCATCATCAACCTTCTTCCCTCTCCAATTCCATGAAGCTTTTCATCGTTCCTGAGTAATCTATTTGTAGGCTTGCTGGGCGGTGATGAGTAGGATGAGATCTATCATGTAATCGAGTTATTTTTGACGGGGATTGATCCCTAGTATCCACTATGTTCTGAGATTGATGTTGCTACAACTTTGCCATGCTTAATGCTTGTCACTAGGGCCCGAGTGCCATGATTTCAGATCTGAAATTATTGTGTTGTCATGAATATATGTGTGTTTTAGATCCGATCTTGCAAGTTGTAGTTACCTACTATGTGTTATGACCCGGCAACCCCGGAGTGACAATAACCGGAACCACTCCCGGTGATGACCATAGTTTGAGGAGTTCATGTGTTCACCAAGTGCTAATGTGTTGTTCCCGTTCTTTATTAAAAGGAGAACCTTAATATCCCGTAGTATCCTTTTGGACCCTGCTGCCACGGGAGGGATGGACAATAGATGTCATGCAAGTTCTTTTCCCTAAGCACGTATGACTACACACGGAATGCATGCCTACATCACTTTGACGAACGGGAGCTAGCCACATATCTCTCCGTGTTATAACCGTTGCATGATGAATGTCATCCAAACGAATCACCGACCCATTGCCTACGAGTTTGTCCCACCGCTGCTGTTACTTGTTTTGCCTTGCTACTGTTGTTACTACTGTTGCTACTTGCTACTGCAGTTACTACTGTTGCTACTTGCTACTGTCGTTACTACTGTTGCTACTTGCTACTGCTGTCACTACTGCTGTTCCTTGCCACTACTGTCACTCGTTATGCTGCTGCTACCCGCTACAATACTTTCTCGCTCGCCGTTGTCGGGAAAATACTATTTCCCGTCCACGGGCAACTTACTGGCGCCATTGATACAACATTTAGGAATAGTCTGCCTTGTCAACAGATCGTTTTTGGCACTGTTGCTATCATACTAGTTTGCTTGCAGATACTAATCTTTCAGGTGCGGTTGAATCTAACACATTCAGCTGCTAATACTTGAGAGTATCCTTTCACTTCTCGTCTGGTGAACCAAAAATTTGGGTTGAATACTCTATCCTCGAAAACTGCCCCGAACCCACGCGCTGGTGGGCCATTGCAAGACAATTGCTAATTGTTGAGCAACTGGGAGCAGTTCTGCCTCTGTTGTCGCGAAGGCATCAAGTCAGGAACACGTCAACAACATTCTTCTAGTGTCGTTGCCGGGGACTGCTAGCATCAGCTTTTTCTGGCGCTGTTGCCCGGGAAGGATAGTTATATTCTCTGAGTCACTTGGGATTTATATCTGCTAATCACTATGAAGAATCTGAAAGATCCAAAAACCAAAGTCTTGCCCTCAACTACGAGGGGAGGTTAGGAACTACCATCTAGCTCTCCACTTGATTCCCCTTCAGTTATGAGAAAGTTTGCGACATCACCCCCTGCTAGAAATCTTGATATGTCGCCTGTGCTTGATGATGCTTATGATGCTACTATGCCTGATACTGCTAGAGATGCTATGCCTGATACTGCTAGAGATGCTATACCTGATACTGCTAGAGATGCTATGCCTGATACTGCTAGAGATGCTATGCCTAATACTGCTAGAGATGCTATTTTGCCTCATGATGCTATGCTTGATACTGCTAGAGATACTACTTTGCCTGATGTGCCACTAGGGGTATTCCTTGATGCTCATATTGCTAGAGTTACTCCCAATGCTCGTGATGCTTCTGAAATTGCCGATACTATTGAGATAGAACCTGCTTTTGCTCCTGCTAGATCTAGCTCTCCTAGATATGAATTGCCTGATATACCTGAGGGTTATCTTATGGAGGGAGAGATAGCTGAGGATTTTCTTGCGGGTAAGGATGCTTATGACGCTGAGAAATTACTTCTCAAGTGGAAGGAAAAATCTCGGAAAGCTAGGATGAAATACGACCCGAAGTTTGCCACTTCACCTATCTTTATCACTGATAAAGATTATGAATTCTCTGTTGATCCTGAGATAATCTATCTAGTCGAATCTGATCCTTTGCACGGTTATGAGTCTGAGACGGTCGTAGCCCATCTTACCAAACTACACGATATAGCCACCCTTTTCACTAGTGAGGAGAAGATCCGCTACTACTATATCCTTAAGTTGTTTCCTTTCTCTCTAAAGGATGACGCTAAAGCCTGGTTCACTTCTCTTGCTCCTGGATGTGTGAGTAGTCCCCATGATATGGTCTATTACTTC
Source organism: Hordeum vulgare subsp. vulgare (assembly GCF_904849725.1). Lineage (NCBI taxonomy): Eukaryota > Viridiplantae > Streptophyta > Magnoliopsida > Poales > Poaceae > Hordeum > Hordeum vulgare. Next base: position 139,087,412 of record NC_058522.1, read on the forward strand.
TGTGAGAAATATTTCCCTGCCCATAAGAAGCAAGCTGCCCTGCAGGAAATATATAACTTTGCTCAACTCAAAGAAGAGAGTCTCCCACAAGCTTGGGGGAGGCTCATCCAGCTACAAAATGCTTTGCCTGATCACCCTCTTAAGAAGAATGAGATACTTGATATCTTCTATAACGGACTTACCGATGCTTTTAAAGACCACCTAGATAGTTGTGTCGGTTGTGTTTTTAGGGAACGAACTGTAGAACAAGCTGAGACTCTACTAAATAACATCTTGGTCAACGATAATGCGTGGACTATTCCCGAACCACCTCCTATGCCAACTCCAAAGAAAACAGGTATTCTATTCCTTAGTCCCGAAGATATGCAAGAAGCCAAGAAATCTATGCAAGAGAAAGGCATTAGATCTGAAGATGTCAAAAATCTACCACCTATCAAAGAGATCCATGCTCTCGATAACCCGATACAGGTAGTAGAAGTAAATTCTCTGTGTAGGTTTGATGAGAGTGATATTCCTTTTGATAAACCTGCTAGACTATGCTTTGATGAATTTGACAACTTTGTTGCCAAACAGCAGAGTTTCAATGATTATGTTAGCAGACATTTGGAACAAAGTACTCCTATGCTTAGTCATTTAAGTGCTTGTGTAGACAGAAATGTCAATGATCTGAAGCTTCTAAGTAAACATGCCTCTATGATTACTACTCAGGTAGAACAAGTACTTAAAGCTCAAAATGACCTGCTCAATGAATTAAATGACAACTCTATAAGAGTCATTACTAGAGGAGGCAAAATGACTCAGGAACCTTTGTATCCTCAGGGTCATCCTAAGAGAATTGATCAAGATTCTCAAGGAATTAATGCTGATACACCCAGTCATCCTAAGGAGAAGAAGAAGGATGATAGAAACCTGCATGTTAGTCACACAAATACTTTCACACCTGAAGAACCAAATGATATTTCTACGTCTGATGCAGAAACACAATCAGGTGATGAACATGAACCTGGTGACAATATGGACAGCGATGTTCATAATGATGCTCAACCTAGCAATGATAAGGATGTGGAGATTGAACCTACGGTTAATCCTGATAACCCACAACCTAAGAGATATGATAAGAATGACTTCACTGCTAGGAAGCATGGTAAAGAAAGGGAGCCATGGGTTCAGAGACCTATGCCCTTTCCTCCTAAGCCATCCAAGAAAAAGGATGATGAGGATTTTGAGCGCTTTATTGAAATGATAAGACCCGTCTTTCTGTAGATGTGGTTAGTTGATATGCTCAAAATGTCTCCATATGCCCAGTACATGAAAGATATCGTGACCAATAAACGGAAGATACCAGATCTTGAGATCTCCACCATGCTTGCCAATTACACTTTCAAAGGTGGAACTCCTAAGAAACTTGGTGATCCCGGAGTGCCCACTATACCTTGCTCCATTAAAGGAAACTACGTAAGAACTGCCTTATGTGACCTTGGAGCCGGAGTTAGTGTTATGCCTCTCTCTCTTTATCGTAGACTTGAACTCGATAAGTTGACACCCACTGAATCTCTCTACAAATGGCCGACAAATCAACTGCTATCCCTGTCGGCATTTGTGAGGATGTGCAGGTTGTGGTTGCTAATACCACTATCTTAACAGACTTTGTTATCTTGGATATTCCTGAGGATGATGCCATGGTTGTCATCCTCGGAAGACCCTTTTTAAACACTACAGGGGCTGTTATAGATTGCAACAAAGGAAATGTCACTTTCCATGTCAACGGTAATGATCATACCGTGCACTTTCCGAAGAAAAGATATCAAGTACATTGCATCAATGCTATCGAAAAAACTTCATCGATTCTTATTGGGAGCTTTGAATGCCCTATTCCTCGTGTCAAGATGAAGTATGATTTGCTTGTTGGGGAGATTCACGTCCCCATTGAGGTAACTTAGTGGCTATTCGAAAATTCTCCGTTCTCTTTTGCGATTTGAGAAAGTTTCGTCATGAGGATTTGATCAACCCCATTAACGGATTTCTTTCGATGACCATGAAATGGATGAATCAAAGAGTCACATACCTCTGTTTTAAGCTTTCACTTTCTTTTGCTTAGAAGAAAAATGATAGGTTTAGTTTAGTTTTTCTTGTTTCCTGTTTTAGCGTCCCGGAGAAAAATACCCCGAAAATAAAAGTTCTCCGATGGTCCTGAAAATCTAGTATGATATTTTCTGGAATATTTGAAAAATACTGGGACTGAGAGCTGGCCTGGGAGCCACACCAGTGGTCCACAAGCCCTGTCACCGCGGCCACCCCCTGGCCGCGGAAAGCAATCTAGTGGGGCCCATAGGGGCCCCCTCCACCCATTCCAGCTCCCATCCTCTTCCTCTACCTCCAGAAAAAATCGTTTCGCAGCTCAAACCCATGTTCTTGCTCATTTGACTATGATTTTCGATCTCCTTGCTAAAAGCATCATTCTCCGACCCGTTTTGGGGAAATTACTCCTTGGTAAGTGACTCCTCCATTGGTCCAATTAGTTTTTGCTCTAGTGCTTTATCCTTCGCGTATTCTTGCTACCTTGGTGACCCTGTTCTTGAGCTTGAAATGTTGATTTTAGCTGGTCCCAAGTAGTTTTAGCGCGTGATACGGTCTCTAGGCACTAGTAGGAGTAGTTGCTACAAGGTGTGGTTGGTCTTTATTCACTTTTATCTTGAACTTCAAAAATTTCAGCAAAATAAATTATGTTTAGGAGGAAGTTTCATGGTGGTTCCTCAAGTAAGAAGGGTCCCCGTCTTTCTATTCGGGAGCCCGATCCTTATCAACTAAGGGACGCACCGGTACAACCATGTGAATGGCCTTCCGATGAGTTCATGATCGAAGCAGGCTTCAAGGATGAGTTTGATACACTTGTCCGCAATGCCGGGTTAGAAGAATTCCTCTCAGATAAATGTGAACAGTATGCTATCCTCACTGCCTCTTTCGTGCGTAGATTCAAATTTTCAGTTGGCCGTGACTCATCCATACTGTTTGATCTGTATGATAAATCCTACGCCATGGATTTGGAGGACTTTAACAGAATTTGCAAAATACCCGATGGGGGTAATCTTAAAGATCCTGCTAAATCTTCGGTTAGTGATTTTTTTCTCTAGTATATCTGTTGGAGAAACTAGATACATCACGCAAGCTACCATAGGAAGCATTCATTTCCCTGCCTTGCACTACTTTGCCCTCTTCATAGGTAGACGCATTAACGGTAAGGTTGAACATTGTCACCTATGCGCATCCAACCTTAGTATCCTTAAGAGCATAGTTACGGGTGACAAAAGCTTCAACATGGGAGCTATTATAGCAAGGAGGCTGAATAAGAATGCTATTGAGGGGGATTTCTTTCGCGGCATCTATGCCACTCGCATGGCAAATTTTCTTGGAGTACCCATCCGTGTAGGAGATCCCCCGCTCCATACAGCTTTCCTTGACCGCGTTGCTATGACACGCTACCAGATCCTTGAGAGGGATGATGAATCCCTCCTATACCGATTGATATTTAACCGGCAGCGTGTCTTCCATATTACCCTTCCTGCTCCTGCTTTCTTTGACTTTCAGGTAAAACCGAGATACTACATAACCATAAGAGAGGCAGAGGAGTATGAGAGGGAGGCCATGGTTGCTCGTCTTTGTGAGGCAGTGATACGTCTCCAACGTATCTACTTTTCGAAACACTTTTGCCCTTCTTTCGGACTATAATTTGCATGATTTGAATGGAACTAACCTGTACTGACACTGTTTTCAGCAGAATTGCCTTGGTGTTATTTTGTGCAGAAATCAAAGTTCTCCATACGTCCTGAAAATTTACGGGGAGCGGTTTTGGAAAATATCAAAAATACCTGCGCCGGGATCCACCTCAGGGGGTGGTCCAGTGGGCCACAAGCCCCTGCACCGCCACCACCCCCCTGGTGGCGGTGGGCAGGCTTGTGGGGCCCACAGGCACCTGCCGCCCCCAACTCCAGCTCTATAAGTTGTCTTTCGTCCCAAAAAAATAAAAAGAGAAGTTTTCGTCACGTTTTTGATAAGGAGGCGCCACCACCTCCTGTTCTTCATCTGGAGGGCAAATCTGGAGTCCGTCTTGGGCTCCGGAGAGGGGAAATCGTCGCCATCATCATCATCAACCTTCTTCCCTCTCCAATTCCATGAATCTCTTCGTCGTTCGTGAGTAATCTATTCGTAGGCTCGCTGGGCGGTGATGAGTAGGATGAGATCTATCATGTAATTCAGTTAGTTTTGATGGGGATTGATCCCTAGTATCCACTATGTTCTGAGATTTGATGTTGCTACTACTTTGCCATGCTTAATGCTTGTCACTAGGGCCCGAGTGCCATGATTTCAGAACTGAAATTATTATGTTGTCACCAATATATGTGTGTTTTAGATCCAATCTTGCAAGTTGTAGTTACCTACTATGTGTTATGATCCGGCAACCCCGGAGTGACAATAACCGGAACCACTCCCGGTGATGACCATAGTTTGAGGAGTTCATGTGTTCACCAAGTGCTAATGCGTTGGTCCGGTTCTTTATTAAAAGGAGAACCTTAATATCCCGTAGTTTCCTTTTGGACCCCGCTGCCACGGGAGGGATGGACAATAGATGTCATGCAAGTTCTTTTCCCTAGGCACGTATGACGACACACGGAATGCATGCCTACATCACATTGACAAACGGGAGCTAGCCACATATCTCTCCATGTTATAGTTGTTGCATGATGAATATCATCCTAACAAATCACCGACCCAATGCCTACGAGTTTGTCCCACTACTGCTGTTACTTGTCTTGCTCTGCTGCTGCTACTATTGTTGCTACTGTTGTTACTTGTCTTGCTCTGCTGCTACTACTATTGCTACTACTGTCGCTTGCTACTGTTGCTACTTGCTACTGCTGTCACTACAGCTGTTCCTTGCCACTGCTATTGCTCGTTACACTGCCGCTACTCGTTACTTTGCTGTTACTATTGTGCTTGCAGATACTAATCTTTCAGGTGTGGTTGAATCTGACAAATTCAGCTGCTAATACTTGAGAGTATACTCTCACCTCCTGTCGTGCAAACCAACAAATTGGGTCGAATACTCTACCCTCGAAAACTGCTGCGAACCCACGTGTTGGTGGGCCATCAACAACATTCTTCTAGTTTCATTGCCGGGGAGTGCTTTCAGCATTCTTCTGGTGTCGTTGCAGGAGAAGGTTAGTTTTTACAAGCATTCGTCTAGCTAACGCTCGAGATTGCAGGATCAGCCCTTTTCTGGAGCCATTGCCAGGGAAGCACAACTGACGTCAGCATTTTTCTGGCGCCATTGTCGGGGAGGTGTTGCTATATTATGTGAGTCACTTGGGATTTATATCTGTTGATCACTATGAAGAATCTGAAGGATCCGAAGACCAAAGTCTTGCCCTCAACTACGAGGGGAGGTAAGGAATTGCCATCTAGCTCTGCACTTGATTCACCTTCAGTTATGAGTAAGTTTGCGACATCACCTCCTGCTAGAAATCTTGATATGTCGCCTGTGCTTGATGATGCTTGTGATACTACTGCTAGAGATGCTATAGTTGATACTATGCCTGATGATGCTATGCTTGATACTATGACTGATGATGCTATGCTTGATACTATGCTTGATACTGCTAGAGATGCTATGCCTGATACTGCTAGAGATGCTATGCTTGATACTGATTTGCCTGATGATGCTAGAGATGCTACTATGCCTGATGATGCTATGCTTGATACTGCTAGAGATACTCCTTTGCCTGATGTTCCACTGGGAGCGTTCCTTGATGCTCATATTGCTAGAGCTACTGCCAATGCTCATGATGCTTCTGATACTGCCGATGCTATTGAGATAGAACCTGCTTTTGCTCCTGTTAGATCTAGCTCTCCTAGATATGAATTGCCTGATATACCTGAGGGTTACGTTATGGAGGGAGAGATAGCTGATGATTTTCTTGCGTGTAAAGATGCCTATGACGCTGAGAAATTAGTTCTCAAGTGGAAGAAAAAATCTCGGGAAGTTAGGATGAGAAAGGATCCGAAGTTTGCCACTTCGCCAATCTTTGTCACCGATAAGGATTATGAATTCTCTGTCGACCCTGAGATAATCTCTGTAGTCGAATCTGATCCTTTTCACGGTTATGAGTCTGAGACAGTCATAGGCCATCTTGCCCAACTATCTGAAATAGCCAACCTTTTCACTAATGAGGAGAAGATCCGCCACTACTATATCCTTAAGCTGTTTCCTTTCTCTCTAAAGGATCATGCTAAAGCCTGGTTCAACTCTCTTACTCCTGGATGTGTGTGTAGTCCCCGGGAGATGGTCTATTACTTCTGTGAGAAATATTTCCCTGCCCATAAGAAGCAAGCTACCTTGTAGGAAATATACAACTTTGCTCAACTCCAAGAAGAGAGTCTTCCACAAGCTTGGGGGAGGCTCGTCCAGCTACAGAATGCTTTCCCTGATCACCCTCTTAAGAAGAACGAGATACTTGATATCCTCTATAACAGACTTACCGATGCCTCTAGAGACTACCTAGATAGTTGTGCCGGTTGTGTTTTTTAGGGAACGAACTGTAGAACAAGCTGAGACCCTGCTGAATAACCTCTTGATCAACGATAATGCTTGGACTATTCCCGAACCACCTCCTAAGCCAACTCCTAAGAAAAGAGGTATTCTATTCCTCAGTCCCGAAGATATGCAAGAAGCCAAGAAATCTATGCAAGAGAAAGGCATTAGAGCTGAAGATGTCAAAAACCTACCACCTATCGAAGAGATCCACGGCCTCGATAACCCGATACATGTAGTAAAAGTGAATTCTCTGCGTATATTTGACGAGAGTGATATTCCTTTTGATAAACCTGCTAGCCTATGCTTTGATGAATTTGACAACTTTGTTGCCAAACAACAGAGTTTCAATGATTATGTTAGCAGACATTTGGAACAAAGTGCTCGTATGCTTAGCCATCTAAGTGCTTGTGTAGACAGAAATGTCAATGCTCCGAAGCTTCTGAGTAAACATGCCTCTATGATTACCACTCAGGTAGAACAAGTACTTAAAGCTCAGAATGACCTGCTCAATGAATTAAATGACAACTCTGTCAAAGTCATTACTAGAGGAGGCACAATGACTCAGGAACCTTTGTATCCTGAAGGTCATCCTAAGAGAATTGATCAAGATTCTCAAGGAATCAATGCTAGTACACCTAGTCATCCTAAGGAGAAGAAGAAGGATGATAGAAACATGCACGCCAGTTCACCAAATACTATCACACCTGAAGAACCTAATGATATTTCTGCATTTGATGCAGAAACACAATCAGGTGATGAACATGAACCTGGTGACAATGTGGACAGTGATGTTCATAATAATGCTCAACCTAGCCATGATGAGGATGTCGAGATTGAACCTACGTTTGATCCTGATAACCCACAACCTAAGAAGTACGATAAGAATGACTTCACTGCTAGGAAGCATGGTAAAGAAAGGGAGCCATGGGTTCAGAGACCTATGCCCTTCCATCCTAAGCCATCCAAGAAAAAGGATGATGAGGATTTTGAGCGCTTCATTGAAATGATAAGACCCGTCTTTCTGCAGATGTGGTTAACTGATATGCTCAAGATGTCTCTCTATGCCAAGTACATAAAGATATCGTGACTAATAAACGGAAGATACCAGATCTTGAGATCTCCACCATGCTTGCCAACTACACTTTTAAAGGTGGAACTCCTAAGAAACTTGGTGATCCCGGAGTGCCCACTATACCTTGCTCCATTAAAGGAAACTACGTAAGAACTGCCTTATGTGACCTTGGAGCCGGTGTTAGTGTTATGCCGCTCTCTCTTTATCATAGACTTGAGTTGGATAGGTTGACACCCACTGAAATTTCTCTGCAAATGGCCGAAAATCAACTGCTTTCCCTATCGGCATTTGCGAGGATGTGCCTGTTGTGGTTGCTAATACCACTATCTTAACAGACTTTGTTATCTTGGATATTACCGAGGACGATGCAATGGCTATCATCCTCGGAAGACCCTTTTTAAACATTGTAGGGGCTGTTATAGATTGCAACAAAGGCAATGTCACTTGCAATGTCAACAGTAATGAGCACACAGTGCACTTTCCGAAGAAACGATATCCAATACATTGCATCAATGTTATCGAAAATACTTCATCGATTCTCATTGGGAGCTTTGAATGCCCTATTCCTCGTGTCAAGATGAAGTATGATTTGCTTGTTGGGGAGATTCTTATCCCCATTGAGGTGACTTAGTGGCTACTCAAAAATTCTCCGTTCTCTCTTGTGATTCAAGAAGGTTTTGTCATAAGGACTTGATCAATCCCATTGACGGATTTCTTTCGATGACCATGAAACAGGTGAATCAAGGAGTCACATCCCTCTGTTTTGAGTCTTCATTTCCTTTTGCTTAGAAGAAAAATGATAGAATTAGTTTAGCTTTTCCTGTTTTCTATTTTAGCGTCCGGGGAAAAATACCTCGAAAATAAAAGTTCTCCGATGGTCCTGAAAATTTAGTATGATTTTTTCTAGAATTTTTGAAAATTTCTGGGCCTGAGAGCTGGTCAGGGGGACTAACGAATGGGCCACAAGCCCCCCCACTGCCACCTACCCCCTGGTGGCGGGGTGCAAGCTTGTGGGGTCCACACGCACCTCCTCCACTCATTCCAGCTCCCAGCCTCTTCTTCCACCTCCAGAAAAAATTGTTTCGTAGCTCAAACCCGTGTTCTTGCTCATTTGGCTATGATTTTTGATCTCCTTTCTCAAAGCACCATTCTCCGAACTGTTTTGGGGAAAGTGCTCCTTGGTAAGTGACTCCTCCATTGGTCCAATTAGTTTTTGCTCTAGTGCTTTATCCTTCGCGAATTCTTGCTACCTTGGTGACCCTGTTCTTGAGCTATAAAAGTTGATTTTAGCTGGTCCCAAGTAGTTTTAGCGCGTGATATGGTCTCTAGGCACTAGTAGGAGTAGTTGCTACAAGTTGGGTTGATCCTTGTTCACTTTTCTTTTGAAGTCTCTAAAAATTTCAGAATTTTTCAGAGCTAGAAAAAGGAAAGATGAGGAGGTTCTTGAGAGGCTCTTCAAGCCGTAACCACAAGGAGGATGAGAAGAACCACCCCAAGTACGTAGTCCCTCGAGTCACATAAGTTCGAGCGTGCGAGTGGCCAAGTGATGAATTTTTGCGCGTCGCCGGACTTTATGAAGACTTCTATTACTTGGTGGAGAACGCGGGTCTTACTGCGTTCATTGAAGATAAGTGCCCACAATATCTCCTCCTCACCAATATTTTTCTTCAAAGCTTCAACTTTTATCCGAGGAAGAATCCTCCCATGGTTGAGTTCATGATATACGATGTCCCCCAGTGCATGGCGCTGCAGGATTTTTGCAATGTGTGCAAATTAGCTTATGTTGGGGATATCCGTGACCCTCGTCCACAGGACTTGGAGGATTTCATTGGTTCTATTGCTGTTGGAGAGGAGAGAGGAGTGTCTCGCGCTAGAATTGCTAGCATACATTTTCCTGTGCTTCGGTACTTCTCACTATTTGTGGGAGAATGTTTGATTGGCCGTGGGGAGGCTGGATCACTTAGTTCTCTAGACCTTGCGGTTTTGCACGAAGGCCTTTATGACGATAAGACTTATAGCTTGGGCGATATAGTAGCTCAACGGTTGAACCTGAACCGTTCCAAGGGTGTCGTCTATGGAGGTATCTACGCTACCCGTCTTGCCAGACACTTTGAGATACCCATTAGACTGGGAGAGGAAGGAGAAATGCTTCTCCCTGAGAGATATCTGGATTATAACAGCATGGTCCGCCATGATTTTCTGGATAGATATGCTAGTAGATGGATGATTTATAAGCTGGTGTTTAGTCAGGGTACTCGGGAGACTATTACTTTGCCCTCTCCTTCTTTGTTTGATCTTCATGCAGGCAGGTACACTATCATGCTCGCGGACATCTACGCATATTGGGGCTTGGCCCAACCACAAGCGCCCGTGCCCGAGCCGCCAGTCGAGTACCAGACGCCAGTTTATCAGTGGGAGCCAGAGGAGCAAAAACAGCAGTGGCATCCACAGTCTGTTCCGGAGTATCCTGGAGCTGGTTATTTCCCACCTTGGGAGTAGACCAAGCTAGGCCAAAATCCTAAGCTTGAGGGAGTACGTGTTCTCACCGACTTTACATTCATGCTTATGCTTTCACTTTGTTAGCCGGTGTTTACACTTTGCCACTATATTATCCATGCTAGTTTCTTTTTGTTTTCTTGTTTTCTTGTTTTGTGTCCTTTTGAGAAAACCCAAAAAGATTTTTCTTTCTTCTTTTGCTTGTTGGGAGCTTTCCCGTGTAAATAGTTTTCTTTTTCTTTGTGTCAAGGTAGAAGATATTGGTTACAATGCTTAGTGGTTCTTACATGCTTACCTGTTTAGCTTTCAAAGAGCCATATTACTTTGTCTTCTCCTTTGTGTTTGCCTGCAGATTCAGCTTAGTCCAATGCGCTTATTATCGTTTTCATCGTTCGATCATGCAAATGAAAGGCAACAATGATGATATATGATGAGGTGACTCAGACTGAAAAGCTGGTATGAACTCTATCTATTTTGTTTTTGTACATATGACTAGCTTGTCGACCCAGATTTAGCTTTGTTGTGAGAGAACCATGTTTGCAATGACAACTTAGAGATCATAGTTTCTGATGCCATGCTTATTTAGGTGAGAGCTTATAATGGTTTGTCTTGATTGCCAACATAGATTTTGAGATGACTATGATGTAGTCTGATAGGATGGTATTCTCCTTTGAATGTTTCAAGTGGCTTGACTTGGCGCATGTTCATGCATGTAGTTGAAACAAAATCAACATAGCCTCTATCATGTTCGTGTTCATGGTGATTTATATCATGTTCATGTTTGTATTCAATTTTAGTCAAACTCATTGCATCTTGATGACTGTTGTCGCTCTCTAGTTGGTCGCTTCCCAGTCTTTTGCTAGCCTTCACTTGTACTAAGTGGGAATGCTGCTTGTGCATCCACTTCCATAAACCCAAAAGTTTTTCCATGAGAGTCCACCATACCTACCTATTTGCGGTATCTACCTGTCGTTCCAAGTAAATTTGCATGTGCCATTCTCTAAACCTTCAAGAAATAAATCTGTTTTGCATGCCCGAACCGCTCATGTGGTGACAGAGGTCTATCGGTATCTTCCATGCTAGGAGTGTTATCCTCGACATGTGTTTATTCACAGTCCTTCACGAGAAAGGGGTCGGTATTTGGGATGCCTAGTTCCATGCTTAAATCGAAAACATAACTGTAAAACAAGACTCCCCCGGATTGATGTTAGTATGGACGGTACCCGAGGATTCGGCTAGCCGTGGAGTGTGATTGATTGGTGGTGGGGGAGTTAAAACCTTACTTTTCTGTTTGGGAACCGCCTACAGCGTGAGTAGCATGGAAGATATTGAGAACTCTTGGTCATTGCATTGACAATGAAAGCATGCCACCCAAAATTATTATCTCTGTTTTCAAAGCTTGAGCTCTGGCACCTCTGCAAATCAATGCTTCCCTCTGCGAAGGGCCTATCTATTTATTTTCCTGTCGATTCATCCTCCTCTTATATTAGCACCAATTAGAGAGCACCTCTGTCATTTTTATGCTTTGCTTTTGATTGATATTGAGTATGACTATGACTGGATCTTCGTTGCTATGAATTACAATGTTTAGCCAGCCCTTGATCTTTGAAAGTGCTCTGCATTTATGTTTTGCGGTCTCAGAAAGAGCTAGCGAGATACCACGTATTCATGTTGCTTCATGCTTGTTTTGGTTGAAGTGTTGGTATTTGAAACTCATTATTATTTGCTCATTAGCTGATTATGCCATTGATATTAGTTTACCGTGAGACCTTTGTGTCATTTGCTTATGTGGTTAACTTGTGATCTTCCTGAAATTCTGGTTATGAGTTAGACATAGTTGCAACAACAAGATCAAACCGAGTTTGTCAAAGTTTTTCTTTCTCTCTCAGTTTGTCAACTGAGTTGCTTGAGGACAAGCAAGGTTTTAAGCTTGGGGGAGTTGATACGTCTCCAACGTATCTACTTTTCCAAACTCTTTTGCCCTTGTTTTGGACTATAATTTGCATGATTTGAATGGAACTAACCTGGACTAACGCTGTTTTCAGCAGAATTGCATTGGTGTTATTTTTGTGCAGAAATCAAAGTTCTCCAAACGTCCTGAAAATTTACGGGGAGCAGTTTTGGAAAATATCAAAAATAACTGCGCCGGGATCCACCTCAGGGGGTGGGCCTGTGGGCCACAAGCCCCTGCTCCACCACCACCCCCCTGGTGGTAGTGGGCAGGCTTGTGGGTCCCACAGGCACCTGCCACCCCCAACTCCAGCTCTATAAGTTGTCTTTCGTCCAAGAAAAAATAAAAAGAGAAGTTTTCATCGCGTTTTCGATATGGAGGCGCCACCACCTCCTGTTCTTCATCTGGAGGGCAGATCTGGAGTCCGTCTTGGGCTCCGGAGAGGGGAAATCATCGGCATCGTCATCATCAACCTTCTTCCCTCTCCAATTCCATGAAGATCTTCATCGTTCGTGAGTAATCTATTCGTAGGCTCGCTGGGCGGTGATGAGTAGGATGAGATCTATCATGTAATCGAGTTAGATTTGATGGGGATTGATCCCTGGTATCCACTATGTTCTGAGATTTGATGTTGCTACTACTTTGCGATGCTTAATGCTTGTCACTAGGGCCCGAGTGCCATGATTTCAGATCTGAAATTATTATGTTGTCACCAATATATGTGTGTTTGCGATGCGATCTAGCAAGTTGTAGTTACCTACTATGTGTTATGATCCGGCAACCCCGGAGTGACAATAACCGGAACCACTCCCGGTGATGACCATAGTTTGAGGAGTTCATTTGTTCACCAAGTGCTAATGCGTTGGTCCGGTTCTTTATTAAAAGGAGAACCTTCATATCCCGTAGTTTCCTTTTGGACACCGCTGCCACGGGAGGGATGGACAATAAATGTCATGCAAGTTCTTTTCCCTAAGCACGTATGATGACACACGGAATGCATGCCTACATCACGTTGACGAACGGGAGCTAGCCACATATCTCTCCGTGTTATAGCTCTTGCATGATGAATATCATCCAAACAAATCACCGACCCAATGCATGCGAGTTTGTCCTACTACTGCTGTTACTTGTCTTGCTCTGCTGCTACTACTACTGTTGCTACTTCTGTTACTTGTCTTGCTCTGCTGCTACTACTGTTGCTACTACTGTCGCTGGCTACTGTTGCTACTTGCTACTTCTGTCACTACTGTTGTTCCTTGCCACTGCTATTGCTCGTTACACTGCCTCTACTCGTTACTTTGTTGTTAGTACTGTGCTTGCAGATACTAATCTTTCAGGTGTGGTTGAATCTGACAAATTCAGCTGCTAATACTTGAGAGTATACTATCACCTCCCGTCATGCAAACCAACAAATTGGGTCGAATACTCTACCCTCGAAAACTGTTGCGAACCCACGCGCTGGTGGGCCATCAACAACATTCTTCCAGTTTCATTGCCGGGGAGTGCCTTCAGCATTCTTCTGGTGCCGTTGCAGGAGAAGGTTAGTTGTTATAAGCATTCGTCTAGCTAACGCTAGAGATTGCAGGATCAGCCCTTTTCTGGAGCCATTGCCAGGGAAGCACAGCTGACGTCAGGTAGCTATTCAGGGAGTGGCTGCAGCGCTCCCGTATAACCCCGATTACGATTTTGGATTTTGCCACGACCGTCCTTGGGAGTAGATCAAGCTACGCCAAAAGCCTAAGCTTGGGGGAGTACGTGTTCTCACCGACCTTACATTCATGCTTATGCTTTCAATTTGTTCGTCGGTGTTCACACTTTGCCACTGTATTATCCATGCTAGTTTATTTTCGTTTTCTTGTTTTCTTGTTTTGTTTTCTTTTGAGAAAACCCAAAAAGATTTTCCTTTCTTCTTTTTGCTTGTTGGGAGCTTTCCCGTGTAAATAGTGTTCTTTTTCGTTGGGTCAACGTAGAAGATATTGCTTACAATGTTTAGTGGCTCTCGCATGCATACCTGTTTAGCTTTCAAAGAGCCATATTACTTTGTCTTCTCCTTTGTGTTTGCTTGCAGATTCAGCTTAGTCCAATGCAAGAGCACTCTTATTATTGTTCACATCGTTCGATCATGCAAGGGAAAGGCAATAATGATGATATATGGTGAAGTGACTGAGACTGGAAAAGCTGGTATGAACTCTATCTATTTTGTTTTTGTAAATATGACTAGCTTGTCGTCCCAGATTCAGCTTTGTTGTGAGAGAACCATGTTTGCAATGATAACTTAGAGATCATAGTTTCTGATGCCATGCTTACTTAGCTAGGAGCTTATAATGGTTTTTCTTGAATGCCAATATAGATTTTGAGATAACTATGATGTAGTATGATAGGATCGTATTCTCCTTTGAATGATTCAAGTGGCTTGACTTGGCGCATGTTCATGCATGTAGTTGAAACAAAATCAACATAGCCTCTATGATGTTCGTGTTCATGGTGATTTATATCATGTTCACGCTTGCACTCAATGTTAGTCAAACTCATTGCATCTTGATGACTATTGTCGCTCTCTAGTTGGTCGCTTCCCAGTCTTTTGCTAGCCTTCACTTGTACTAAGCGGAATATTGCTTGTGCATCTAACTCCATAAACCCAAAAGTTTTTTCCATGAGGGTCCACCATACCTACCTATTTGCGGTATCTACTTGCCGTTCCAAGTAAATTTGCATGTGCCATTCTCTAAACCTTCAAGAAATAATTTGTTTTGCATGCTCGAACCGCTCATGTGGTGACAGGGGGCTATTTGTATCTTCCGTGTTAGCGTGTTATCCTCGACATGTGTTTATTCACTGTCATTCACGAGAAAGGGGCCGGTAATTGGAATGCTCAGTTCCACGCTTAAATCGAAAACATAACTGTAAAACAAGACTCCCCCCGGATTGATGTTAGTATGGACGGTACCCGAGGATTCGGCTAGCCGTGGAGTGTGATTGATTGGTGGTGGGGGAGTTAAAACTTTACTTTTCTGTTTGGGAACCGCCTATAGCATGAGTAGCGTGGAAGATATTGAGAAGTCTTGGTCATTGTGTTGACAATGAAAGCATGCCATCCAAAATTATTATCTCTATTTTCAAAGCTTCAGCTCTGGCACCTCTGCAAATCAATGCTTCCCTCTGCGAAGGGCCTGTCTATTTATTTTCCTGTTGAGTCATCCTCTTCTTATTTAAGCACCAACTAGAGAGCACCTCTGTCATTTTTATGCTCTGCTTTTGATTGATATTGAGTATGACTATGACTGGATCTTCGTTGCTATGAATTACAATGTTTAGTCAGCCCTTGATCTTTGAAAGTGATCTGCATTTATGTTTTGCGGTCTCAGAAAGAGCTAGCGAGATACCACTTATTCATATTGCTTCATGCGTGTTTTGATTGAATTGTTGGTATCTGAAACTCATTATTATTTGCTTGCTAGCTGATTATGCCATTGATATTAGTTTACCGTGAGACCTTTGTGTCACTTGCTTATGTGGTTAACTTGTGATCTTGCTAAAATTCTGGTTACGAGTTAGACATAGTTGCAACAACAAGATCAAACAGAGTTTGTCAAAGTTTTTCTTTCTCTGTCAGTTTGTCAACTGAGTTGCTTGAGGACAACCAAGGTTTTAATCTTGGGGGAGTTGATACGTCTCCATCGTATCTACTTTTCCAAACTCTTTTGCCCTTGTTTTGGACTCTAATTTGCACGATTTGAATGAAACTAACCGGGACTCACACTGTTTTCAGCAGATTGCCATGGTGTTGTTTTGTGCAGAAATGAAAGTTCTCGGAACGTCCTGAAAATTTACGAAGAATATTTCTGGAAAAGATGAAAAATACCTGCACAAAGATCCACCGGAGGGGATGGGCCAGTGGGCCACAAGCCCTGTTGCCGCGCCCCCCTGGTCGCGGCAACCAAGCTTGTGGGGCCCACGTGGGTCTGCCGCCCCCAACTCCAGCTCTATAAATTCACTTTCGTCCAGAAAAAATAAAGAGAGAAGATTTCATCGCGTTTGCGATACGGAGGCGCCGCCACATCTTGTTCTTCATCTGGAGGGCAGATCTGGAGTCCGTTTCTGGCTCTGGAGAGGGGAAATCGTCGCCATCGTCATCATCAACCTTCTTCCCTCTCCAATTGCATGAAGCTCTTCATCGTTCGTGAGTAATCTATTCGTAGGCTCGCTGGGCGTTGATGAGTAGGATGAGATCTATCATGTAATCGAGTTAGTTTTGACGGGGATTGATCCCTAGTATCCACTATGTTCTCAGATTGATGTTGCTACTACTTTGTCATGCTTAATGCTTGTCACTAGGGCCCGAATGCCATGATTTAAGATCTGAAATTATTATGTTGTCACCAATATATGTGTGTTTTAGATCCGATCTTGCAAGTTGTAGTTACCTACTATGTGTTATGACCCGGCAACCCCGGACTGACAATAACCGGAACCACTCCCGGTGATGACCACAGTTTGAGGAGTTCATGTGTTCACCAAGTGCTAATGCGTTGTTCCGGTTCTTCATTAAAAGGAGAACCTTAATATCCCGTAGTATCCTTTTGGACCCTGCTGCCACGGGAGGGATGGACAATAGATATCATGCATGTTCTTTTCCCTAAGCACGTATGACTACACACGGAATGCATGCCTACATCACATTAACGAACGGGAGCTAGCCACAAATCTCTCCGTGTTATAACTGTTGCATGATGAATGTCATCCAAACGAATCACTGACCCATTGCCTACGAGTTTGTCCCACTACTGTTGTTACTTGTTTTGCCTTGCTACTGCTGTTACTACTTGCTACTGCTGTTACTACTGTTGCTACTTGCTACTGTTGTTACTACTGTTGCTACTTGCTACTGCTGTTACTACTGTTGCTACTTGCTACTGGTGTCATTACTGTTGTTCCTTGCCACTGCTGTTACTCGTTACGCTGCTGCTAGCCGCTACAATCCTTTTTCGCTCGCCTTTGCCGGGAAAAGACTATTTCCCGTCCACGGGCAACTTACTGGCGCCATTGATACAACAGTTAGGAATAGTCTGCCTTGTCAGCAGATCGTTTCTGGCACCGTTGCTATCATACTACTTTGCTTGCAGATACTAATCTTTCAGGTGCGGTTGAATCCGACACATTCAGCTGCTAATACTTGAGAGTATCCTTTCACTTCCCGTCTGGTGAACCAACAAATTTGGGTTGAATACTCTACCCTCGAAAACTGCCGCGAACCCACGCGCTGGTGGGCCATTGCAAGATAATTGCTAATTGTTGAGCAACTCGGAGCAGTTCTGGCTCTGTTGTCACGAAGGCATCAAGTCAGGAACACGTCAACAACATTCTTCTAGTGTCGTTGCCGAGGACTGCTAGCAGTATCGCACAAAGAGAAGAGACTACAAAGCAACACGATGATGAGACTCGGGAATTTACCCAGGTTCAAGTCGCTACGAAGTGTAAAACCCTACTCCACCTTTGGTGGACTGATTGAGGAGGACGAAGTTTGCACAGAGCTATACCGTGACAAGGTTTGCCGGGGAGAGCTATCACTTGGCGCTAATCCCTTGGGGACCTAATCGATGATGTGTCGAATCTCCAAGTGTTCGAATATCCAAAGATCTGAATTCCTTGCTAGGTTGCCTCGGGCCTCCTTTTATGGCTCAAGGGGCATCCACAGTGGTAACTGATATGATTAGATAGCTAATAGTTCTATCATACCTAACTCTCGCACTTAAGACAGAGCGCCATAAATGCGGCTTTATGTGACGAGTGGGGTGCGTTCCCGGCAGGCTTCTGCCACCTATGAGCTGGCCATGCCTTGGGGTCTTGATATGCCTCTGGACGGGTGTCAACATGTTGTAACCTATCTTTCGGCGCGCTACCACATAGCTAGAGAGATCCACCTAACCACCTGGGAGCTCGACACCTCGTCGACAAGTGATCGGTGTAGCGATGAGTGGAGTTGTGGAAGGTTGGCCCGCACCCTCCGGGGAGGCGCCTTGCCGGGTCTTGGTGATGATGCTTGTGCCTTCGCCCTCGGCAGGTGCCACGGGGTCTTGGCATGTCTTGGGCTGTTGGTGTAGGTCTTGCCGGCATCATCGGCCATTGGGGGGCTACGTCTGCCAGAGTCTTGGTCTGCTTGATGCCCTCTTTGACTTCTCGTAGAGCGGCTCCTCTGGCCCTAGCCAGGTCTTGAAGGAGTGGTAGCATGCTCTGACAGCCTTAAGTTGCCGGGTGAGTGACTTGTTGTCCGTGGACAAGTCAGGGGGAAATAAACACCCCTGTTTGTGTACCCCAACAGAAGCCCCCAAACCTGAGCCTTACGTGTCACTGGGCATGTTCGGTTAGGCTCCCTTACTGCACGGACACGCATCGAGGAACCCTTACTCCTCCCACGACCCATGTCCAATCCACGTATTTAACGCAGGTCGTGGGGCTCGCCGAACAGTAGCCGTTAGGGAGTAAAAAGGGGAACCACCGGTAAGTAAACGACAGTTCCTTATAGCGATAGCGAAGAGCCAACCCAGACACGTGGCCCCCATACATAAGGAAGGGTTCCTGCGAAAGGGGCGCTGCTCATTCACATCTACCTCTCCGCTTACCATCCCCTCCTCCCTCCTCCAGCCAAGAAGCCGCCTCCACTGCCGCCGTTCCCTCCACGAGCATTGCCGAATCTCCCACCACTCAAGGGAGATGGGGAAGAAGACGGCCGAAGTGAACGGAAAGCAGGCAGCTGAGGCGAAGACGCGGGCTACTGATGAGAAGAATAGGAGAACAAAGGAAGCGGAGAAGTGATGGCGGGGAGCCGTGGTTTTCTCCCCGTCGAATCTGGACGCCAACACCTTGATCGCAAGGTACGCTTATATGTGGGGAGCAGAGACAAAGGGGCGCGGGGTGCCCGAAGTTCTGCCAAACAACCCCAAGGAGAAGACGCCATCAAATTCGTACCGCTTCTTTTGCGCGTACTTCTACTATGGCCACTCTCCCCCTTTTCTGATTTCCTCTGCGCCATGATGGTGACATATGGATTCCACCTCCTGGATTTCACGCCCAAACGCAATGGCGTGCATGGCGATCTTCACCCACCTATGCGAGAACTTCATCGGAGTCACCCCAACACGGATTTGTTCATGCACTTCTTCACACACAAGATAGAGGACAAGAATCACCGCTCAGGTAATGTTAGCTAGATTCCTCGGGCCAAGAAGGAGGACTGGGGGTACCTCCCTGGCCAATACCGCAGAAAATGGGGAGAGTAGAGGGGCGACTAGTGTTGGATCAAGGACGCCAAAGCACCCAAGTTCTATTCCGCACAGACTCCTCGTGTGTCACGCGGCAACGACTCGAGCCGTTTGGGTCTTTCCAATGACAAGTTATGCCCAACGCTGAACAGGATCACCCGCCTCAAAGCTGTCAAGCTTACCATCTAGCAAGTAGGGGCTGATTTCCTAGGGCTCAGATTGCCCCACTACAGAAGAGGGATAGGCTCACATGGGAGTTCAACGACCCTACTGACTGGATGCGGCTGTACCTAGGCACCGTCAACAACTTGACAGTCTACGACCATGGCTGGTTGTGCGACCAGCTGTTTAGTGACATGGGGCCATTCCATCTACCGGGAGGGGTCATCCCCTTGAATATCAACTCTGCCAGGAACCAGATTCTGTAGTGGATGCCAGATTGTAACACTTCCGAGGCCAAGCCAGATTGGGCCTTGCCTTACCTGGAAGACAAGCTGGCGTAGCTCTCTATTTTGGGGGAAAGGGCCTCCAAGCAAGACGAAAACCCGACTACACCCACTAGGGATGCGGAGAGGGCTTATATTGCTGCCCGAGTCGTGGAGGACAGATAGGTCAGAGCCGCCAAGGGAACGGCCTCCGAAGGGGAGGAGTAGTCTGTATAAAGCGACTCTTTTGGGGGGGAAGACAAGAATCTTTCCACGGAAGAAGTTGTCGGGTTGGAGCCTCCAGGGGCTGAAGCTCTCCTGATCAAGGGCGAGGCGGAGAAGGCGAGAGAACCGGTAGCAGAGGAAGAGGGGATCAAAAAGGGCCCTCAAGCTCCCGAACCGGGGCGGCACTCTCACCAGCGCATTGGCCAAGAAGCGGTGGCCCCCACACCTCCGTGTGCTCCCTCAAGGATGAAGAAGACGACCTCCAAGGGGAGAGGGCGCACGGGTGCAAGTTGCGAGTCCGCCCGCCTTTCTCAAGCCAAGGTTTCTCGTGTCAAGCGACGGAGGGTTATAAGGGCGGACTCCATTCAACCGTTAGGCCCAACTTCTCCGCTGGGCTCTCCCTTGGCCGAAGCCCCAACTCTGTCACTAAATCCAACTCCTCTCACTCTGAAGAGGGGCAAATCAACTCCGCCACGTGCATCATACGAGCTGGGATCCATGCTCATGGCTTCAGAGTAAGTTCTTTGACCACCGGTGTCGTCAAAGTTCTTCTTCTCTCTTTTTTGTTGCACTGACTGATTTGGCGTGATCATTTGTTTGACAGGGATGAGGACGAGGAGCCCCTCGTGCATAGGGCAACACGGGCCAAATTTGTGGCAGGGCAGGATCCCATGGCAGGTACGGGCCTGTCGGAAGATGTAGGGGAGGACCCCACGTCTAGCCCCCGGGCCAGCCTCCACCATGAGGTCCAGGCGCACTCCCTGTCCCGTGGCGGGGACGAAGTGAGGCATCTTTCCACTCCCGACAGGGAGACGGGAGAGGTTCATCAAGAAGAGGCCCACCAAGAGGGGCCTTCCCTCCACGAACTCTGTGCAACCGTTGCCATGGGGAGGGGTGCTGTGGCAAGGGCCTCCACCGAAGAGCCCGCCCGCGCAGACGCTGCCATTGATGAAGCAAAGACGGACCGTCCCCTGACAATTGATCTTGCCGGGGAAACAGCTATTCCGTCGCGGCAGACCCCGTCGGGTATCCCACTTGCTTGAGATTTTATTTCTTCCGCTCTTTTTCTTTCCTTTGATCAACTTCTTGACTCTTATCTTGCTGTCCATTGTCTTTGATCACAACATCGCCATCCGAAGAACCACAGCTGTTGGAGGAGGTGGCTGGCATCAGGAAGGCTGACGCCATGGATGCGGAAAACATTGCTGTTGCAGAGGGCCTTGTCGGGGAACGTTAGGAGTCCCTCGAAATAACGACATCAAACCCCGGTAGCTCGACTATCCCAACCTTGGTGATTGAGGGGAAGACCCCCTTCAGGCCCTGGGACCTTTTCCTCTGTGGTATCCCTTGTCGTCATCGCTGCAACCCTCCTCAGACCAGATGGCGATGGTCACCACTTCGTTGTGCCCTCCAACTCCAGACTTATCTCTCTCAGCGGGCACATATATTGTCAAAGGAATTGAGAAAGTGCTGGCGCCACTGCATCAGAAAGTTGGAGGGGTTGGTGACTCTGACGACAGTGTCAAGGATCTAGACTTCTTAGAATCCGTGGATGCCAGAATAAAGGACATGCAGATTAGGTACAACCTTAAGGAGGAGGCAACCAAGGAAGAGGGTGAGCAGGTCGGCCTTGTGGGCGAGTAGCTGAGGCACAAGGGAAACTAACTACTGGAAGGAATCCATGTCCAAGGAAGACGTTGCAGACCGGGAGACCAGGCTGGTGGAACACAAAGCACGTCTAGACGACAGATATGCGGAAATCTCCTCCCGGGAGGAGGCCCTCAAACTTTCCCTTCGCAATAAGGAAGAGGAGTTGGATGTCCACCTTTTGAAATGCACCAAGGAGATAGAGGACAGTCGTAAATCTTCTCTTGCCGCGATCTCCTCAACTTTAGCTACCCAGCTGAAGAAGGTATCAAACGAGCGTCCTATCGCGGCTGTTGCCAAGGTTGAACTAGAGGCCCAGCTGAGCACATTGACGGAGGAACTTGCTAGGATCACCGAGGAGGCCACGGCTCTCAAAGAAGAGGTGCAGAAAACACAAGCCACGTTGGAAGTGGCGCACTCGTAGATTTCTTCCAAGAGAAAAGACCTCAACACTGCCAATAATACAATCTTTGGTTTGCAATCCAGACTTGCTTCATTGGAGCAGAAAATCAAATATGTCGGTGCCCAAGAGGAGCTATTACAGAAGGACCTGACCAATGCCCAGACTCTCTAGAAGGAGGTGGAATACAAACTGGATAACCATATCGAGCAGCGCAACCTCTGGATCAGGAGCATGGTTGACATTGCTGAGCGCCTCACCACCGAGATTGTGAGCATGAACATGAATAGTTGGGTCTTCTCTGTCGGCCAGCATGAGGTCCCAAGCGTCAAGCTAACACTCTTCTTCGAGGGCTTGATCATGGGGCTGAAGACGTACGAGGATGAAAGGGCGGTCTGCTTTGCCGACGAATACCGGAAGCTGGCCCGCGACGCCCTCTTCATGGTATTGAGCAACCTCGCCTTCTTCCACCCGGAGCTCGACCTCTCTCATGGTTTCAAGAAGGTGCCGCCAATCACTGATGTCTCTGCTGCCGCAGACAAGGCGCGTCCTCTTACCGACAGGGTCCTTGCGGTCTCAAGGGTCCAAGGAGGCCGTCGAAATTACTTTCGACCCACTCCGGCTGTCGTCACCCGTCCTGTCACTTAAGACACAATATGTATCTCATATTAGTCCATGCACTATTTTTGCTTTGTGTTGAACTAATATCTGTATGTAACCGCATGCTATCCCCCTTCGCTTTCCTTCTGGTATTCGTATGGCTCTCGCTTTGCGTGCTCTGGTTACCTGCCGAAAGCGTGCTACCGCGATTGCCTCGAGGAATGGGTCCTTAGCATTCTGCAGGAAAATACATGCTATCAGCGAGTTTTTCCTCATCGGTATTTGATGCTACCGCGAGTTTTGTTGAGCAAGCTCGAAACAAAACAGGGGCGCGACCAGGAAGACAACGAGGTCCCATTACGCAGTAGGTTCACCATACAAACAAACCTTGGTCATGAAGGGGAATATGCAAAATGTAATCTTTTTAATGAAAACCAACAGGTGCATCGACTTATCTTTCGTTAAGGCTTCCTTTTTATATTGGCGCTCGTCCGCCCACATCCGTTGTTCCCTCCTCTCTCCATCAGTGTTTCTTCCCTTCGTGCTCCCTAGTGTTTGCATGGTGTAAACCATGGCTGTTCTGAGAGGAAGAGAAGGACAAACAGAGACGAAATGGAGGTACTTGGGGAAATGTTAGTTATAAGGATGGTCTACGGCAAGAGCTTGCCGGGCCAATACAAGCGTTCACAACTTAGCCAAAAGGAAAGGAATAGCAAATATGTTCGGTTGAACCTTCCTCCTTCTCCTTCTTCCCCAGCGGTCCCGTAACTACCTCAACACTGGAAATGTTGGGTAATGGGACCTCGTTGTGGCCCGTTCGTCGGGTTTGTCGACCAATGGATCCGCTTGAGCGTTCGGCCTGGGATTTCCCAATGTGGGGCAATTGCAGAAACTAGCCACACGTGAGCTCGTTGACGTCAGCGGCTCCGCCTTGACGCAGAACCGGCCACACGCTACGAAGGAGAAAATAGGGAGAATATCGATGTGTACCTTTTCTTCTTCCCCACTCATTCAATCAAAGCCACACCTCCCCATGGTCTAGGTGGGCCGGCGTGATGATGGTGATAGGTATGGCACCATTGTCTAGTATGCTTCTTCTTCCGTCGAGGCTGTTAGCATGGTTGCGCCGTCGGCGCCGGACGCAGCAGTCGCGAAGTCGATGGTCCTCATTACCATTGACGCAACCACGACGGTGGTGCATGGCATGGGGCCTGAGAAAAAAGCTCGTGACGATGTTCTTCTTCCTCGATGCTTGAGGCGGAGGGAATGCTGATGAAGATTGATGCAGCGCATCGCAATCTCGGGTTTGTGTGAACTAAGAGCCCCCTAACTGGCGTGCCAAAGATGTCGGTGCAGGTGTGCACACAATCACCTATGGGACCTTGGTCCCCTTTGTGGTTCTTTGGGGAGGTCGTATCGCAAAAATAGGAGAGACTACGAAGCAACACGATGATGAGACTCGGGGATTTCACCCAGGTTCAGGCCGGTGCGAAGCGTAAAACCCTACTCTTGCTTTGGTGGATTTATTAAGGAAGACGAAGTTTGCATGGAGCTATACTCTGGCAAGGGTTGCAGGGGAGAGCTATCACGTACGTACACTTACACTTGGTGCTAATCCCCTAGGGACCTAATCTAACAAGTGTCCAAATATCCAAAGATCTGAATCCTTTGCTAGGTTGCCTTGGGCCTCCTTTTATAGCTCAAGAAGCATCCACAGTGGCAACTAACATGATCAGGTAGCTAAAAATGCTATCATACCTAACTCTGGCACTTAAGACAGAGCGCCATAAATGCGGCCTCATGTGGCGAGCGGGGGTGCGCTCTCGACAGGCTTCTGCCACCTATGAGGTGGCCATGGCTTGGGGTCTTAACACGCCTCTGGACGGGTGTCAACAGGTTGTAACCTATCTTCACGCGCGCCGCCACGTAGCCAGCGGGATCCACCTAGCCACCTCGGAGCTCGACACCTCGTCAACAAGTGACCAGTGTAGCGATGAGGTGGAGTTGTGGCAGGTTGGCCCGCACTTGCTGGGGAGGCGCCTTGTCGGGTCTTGGTGAGGATGCTTGTGCCTTTGCCCCCGGCATGTGCCAGGGGTTCTTGGCACGTCTTGGGCTGTTGGTGTAGGTCTTGCTGGCATCGTCGACCACTGGGGTGTCGCGTTTGCCAGAGTCTTGGTCTTCTTGATGCGCTCATTGACCTCTCAGAGAGCGGCTCCTCTGGCCCTGGCCAGGTCTCGAAGGAGGGGCAACATTCTCCAGCAACCTTAGGTTGCCGGGTCAGTGACTCGTCGTCCGTGCACAAGTCAGGGGGAAATAAGTGTACCCCGACACATGTACTTAGCATAAGGGGCCATCTTCAAGCATTTCAGCAATGCGTCAAAATTCTTCATCGTCTTTTTTCTTAGTTGATTTAGATGGATAAGGCATGGGTTTTTGAACCCATGTCTCTCTTTCTTTACCATGTTTTCGACCAAAAAAATATCTTTTATCATAACGTGTATTCTTAGGTTGTGGGTTATAAAGATCAACAAGAGGTTCTATCTCAACATCATTATCTGGTTCTTTATCATTGTCAGGTTGAGCATCTACATGGGCATCATCATTATAATTTTCATTATCACTAGGTGCATTCTCACTACTAGATTGAGTTTCAACATCAAATATAGAGACATCATTAGCATTAGCAAAAGGTTTTTCTATTTCAGGTTCACAAGAAGTATGCAAGGCCCTACCATTTTTCTTTTTCTTATTCTTTCTAGAACGACTAGGTTCATCTACATTAATGCATTGTGAATCTTGTTCAGTTCTTTTAGGACGACCTTCTGGATATGGTGGATCTTGAGTCATTGTTCCTCCTCTAGTCATTACTCTAACAACATGATCATTCATATTATTAGTCATTTCATAAAGTAGCTCACTTTGGGATCTAGCAACTTGTTCTAGTTGGGTTTGAACCATAGAAGCATGTCTTCATACACCTCTTACATCATTGGTGATCCTAAATAACAAGTCACTTAAGCGAACAATCATATTAGAGTTTTGTCTCAATTGTTTCATGACATAGGAATTGAAATGATCTTGCTTCATAATATAATTATCAAACTCATATAAGCATTGACTAGGAGTTTTAGTGTAAGGGATGTCACCTTCATCAAACTTTAAGAGAGAATTTACCTCCACCACCTGTGGTGGTGTTTGGAGACCATGGATTTCTTCGATAGGTGGTAAATTCTTGACATCTTCTAGTTAAATGCATTTTTCCTTCATTCATTTCTTTGCCACATGCATGGTTTGAGGACTAAGGAATAAGATACCTATGTTTTTTGGAGTAGTCTCAGGTGGTGGTTCATGAAGTGTCCATTCATCATAATTCTTTAGTATATTAGTCAATAAGTCCTCAACATGTTCGACAGTTTGTTCTATGAAAATACAACCAACACAACTACCTAGGTGGTCCCTAGAAGCATCGGTTAGTCCATTATAAAATATATCAAGTATTTCATTTTTATTAAGATGATGATCGGGCAAAGAAATAAGTAATTGGAGAATCCTCCCCCAAGCTTGTGGGAGACTCTCTTCTTCAATTTGCACAAAGTTAAATATTTCCTCTAAGGCAGCTTGTTTCTTATGACCAGGAAAATATTTTTCACAAAAGTAGTAAATCATATCTTGGGGACTACGCATGCAACCAAGAGCAAGAGTATTGTACCAAATCTAAACTTCACCCTTCAATGTGAACGGAAATAATTTGAGGATATAGTAGTAGCGAATTTTCTCATCATTAGTAAATAGGGTGTCTATATCATTTAGCTTAGTGAGATGTGCCACAACAGTTTCATTTTCATAGCCATGAAAAGGATAGATTCAAACGAAAGTAATTATCTCTGGCTCGACAGAGAATTCATAATCCTTACCATTAAAAAATATAGGTGAAGTTGCAAACTTAGTATCATATTTCATCCTAGCATTCAAGGATTTTTCTTTCAACTTGCGTAGTAGTTTCTTAAGATCATCTCGATCCTTACAAGCAAGAAAGTTTCTAGAATTTCTTCATCCATAACATAAACTTTAGGTATCTTAGGCATTTCAATTCTAGGATAATCATGGCTAAAAGGTATTGCCATATTTTTAGTAGCAAGGACTTCATCAGTTTCAATAGTATCATCAATTTCAGCATGCTCAGTTTCTTTATCTCTAGCAAGTTATTCATCAAGAAATTCACCTAGCGGGACATTATCATCATGTAAGGTAGTAGCATCATCATAAGCATCATTCATAGCATAGGTAGCATCATCATTTACTTGCGATATATTAGGATTGATTGAAAGTCGTGGTGGTATTGCAAGTCTACTAAAAACAGAGGGTGAATCAAGTGCAGAACTAGATGGAAATTCCTTACCTCCCCTCATCTTAGAGTAAACAATCTTGGTTCTTGTTTCTTTTATATTCTTTATAGTGATTAATAAATAGATATCCCAAGTGACTCAGCAAATATAGCTATGCTCCCTGGCAACGGCGCCAGAAAACGTTCTTGCTAACTGCTACGTCGACAGAAACCTTCTGTCGTCTCTTGAGCTTGCGTTGGTTTTCCGTTGAAGAGGAAAGGGTGATGCAGCACAGGAGCAGTAAGTATTTCCCTCAGTTTGTGAACCAAGGTATCAATCCAGTAGGAGAATCTCATCAAGTCCAGAGTACCTGCACAAACACAAAGAGCTTGCACCCAACGCTATAAAGGGGTTGTCAATCCCTTCAAGATTGATTGCAAAGTGAGATCTGAAGGCAGAAAGTGAAACGAAGAAAAAGTGTAAGGCTGAAAATATGGTGTGGAGTAGACCCGGGGGCCATAGTATTCACTAGAGGCTTCTGTAAAAATAGCAAATATTACGGTGGGTGAACAAATTACTGTCGAGCAACTGATAGAACCGCGCAAAGTCATGACGATATCTAAGGCAATGATCATACATATTGGCATCACGTCCGAGACAAGTAGACCGATACTTTCTGCAACTACTACAATTACTCCACACATCGACCGCTATCCAGCATGCATCTAGTGTATTGAGTTCATGACGAACAGAGTAACGCCTTAAGCAAGATGACATGATGTAGAGGGATAAACTCAAACCAATGATGAAAACCCCATCTTTTTACCCTTGACGGCAACAACATGATGTGTGCCTCGCTACCCCTTCTGTCACTAGGTGAGGTCACCGCACTGTGTGAACCCAAAACCAAGCACTTCTCCCATTGCAAGAATCATAGATCTAGTTGGCCAAACAAAACCCACAACTCGAAGAGAATTACAAGGATATGAAATCATGCATAAGAGAGATCAGAAGAAACTCAAATAAGATTCATAGATAATCTGATCATAAATCCACAATTCATCGGATCTCGACAAACACACCGCAAAAGAAGATTACATTGGATAGATCTCCATGAAGATCATGGAGAACTTTGTATTGAAGATCCAAGAGAGAGAAGAAACCATCTAGCTACTAGCTATGGACCCGTAGGTCTATGGTGAAATACTCACGCATCATGGGAGAGGTCATGGTGTTGATGAAGAATCCCTCCGTATCCGAATCCCCCCTCCGGCAGGACACCAGAACGTGCCCCAGATGGGATCTTGCGGAGACAGAAGCTTGCGGCGGTGAAAAAGTACTTTTGATGATCTCCTAATTTTTTCTGGGATTTTAGGGAATTTATAGGTGAAAGACCTAGGGCACAGGAGGCCCAGGGAGCCCACAAGTCTGGGAGGCGCGGACCCCCTGGTCACGACTAGGGGGCTTGTGGGGTCCCTGGTGGCCCCCTGCCCTGATTCTCAGGCTTCCCGATCTTTTTCTGTTTCGGAAAAAATCTTTTTGGCAGTTTCGTTCCGTTTGGACTCCGTTTAAAATCCTCCTCTGAAAGGGGTCAAAAACATGGAAAAACAGGAACTGGCACTTGGCACTGAGGTAATAAGTTAGTCCCAAAAAATATATAAAAGGCATACAAAACATCCAAAGTTTGACAAGATAATAGCATGAAACCATCAAAAATTATAGATACGTTGGAGACGTTCAAGCATCCCCAAGCTTAACTCCTGCCCGTCCTCGAGTAGGGAAGTGATAAAGAATGAATTTTTGATGTGGAATGCTACCTAGCATAGTTGTGCTTTGCAACTTATTTCATGTGACATGAATGTTCAGATCCGTAAGATTCAAAACAATAGTTTGCTATTGACATGAAATCAATAATACTTCAAGCAAACTAGCAAGGTAATCATGAACTTTCAAAATAACAAGGCCAAGGAAAGTTATCCCTGCAAAATCATATAGTCTGGCTATGCTCCATCATCCTCACACAACTAATGTAAATCAAGCACAACCCCGGTATTGGCCAAGTAATTGTTTTCGCACTCTTACTTTCTCAAACTTTTTATAACTATCACGCAATACATGAGCGTGAGTCATGGATATAGCACTATAGGTGGAATAGAGTGTGGTGGTGGTTGTGAGACAAAAAAGGAGGAGATGGTCACATTGACTCGGCATATCAAAAGGCTATGGAGATTCCCATTAATAGATATCAATGTGAATGAGTAGGGATTGCCATACGAAGGATGCACTACAGCTATAAGTATGTGAAAGCTAAAAAGGAGAACTAGTGGGTGTGCATCCAACTTGCTTGCTCACGAAGACCTAGGGCAATTTTTAGGAAGCCCATCATTGGAATATACAAGCCAAGTTATATAATGAAGATTCCCACTAGCATATGGTAGTGACAAAACGAGAGGCTCTCAATCATGAAGAACATGGTGCTATTACAAAGCACAAGTGTGGAAAAAGATAGTAGCATTGTCCCTTCTCTCTTTTTCTCTCTTTTTTATTTGGGCTCTTAGGCCTCTCTTTTTTCTCTTTTTTTATTTGGGCTCTTTGGCCTCTTTTTTTATTTCCTCACATGGGACAATGCTCTAATAATGATGATCATCACACTTTAATTTACTCACGGCTCAAAGCTTAGAAATGACTCTATAGGAAATGCCTCCGACAGTGTACCGGGATGTGCAACGATATAGCTTGGCGTATGACGTTGAAACATCTCGCTAGCTATCTTATGATCATGCAATGGCAATATGAGAGTGACGGCACAAGTCATGAGACGGAACGGTGGGAGTTGCATGGCAATATATCTCAGAATGGCTATGAAAACGCCATAGTAGGTAGGTATGGTGGTTGTTTTGAGGAAGGCATATGGTGGGTTTGTGCACCGGCGAGAATTGCATGGCAGTAGAGAGGGTACCGATGGTGGAAGGTGAAAGTGCACCTATACCATGGACTCACATTAGTCATGAAGAACTCACATACTTGTTGCGAAAGTTTTTTATTAGTAATCGAAACAAAGTGTTAAACGCATACTACTAGGGGAAGGGTTGGTAGGTGTTAACCATCGAGCGATCCCGACCGCAACACAAAGCATGACAATCAATAGATGAATTATGCTCCGACTTCCAAACATAGCGGTTCACCATACGTGCATGCTACGGGAATCACTAACTTCAACACAAGTATTTCTAGATTCACAACACCCTACTAACATAACTCTTAATATTACCAAATCCACGCCTCAAAACTAATTGAGAGGAAACAAAACTTCTCTTTCTACTCAATGCACATGAAGATGGAGGTTTTTTTATCATCTTTGGGTACCTATCACCTTTGGGACTACTTTCATAGCATAGGCCAACTACCAAGTCACGCACCGCCGTGCTCTAAAAGATCTAAGTGAAGCACATAGAGCAAAACTATCTAGCTCAAAAGATATAACTGAAGCACAATGAGCATTCTAGCAATATCACGATGAGTGCATGTCTCTCTCTAAAGGTGTGCAGCAAGGATGATTGTGACACAACAAAAAGAAAAGACTCCTACGATACAAGACGCTCCAAGCAAAACACATATCATTTGGTGAATAAAAATATATGTCCAAGTAACGTTACCGATGGATTGAAGACGAAAGAGGGGATGCCTTCCCGGCGCATCCCCAATAGGCTTTTTTGTGTGCTAGAATTTGGCGTGGGATGCCTTGGGCATCCCCAAGCTTGAGCTCTTTCCACTCCTTATCTCTTTGTCCATGAGAGCATCACCCAAAACTTGAAAACTTCACAACACAAAACTGAAACAGAAACTCGTGATAACATTAGCACAAGAAAACAAACTACCACCTATTTAGGTACTGTAGCAATCTTGATTTCTGTTTATATTGGCGTTAGATTAATGTATTCTCACTTTTCCATGGCTAGTACCCCCCCCCCCCGATACTGTCCATAGTTTCATCAAAACAAGCAACCAACTCAACAAAAACAGAATCTGTCAAAAATAGACCAGTCTGTAGCAATCTGTATACTTCGTATACTTCTGGTACCTCCAAAATTGTGAACAATTACGACTGCCTGTGCAAAAGTCATATCAACCAGAAGCAAAAAGAATCAACTCAAAATCTTTTTCTGAATAAAAATGAAAAATAATCTCGTGAGCAAAAAGTTTCTGCCTTTTTCCAGCAGGATCAAACAACCATCAGCAAGACTAGTCATAAAGGTTTTGCTTGGCTCAAACACAAAAAGAAATACAAAAGACACAATCATAACAGAATTATGATGGTGTGGACGCAAAAAAACAGAAAGAAAAAAGATAAATTCATTGGGTTTCCTCCCAACAAGCGCTATTGTTTAACGCCCTTAGCTAGGCATTGATAATTCAATGATGCTCACACAAAAGACAAGAATTGAAGCACAACGAGAGCATCATAAAGCATGTGAAAATCACATCTAAGTTTAACATACTTCCTATGCATATGCGTTTTATAGGAAAACATATTGTCAAGACAACCAATAGTTACCATATGCAAGGAATAAGAAAGAGACAATAGCAATCTCCACATAACGAGAGGTAATTTGGTAACATGAAAGTTTCTACCACAATATTTTCCTCTCTCATGGCAATTACATGTGGGATCATAATCAAATTCAACAAAATAGCTATCACAAAGGATATTCTTTTCATGATCCACATGCATGCAAAGTTCACGCTCTTCAAAAATAGTGGGATTATCATCAACTAAAGTCATGACTTCTCCAAACCCACTTTCAATATTATTGCAAACATCATAATAATCATGAAGTTTGAACAAATTTTCAAGATCATAAGAAAGATCATCACCCCAATCATGATTATTGCAACAAGTAGTGGACATAGCAAAACTAGCATCCCCAAGCTTAGGGTTTTGCATATTTTTAGCATGATTGTCACTAATAGAATTTATAGTGAAACCATTGCAATCATGCTTTTCATTCAAGGAGCCCTCGTGAATCACTTCATAAATTTCTTCATCACGATTTTTAGATTCACGCAACTCAAGCAAAACTCCATAAAGATAATCTAGTGCACAAAACTCACTAGCAATTGGTTCCACATAAGTGGATCTCTTAAAGAGATTAGCAAGTGGGTGAGGATCCATATCACTAGATTTTCAGCAAGCGAAGATGCAAGCATATTGAAGGCACATAGCAGACAAGCAAATAAAAGGCAAGTAAAAGAAAGGGCGAAGGAAAAAAGGCAAAACAAAAAGGCAAACGAAAAAGGCAAACGAAGAAAAAGGGCAAATATTTTTGTAAATTTTTGTTTGTCAGAAGTGGGGGAGGGGAAAACGAGAGGCAAGTAAATGCAAGAGATGAGTTTGTGACACTTACTTGGATGAGTTCTTGACTTGATCCTCCCCGGCAACGGCGCCATAAATCCTTCTGCTACGTCGACAGAAACCTTCTGTCGTCTCTTGAGCTTGCGTTGGTTTTCCCTTGAAGAGGAAAGGGTGATGCAGCACAGGAGCACTAAGTATTTCCCTCAGTTTGAGAACCAAGGTATCAATCCAGTAGGAGAATCTCGTCAAGTCCAGAGTACCTGCACAAACACAAAGAGCTTGCACCCAACGCTATAAAGGGGTTGTCAATCCCTTCAAAATTGATTGCAAAGTGAGATCTGAAGGCGGAAAGTGAAACGAAGAAAAAGTGTAAGGCTGAAAATATGGTGTGGAGTAGACCCGGGGGCCATAGTGTTCACTAGAGGCTTCTCTCAGAATAGGAAATTTTACGATGGGTGAACAAATTACTGTCGAGCAATTGATAGAACCGCGCAAAGTCATGACGATATCTAAGGCAATGATCATACATATAGGCATCACGTCCGAGACAAGTAGACCGATACTTTCTGCATCTACTACTATTACTCCACACATCGACCGCTATCCAGCATGCATCTAGTGTATTGAGTTCATGACGAACAGAGTAACGCCTTAAGCAAGATGACATGATGTAGAGGGATAAACTCAAACCAATGATGAAAATGTTGGGTAACGTAGCATAAATTCAAAATTTTCCTACGCATATTCAGATCTTCCTATGGAGAGACCAGCAACGAGAGAGGGGTAAGAGCATCTTCATACCTTTGAAGATCGCTAAGAAGAAGCGTTGCTAGAACGCAGTTGATGGAGTCGTACTCGCAGCGATTCCGATCTAGTGCCGAACTACGGCACCTCCGCGTTCAACACACGTGCAGCCCGGTGACGTCTCCCGCACCTTGATCCAGCAAGGAGGAGGGAGAGGTTGGGGAAGAACTCCAGCAGCACGACGACGTGGTGTCGATGGAGAGACGAGGTCTCCCGGCAGGGCTTCGCCAAGCACCGGCAGAGAGGAGGAGCAAGAGGGGTAGGGCTGCGCCGAGAGAGAGAGAAAACCGTGTGTCTCAATGGCCAAAACCCCTCTATATTTATAGGAGGAGGGGGAGGGGGTGTGCCACCCCTAGGGTTCCCCCCTAGGTGGTGCGGAAGCCACCATATGGGAGGGGGCGGCGGCCAGGGCAGGGAAAGGGGGGGCGCACCCTAGGTGGGCCTTGGGCCTCACCTGCGCCTAGGGTTTCCCCCTTCCCCCCTTCAATGGTGCGCATGGGCTGGGTGGGGGGCGCACCAGCCCACCTAGGGGCTGGTTCCCTTCCCCACTTAGCCCATCTAGCCTCCCGGGGTCGTTGCCCCCCTTCGGTGGTCCCCGGGGCCACCTCCGGTGGTCCCGGTGGTCCCGGTATGTTACCGGTGATGCCCGAAACACTTCCGGTATCCGAAACCATCCGTCCTATATATCAATCTTTACCTCCGGACCATTCCGGAGCTCCTCGTGACGTCCGAGATCTCATCCGGGACTCCGAACAACTGTCGGTAACCTCGTATAACAATTCCCTATAACCCTAGCGTCATCGAACCTTAAGTGTGTAGACCCTACGGGTTCGGGAGACAGGCAGACATGACCAAGACACCTCTCTGGCCAATAACCATCAGCGGGGTCTGGATACCCATGGTGGCTCCCACTTGCTCCACGATGATCTCATCGGATGAACCACGATGTCAAGGATTCAATCAATCACGTATACGATTCCCTTTGTCTGTCGGTATAGAACTTGCCCGAGATTCGATCGTCGGTATACCTATACCTTGTTCAATCTCGTTACCGGTAAGTCTCTTTACTCGTTCCATAGCACGTCATCGTGTGACTAACTCCTTAGTCACATTGAGCTCATGATGATGTTCTACCGAGTGGGCCCAGAGATACCTCTCCGTCACACGCAGTGACAAATCCCGATCTTGATTCGTACCAACCCAACAGACACTTTCGGAGGTACCCGTAGTGCACCTTTATAGTCACCCAGTTACGCTGTGACGTTTGATACACCCAAAGCACTCCTACGGTATCCGGGAGTTGCACAATCTCACGGTCGAAGGAAAAGATACTTGACATTAGAAAAGCTTTAGCATACGAACAATACGATCTAGTGCTATGCTTAGGATTGGGTCTTGTCCATCACATCATTCTCCTAATGATATGATCCCGTTATCAATGACATCTAATGCCCATGATCAGGAAACCATGATCATCTATTGTTTAACGAGCTAGCCAACTAGAGGCTTGCTCGGGACACATTGTGATTTATTTATTCACACATGTATCACTGTTTCCTGTTAATACAATTATAGCATGAACAATAGACGACTATCATGAACAAGGAAATATGATAATAACCATTTTATTATTGCCTCTAGGGCATATTTCCAACAGTCTCCCACTTGCACTAGAGTCAATAATCTAGTTACATTGTGATGTATCGAACACCCATAGCATTATGGTGTTGATCATGTTTTGCTCGTGGAAGAGGTTTAGTCAACGGGTCTGCAATATTCAGATCCGTGTGTACTTTACAAATATCTATCACTCCACTCTGGACATGGTCTTGGATAGAGTTGTAGCGGCGTTTGATGTGCTTCGTCTTCCGGTGAAACCTGGGCTCCTTGGCTATGGCAATGGCCCCAGTGTTATCACAGAAGAGTGTCATTGGACCCGACGCGCTTGGAACCACTCCAAGGTCGGTGATGAGCTCCTTCATCCAAATTCCTTCATGAGCTGCTTCTGAAGCAGCTATGTACTCCGCTTCACATGTAGATGCTGCCACGACTTCTTGCTTGCTGCTGCACCAGCTCACTGCACCACCATTCAACACATATACGTATCCGTTCTGTGACTTAGAGTCATCCGGATCTGTGTCGAAGCTAGCGTCGACGTAACCCTTTACGACGAGCTCTTCGTCACCTCCATAAACGAGAAACATTTCCTTAGTCCTTTTCAGGTACTTGAGGATATTCTTCACCACTGTACAGTGTTCCATACGTGGATCACTTTGGTACCTCCCTACCAAACTTATGGCAAGGTTTATATCAGGTCTGGTACACAGCATGGCATACATTAGACAGCCCACGGCTGAAACGTAGGGGACAGAACTCATCTTCTCTCTATCTGCTGCCGTGGTCGGCGACTGAGTCTTACTCAATCTCATGCCTTGCAAAACTGGCAAGAACCCTTTGTTTGAGTTTTCCATATTGAACTTCTTCAATATCTTGTCAAGGTATGTACTTTGTGAAAGACCTATGAGGCGTCTTGATCTATCTCTATAGATCTTGATGCCTAATATGTATGCAGCTTCTCCAAGGTCCTTAATTGAAAAACTCTTGTTCAAATAGGCCTTTATGCTCTCCAACATCTCTATATTATTCCCCATCAATAATATGTCATCCACATATAGTATGAGGAAAGCTACAGAGCTCCCACTCACTTTCTTGTACAGACAGGCTTCTCCGTAAACCTGTATGAACCCAAACGCTTTAATCACCTCATTAAAGCGAATGTTCCAACTCCGAGATGCTTGCACCAGCCCATAGATGGAGCGCTGGAGCTTGCACACTTTGTTAGCACCCTTAGGGTCGACAAAACCTTCTGGTTGCATCATATACAACTCTTCTTTAAGGTTCCCGTTAAGGAACGCTGTTTTGACGTCCATTTGCCAAATTTCATAATCATAAAAGGCGGCAATTGCTAACATGATTCGGACTGATTTCAGCTTCGCTACGGGAGAGAAAGTCTCTTCGTAGTCAACTCCTTGAATTTGTCGAAAACCCTTTGCGACAAGTCGAGCTTTGTAAACGGTTACATTACCGTTTGCGTCAGTCTTCTTCTTGAAGATCCATTTATTTTCTATGGCTCGCCGGTCATTGGGCAAGTCCACCAAAGTCCATACTTTGTTCTCATACATGGACCCTATCTCGGATTTCATATCCTCAAGCCATTTGTTGGAATCCGGGCCCGCCATCGCTTCTTCATAGTTAGAAGGTTCACCGTTGTCTAACAACATGATTTCCATCACAGGGTTGCCGTACCACTCTGGTGCGGAGCGTGCCCTTGTGGACCTTCGCGGTTCAGTAGTAACTTGATCCGAAGCTTCATGATCATCATCATTAACTTCCTCTTCAGTCGGTGTAGGTGCCACAGGAACAACTTCCCGCGCTGCGCTACTATCCTGTTCGAGAGGGGGTGTAATTACCTCATCAAGTTCTACCTTCCTCCCACTTACTTCTTTCGAGAGAAACTCTTTCTCTAGAAAGGATCCGTTCTTGGCAACAAAGGTTTTACCTTCAGATCTAAGATAGAAGGTATACCCAATAGTTTCCTTAGGGTATCCTATGAATACGCATTTCTTCGCTTTGGGTTCGAGCTTTTCTGGTTGAAGTTTCTTCACATAAGCATCGCAGCCCCAAACTTTAAGAAACGACAACTTAGGTTTCTTGCCAAACCACAGTTCATACGGTGTCGTCTCAACGGATTTAGACGGTGCCCTATTTAAAGTGAATGCTGCAGTTTCTAATGCGTATCCCCAAAATGATAGCGGTAAGTCGGTAAGAGACATCATAGATCGTACCATATCTAATAAAGTGCGATTACGACGTTCAGACACTCCGTTGCGTTGCGGTGTGCCAGGCGGCGTTAGTTGTGAAATGATTCCACACTTCCTTAGGTGTGTGCCAAACTCGTGACACAAATATTCTCCTCCATGATCAGATCGTAGACATTTAATTTTTCTGTCACGTTGATTCTCAACCTCACTCTGAAATTCCTTGAACTTTACAAATGTCTCAGATTTGTGTTTCATCAAGTAGATATACCCATACCTACTCAAATCATCGGTGAGAGTGAGAACATAACGATAACCACCGCGAGCTTCAACGTTCATTGGACCACACACATCAGTATGTATTATTTCCAATAAGTTGGTTGCTCTCTCCATTATTCCTGAGAATGGAGTCTTAGTCATCTTGCCCATGAGGCACGGTTCGCAAGTGTCAAATGATTCAAAGTCAAGAGACTCTAGTAGTCCATCAATATGGAGCTTCTTCATGCGCTTAACGCCGATATGACCAAGGCGGCAGTGCCACAAGTATGTGGGACTGTCATTATCAACTTTACATCTTTTGGTACTCACACTATGAATATGTGTAACATCACGATCGAGATTCATCAAGAATAAACCATTCACCAGCGGAGCATGACCATAAAACATATCACTCATAAATAGAACAACCATTATTATCTGACTTAAATGAGTAGCCGTCTCGCATTAAGCAAGACCCTGATACAATGTTCATGCTTAAAGCTAGTACTAAATAACAATTATTAAGGTTTAAAACTAATCCCGATGGTAGATGTAGAGGTAGCGTGCCGACGGCGATCACATCGACCTTTGAACCATTCCCGACGCGCATCGTCACCTCGTCCTTGGCCAGTCTCCGCTTATTCCGCAGTTCCTGCTTTGAGTTGCAAATGTGAGCAACAACACCGGTATCAAATACCCAGGAGCTACTACGAGCACTGGTAAGGTACACATCAATAACATGTATATCACATATACCTTTAACGTTGCCGGCTTCTTGTCCGCTAAGTATTTGGGGCAGTTCCGCTTCCAGTGACCTTTTCCCTTGCAATAGAAGCACTCAGTCTTAGGCTTAGGTCCATTCTTTTTCTTCTTCCCAGCATCTGGCTTACCGGGCACGGCAATAGCTTTACCGTCTTTCTTGAAGTTCTTCTTACCCTTGCCTTTCTCGAAACTAATGGTCTTGTTGACCATCAACACTTGATGCTCTTTCTTGATTTCTACTTCTACAGATTTGAGCATCGAGTACAACTCGGGAATGGACTTCTCCATCCCTTGCATGTTGTAGTTAAGCACAAAGCCTTTGTAGCTTGGTGGGAGAGACTGGAGGCTTTTGTCAATTATAGCATCATCCGGAAGTTCGACTCCAAGTGAAGTCAGACGACCGTGTAACCCAGACATTTTGAGTATGTGCTCACTGACAGAACGGTTCTCCTCCATCTTACAGCTAAAGAACTTGTCGGAGACTTCATATCTCTCGACACGGGCATGAGCTTGAAAAACTAGCTTCAGCTCCTGGAACATCTCATATGCCCTGTGTAGCTCAAAACGCCTTTGGAGCCCCGTTTCTAAACTGTATAACATGCCACACCTAACCAGAGAGTAGTCATCACTCCGTGTTTGCCAGACGTTTAGAATGTCCTGGGCTGCTGCGGGAGCGGGAGGGTCACCTAGCGGCGCATCAAGGACATAAGCCTTTTTAGCTGCTTCAAGGATGAGCTTCAAGTTGCGAACCCAGTCCGCATAGTTGCTACCATCATCTTTCAGCTTGTTTTTCTCTAGGAATGCGTTGAAATTGAGGTTGACGTTGGCCATCTACAATATTTATAAAGACAACTTTTAGACTAAGTTCATGACAATTAATTTAATCAAATTAAATATGAACTCCCACTTAAATCGACATCCCTCTAGTCATCTAAGTGATACATGATCCATGTTGACTAACCCGTGTCCGATCATCACGTGAGACGGACTAGTCACCATGGTGAGAAACTGCATGCTGATCGTATTCAACCATACGACTCATGTTCGACCTTTCGGTCTCTTGTATTCGAGGTCATGTCTGTACATGCTAAGCTCGTCGAGTCAACCTACGTGTTTCGCGTGTGTAAATCTGGCTTACACCCGTTGTATGCGAACGTTAGAATCTATCACACCCGATCATCACGTGGTGCTTCGAGACAACGAACCTTCGCAGCGGTGCACACTTAGGGGAATACGTTCTCGAAATTTTAAGAGGGATCATCTTATTATGCTACCGTCGTTCTAAGCAATAAGATGTAAAACATGATAAACATCACAATGCAATCATATAGTGACATGATATGGCCGTTATCATCTTTGCTCTTTTGATCTCCATCTTCAAGCATCGCATGATCATCATCGTCACCGGCGTGACACCATGATCTCCATCATCGTGTCTCCGTGAAGTCATCACGCCAACTACTACTATCACTACTACTACAGCTAACCGTTAGCAATGAAGTAAAAGTAGTAAGCACATGGCGTTGCATCTCATACAATAAATTAAGACAACTCCTATGGCTCCTGCCGGTTGTCATACTCATCGACATGCAAGTCGTGAAACCTATTACAATAACATGATCATCTCATACATCATACATGCAACATCACAACTTTGGCCATATCACATCACATGTCAAACCCTGCAAAAACAAGTTAGACGGCCTCTAATTGTTGTTGCAAGTTTTATGTGGCTGATTTGGGTTTCTAGCAAGAATGCCTTCTTACCTACGTGACAGCCACAACGATGATATGCCAAAGCTATTTACCCTTCATAAGGACCCTTTTCATCAAATCCAATCCGACTAGAGTAGGAGAGGCAGACACCCGCTAGCCACCTTTATGCATGGTGTGCATGTCTGTCGGTGGAACCAGTCTCACGTAAGCGTACATGTAAAGTCGGTCCGGGCCGCTTCATCCCACAATACCGCCGGAAAAGAATAAGACTAGTAGCGGCAAGCAAATTGACAAATCATCGCCCACAACTTTTGTGTTCTACTCGTGCATAGAATCTACGCATAGAAAACCTGGCTCGGATGCCACTGTTGGGTAACGTAGCATAAATTCAAAATTTTCCTACGCATATTCAGATCTTCCTATGGAGAGACCAGCAACGAGAGAGGGGTAAGAGCATCTTCATACCTTTGAAGATCGCTAAGCGGAAGCGTTGCTAGAACGCGGTTGATGGAGTCGTACTCGCAGCGATTCCGAGCTAGTGCAAAACTACAGCACCTCCGCGTTCAACACACGTGCAGCCCGGTGACGTCTCCCGCACCTTGATCCAGCAAGGAGGAGGGAGAGGTTGGGGAAGAACTCCAGCAGAACGACGGTGTGGTGTCGATGGAGAGACGAGGTCTCCCGGCAGGGCTTCGCCAAGCACCGGCAGAGAGGAGGAGGAAGAGGGGCAGGGTTGCGCCGAGAGAGAGATAAAACCGTGTGTCTCAATGGCCAAAACCCCTCTATATTTATAGGAGGAGGGGGAGGGGGGTGCACCACCCCTAGGGTTCCCCCCTAGGTGGTGCGGAAGCCACCAGATGGGAGGGGGCGGCGGCCAGGGCAGGGAAAGGGGGGGCGCACCCTAGGTGGGCCTTGGGCCTCACCTGCGCCTAGGGTTTCCCCCTTCCCCCCTTCTCTGGTGCGCATGGGCTGGGTGGGGGCGCACCAACCCACCTAGGGGCTGGTTCCCTTCCCCACTTAGCCCATCTAGCCTCCCGGGGTCGTTGCCCCCCTTCGGTGGTCCCCCGGGGCCACCTCCGGTGGTCCCGGTACGTTACCGGTGATGCCCGAAACACTTCCAGTATCCGAAACCATCCGTCCTATATATCAATCTTTACCTCCGGACCATTCCGGAGCTCCTCGTGACGTCCGGGATCTCATCCGGGACTCCTAACAACTTTCGGTAACCTCGTATAACAATTCCCTGTAACCCTAGCGTCATCGAACCTTAAGTGTGTAGACCCTACGGGTTCGGGAGACAGACAGACATGACCGAGACACCTCTCTGGCCAATAACCATCAGCGGGGTCTGGATACCCATGGTGGCTCCCACTTGCTCCACGATGATCTCATCAGATGAACCACGATGTCAAGGATTCAATCAATCACGTATACGATTCCCTTTGTCTGTCGGTATAGAACTTGCCCAAGATTCGATCGTCGGTATACCTATACCTTGTTCAATCTCGTTACCGGTAAGTCTCTTTACTCGTTCCGTAGCACGTCATCGTGTGACTAACTCCTTAGTCACATTGAGCTCATGATGATGTTCTACCAAGTGGGCCCAGAGATACCTCTCCGTCATACGGAGTGACAAATCCCGATCTTGATTCGTACCAACCCAACAGATACTTTCGGAGGTACCCGTAGTGCACCTTTATAGTCACCCAGTTACGTTGTGACGTTTGATGCACCCAAAGCACTCCTACGGTATCTGGGAGTTGCACAATCTCACGGTCGAAGGAAAAGATACTTGACATTAGAAAAGCTTTAGCATACGAACAATACGATCTAGTGCTATGCTTAGGATTGGGTCTTGTCCATCACATCATTCTCCTAATGATGTGATCCCGTTATCAATGACATCTAATGCCCATGATCAGGAAACCATGATCATCTATTGACTAACGAGCTAGCCAACTAGAGGCTTGCTAGGGACACATTGTGATTTATTTATTCACACATGTATCACTGTTTCCTGTTAATACAATTATAGCATGAACAATAGACGATTATCATGAACAAGGAAATATGATAATAACCATTTTATTATTGCCTCTAGGGCATATTTCCAACAGAAAACCCCATCTTTTCACCCTTGATGGCAACAACAAGATGCGTGCCTCCCTACCCCTTCTGTCACTAGGTGAGGTCACCGCACGGTATGAACCCAAAACCAAGCACTTCTCCCATTGCAAGAATCATAGATCTAGTTGGCCAAACAAAACCCACAACTCAAAGAGAATTACAAGGATATGAAATCATGCATAAGAGAGATCAGAAGAAACTCAAATAAGATTCATAGATAATATGATCATAAATCCACAATTCATCGGATCTCAACAAACACACCGCAAAAGAAGATTACATCGGATAGATCTCCATGAAGATCATGGAGAACTTTGTATTGAAGATCCAAAAGAGAGAAGAAGCCATCTAGCTACTAGCTATGGACCCGTAGGTCTATGGTGAACTACTCATGCATCATCGGAGAGGTCATGGTGTTGATGAAGAAGCCCTCCGTATCCGAATCCCCCCTCCGGCAGGGCACCGGAACATGCCCCAGATGGGATCTTGCGGAGACAGAAGCTTGCGGCGGTGGAAAAGTACTTTTGATGATCTCCTGATTTTTTCTGGGATTTTAGGGAATTTATAGGCGAAAGACCTAGGGCAGAGGAGGCCCAGGGAGCCCACAAGCCTGGGAGGCGCGGGCCCACCCG
This sequence comes from Hordeum vulgare subsp. vulgare, assembly GCF_904849725.1. Taxonomy (NCBI): domain Eukaryota; kingdom Viridiplantae; phylum Streptophyta; class Magnoliopsida; order Poales; family Poaceae; genus Hordeum; species Hordeum vulgare. Next base: position 139,129,871 of record NC_058522.1, read on the forward strand.
GCCGCGGCTAGGGGGCTTGTGGGGTCCCTGGTGGCCCCCTGCCCTGATTCTCACGCTTCCCGATGTTTTTCTGTTTCGGAAAAAATCTTTTTGGTAGTTTCGTTCTGTTAGGACTCCGTTTAAAATCCTCCTCTGAAAGGGGTCAAAAACATGGAAAAAAACAGGAACTGGCACTTGGCACTGAGTTAATAAGTTAGTCCCAACAAATATATAAAAGGCATACAAAAATCCGAAGTTTGACAAGATAATAGCATGAAACCATCAAAAAATATAGATACGTTGGAGACGTATCACTAACCCACAAGTATATGGGATCGCGATAGTTTTGGAGGGTAGAGTATTCAACCCAAATTTATAGATTCGACACAAGGGGAGCCAAAGAATATTTGTAGATATTAGCAGTTGAGTTTTCAATTCAACCACACTTGGAGATTTAGTATCTGCAGCATAGTGATCAATAGCAAAATAATATGATAGTTTTGATAGCAACGGTAACAATAACAACAGTAACAGTAATAGTGATAGCAGTTGTAACAACCCTAGCAATAGTAATAACTTAGCAAGCACAATATGTGGAAAACTCGTAGGCACTGGATCGGTGATATTGCTGGACAATATTCATCATATAATAATCACAACATAGGGTGACACAGAACTAGCTCCCGTTCATCAATATAATGTAGGCATGTATTCCATAAATAGTCATGCATGCTTATGGAAAAGAACTTGCATGACATATTTTGTCTTACCCTCCCATGATAGCGGGGTCCATAAGGAAACTAAGGGATATTAAGGCCTCCTTTTAATAGATAACTGGAACAAAGCATTAACACATGGTGAGTACATGAACTCCTCAAACTACGATAATCACCGGAAAGAATCCCAATTATTGTCACTTTGGGGTATGCGGATCCTAAGATGTAGGAGGTTCATATAACTTGCAAGATCGGATCAGGAACATAGATATAATGGTGAGAACATAAATGTTTCAGATCTGAAATCATGGCACTCGGACCGCAGTGACAAGCAATAAGCATAGCCAAGTCATAGCAACATCTATGTCCAAACATAGTGGATATTACGGATCAATCCCTAACAAAATTAACTCAATTACATGATGAATGTCATCTAGCTCTTCACCGACCAGCAAGCCTATGAAGGGATTACTCACTCCCAGTGTAGAGCATCATCTAATTGGCGATGGAGGAGGGTTGGTGATGACGAAGACCGAAGATTTTCCTCTCCGGAGCCCCAAATGAACTCCAGATTAGCCCCCGATGAAGAATATGAGGTGGCGGCGGCTCCGTATCATGAAACGAGATGAAACTTCCTCTTTGATTTTTTCTCCGAAAATAGGAATTTATAGCATTGGAATTAGGATCAGCGAAGCCATGTGAGCTGCACTAGACACCATGTCGCGCTAGGGGGGCTGGCGTCAAGGCGCGCCAGGGGGCCTGGCGCACCCTGGTGTCTAGTGTGCTGTTGTGGCACCCCCTCCTATGGATCTTGGTTCCAATATTTTTATATATTCCAGAAACAATCTCCAAAAAGTTTTGTTCTATTCCAAGTACTTTTATTTCTGCACAAAAACAACACCATGGTAGTTCTGCTGAAAATAACGTCAGTCCGAGTTAGTTTCATTCAAATCATGCAAACTAGAGTCCAAAACAAGAGCAGAAGCATTAGGAAAAGTAGATAAGATGGAGACGTATCAAGGTACCACCCGTAGCAAAATCTAGAAGATTTCTAGATGCAAAGTTTAACCCCACATAGAAATTTTGTATAATCATCCATAAGTTCAGCCATGATTAGGGAAATTTTTAATCATCAACTTCATTCTCTTCCAAGCTTGTTCAATATGTTTTTGATCATGTTGCTTAAAATTCATAATTTGTTTCTAGGGGAGATGATCTTAGAAGGAGGAAAATACTTGATCATGAAAACATCTTTACATTTATCCCATGTTCCAATACTATTACGTGGTAAGATGAAAATCGGGCTTAAAATATACGTGTCACTAAAAAGGAAAGAATTTCAATTTGACCACATCATTATCCATATTCTTTTTATTTTGAATATCACATAATTCAATAGAAGTATTGAGATGTGAAGCCATATTCTCATTAGGACTTCCGAAAAATTGTTCTTTCGTGACAAGATTTAGCAATGCAGCATTAATATCATTAAACTTCGCACTAGCGGTGGGTGGTATAATAGTACTAATAAAATCATTTTTATTAGTATTCGAGAAGTCACAAAACTTGGTAATATCTTGAGACATGGTGACCAAGCAAGCAAAGTAACAAGCGAAGCAAGTAAAATAGCAAGTATAGCAAGTAAATAGGTAAACTAGCAAAGTTAAATACTTTTGTATTTTTTATTTTTATAGAAAGAAAAATAAAATAGCAAATAAAAAGTCAAACAAGTGAATGATAATTTGTGAGAAGGTACTTGATAGGAAATTGATGATACTCCCCGGCAACGGCGCTAGAAATCCTTCCTCATACTTGTGACCTCCATTTGGTTTTTCCCCAAAGAGGAGGGGATGATGCAGCACCGTAGAGGCAAGTATTTTGTGTCTTCAGTGCCTACCCACAATAGAGCACACACTTGCACCCAACGCGGGGAAGAGGGTTGTCAATCCCCTTGAACTCGTTACTTGCAAGCGATAAGTAGTGGTAGATAGATAGTTTTATAAATATAATTTGAATATAAATAAAAAGAAAATAATGACAGCAAGGTATTTTGAATTTTTGTAGTTATATTTGTGTATAGACCCCGGGGCCATAGTTTCTGCTAGAGGCTTCTCTCTTGTAGAAAGCATACGATGGGAAATTGATATAAAAGCGCATAGTTATGCAATATTTATTCATGGAAATGATCACACATATAGTCACCATGTCCGTAAGAAATTAGACCGACTCGTGCCTGCATCTACTACTATTACTCTTCCCATCAACCGCAATCCATCATGCATCTAGAGTAGTAAGTGAAAACAGAGTAATGCTTGTAGGATGATGACATGCTATAGACAAAGAAAATCCAATTAACATGAATTAAATCCATCGTTTTACCCTTAGTCGCAGAAATACAATAAGTGTCATGTCCGTTTTTTCACTGGGATTGTGCATCGCAATATTGAAGCCACTACAACGCATCTCTCCCGCCGAAGATAAATCAATCTAGTTGGCCAAACCAAATCAATAGAACGGAGAGAATTATGAAGCTATCATAATCATGGATATACATGAAAGGCTAACAAGGAACTCGATATAATCTCATGAATAATCCGAACATAAACCCACAATTCATCAGATCCCAACAAACGCATCGCACAAGAGTGATTACATAAGATAGATCATCACAGGAATCATGGTGATCATGGCAACAAAGAACGTAGAGAGAGATATCCATCTAGGTACTAATTACGGACCCATAGGTCCATATTGAACTAATTACAAATCACCATGGGAGCAGCAAGGTTGGTGTAGAGGCCCTCCATGATTAATCCACCCTCGGAGAGGGCACCGAAACAGGGCTCTGGATGGCCATATGGTGGAATGGAGACTTGTAGCGTCAAGTGTTTAGGGAGGCTCTCTGGGTTTTTTTGGGATATTAGAGAATTTATAGGCCGTAAGGATGGAGGAGCTGGGAGGTTGCCCCAAGCCATCAGGGCACGGCCACCCCCCTGGGCGCGCCCTGTTGGCTTCGGGGCACCCCGTGTGCTCTCTTGTCTTCCTCTGAAGCTTACAGGTCTTTGTTTTGTCTAGATACATCAAAAAAAATCGGGGTATTTCGAATTCATTTGGTATTATATTCATGGAAATCCAAAAACATGCAGAAAACAATAACTGGCACTTGGCACTGGGTTAATAGGTTAGTGCTAAAAATACATATAAATCAGCAAGTAAATTCTTAAAAAGTATCCTAGAATGATAAGATAATAGCATGGAACAATAAAAAATTATAGATACATTGGAGGCATATCAGTAGGTCGCTTGCACTCTCCGAACATGCTTCACCCTTCATGAGGAGTTGTCCATCCATGGTCATTGCCAAAGAGACTTCATGCTCCGCTCTCATCCAGAGACCTCGTTGGTGTGTGTTGCCACTACTAGTCTTCTTAAATCATGTGTTCAACGCACCTTCCACCCTTGAGGCACCTCGTTGGGTCCTAGCCATTCAGAATGGTCATATTTTCCACAATGAGCTGCGGGGCATCCCAAACAGACATGGCATCGAGCCTGTTTTGAGATTGTCATGGCGTTGTTGTTCACAACTAAGAGCCTTGCGCCAGAAACACGTGATGGTCAGGACATGCTTGTGTTTCACCTCACGACATGGACGACAAACCCCAACGACATCCCACATGTGTCTAATGTGTGATATATTTGTGCTCATTCCATCATTGTTTAAATCACATAATTCTAGAATTTTTTAGAGTATCACCTCGATCTCGATAATAATGACTAATGGATGCAACAAATTATGAAATCCTTTCTTTCGTGTGTTTCCGCACGAAGTGGGCCCAAACATGGTAGAATATCATCATATACGAGGTGGTGAAAATGGCATGTCAATAGGAAGCTCTACAAGAAATCAAGAGTGTAAGATGACGCATGGTATGAGCAACACACACGCTGATACGAGTGATCGTAACGCATGTTGATACGTCCGCCACGTATCTATAATTTTTTATTGTTCCATGATATTATATTATCGTTCTAGGATGCTTTTTAGGCATTTACTTGTTGTTTTATATTATTTTTGAGCAGTAACCTATTAGCCAAGTGCCAAGTGCTAAGTGTTGTTTTTTGCATGTTTTTGGCTTTTCAGGTATACTGTACCAAACGGAGTCCAAATACCCCAAAACTTTGTGATGATTTTTTCTGGACCAAATAAGGACCTGTAAGCTTCAGAAGCACGCCGGAGGCCCCATAGGGTGGTGCCAAGCTAACAGGGCACGCCCGGGGGGGTGGCCTCGTCCTATTGGCTTGGGGCCACCTCCCATGGCCTCTCGTGCCCCTCTCTATACTATAAATTCTCATTTATCCCCCAAACCCTAGGGATCCTCCCAAAACACTTTTTCCACCGCCACAAGTCTTTGTTCCATCGTGTGCCCACATAGAGCCTTGTTCCAGTTCCTTGCTGAAGGGGGGATCGATCATGGAGGGCCTCTACATCAACCTTACTGCTCCCATGGTGATGTGTGAGTAGTTCACCACATACCTACGGGTCCGTAGTTAGTACCTAGATGTCTATCTCTCTTTCTCTCTATATGTTCTTCGTTGCCATGATCGTCGCGATTCTTGCAATGATCTATCTTATGTAATCACTTTGTGCGATGTGTTTGTTGGGATCTGATAAATTTTGGGTTTATATTCAGATTATTCAGGAAATATATTTGAGTCTTCTCTAAATTATTATATGCAAGATTTATGATAGCTTCATAATTCTCTCCAATCTATTGATTTGGTTTGGCCAACTAGATTGATCTATCTTTAGTGAGAGAGTTGCATTGTAGTGGGTTCAATCTTGCGGTGCTCTATATCCCAGTGGCAAAGTAGGGGACAAGACACGTATTTGTATGGCTTCCACTAAGGATAAAACGATGGGGTTGATTCATATTAATTGGATTTTCTTTGTCTACATCATGTCGTTGTTCTCCAAGCATTACGTTGTGTTACTTAATACTCTGGAAGCATCCTGGATAGCGTACGATGGATGGAGTAATGGTAGTAGATGCACGCAGGAGTCGGTCTACTTGCTTACGGATGTGATGCCGGTATATTATGATCATGGCCATGAATAAATATTGCATAACTATGCACTTTTCTATCAATTTCCCAACAGTAATTTGTTTACCCATCGTATGCCTTCTATGAGAGAGAAGCCTCTAGCAAAAACTATGGCCCCCGGGTCTATTCACATACATATTTACAAACACTCTTAATACCTTGCTTCCATTTATTTGTTTTCTTTCTCTTTTTATTTTGAAATTTATAATTATCAGTTATCATCTACACTACTCATTTGCTTGCAAGTAACGAGTACAAGGGGATTCCAACCCTCTTGCCCGCGCTGGGTGCAAGTGTGTGCTCTTTTGTGTGTAGGCGCTGAAGACATGAAATTGCGTGGTTCTCCTGTTCGTTCGATAACCTTGGTTCTCACCGAGGGAAATACTTATCTATATTATGTTGCATCATCCCCTCCTAGTTAGTGAAAAACCCAACACACATCATTAGTATGAGGAAGGATTTCTAGCGCCGTTGCCGGGGGGTATCACCAAATTCATATCACGTACCTACACACAAATTATCATTCACTTGTTCTACTCTCTACTCGCCTGGCCATTTTGTATTTTTCTTTGTCACACAAAAATAGAAAGTAAAACAAGAAAATTAAGATAAATCGATCTTCACCCACTTACTAATCGTTTCAAAAGACCCAATTATGTTGGACCAAATGCTAGCAAGTTTAGTGCACTATATTATCTTTATGAGGTTTTGCTTGAAAATCCTAAATATGAAAATTGCGACGAAGTGTTAAAAGGAATTTATTAAGTGATTCATAATAGTTCCTTGAATGAAATGCATGATTGCAATGTTGCTAGTATAAATTATGTGAATATCAAATTATGCTAGTGACCATGATTGGGTGATAATCATGATGTTTCTTGTGATCTTGAAAATCTATTTGAGCTTCGTGGTGAATCTATTAATGATAATTATATTTGCAATAATACTAATAGTGTGATTGTAAGAGCGTCAACTTAGGTAATAATGATCCTACTACTTTGGAGAATGATCAATCTTATGCAATTTGATATGAAAGTGGGTTTGAAGAGGTCATGACTTTAGTTGATGTTAATCCCACTATCTTGAAAGATTATAAGATTTGTATGCTTATCAATCATAAAGAGAATGTTTTGCATGAAAGTTATGTTGTTAAACTTGATTATGATCCTACTCGTAACTATTATGAGATATAGAAATATGGTTATAGGAATTTGCATGTTACTCAGTTATCTCTCTTTGTGTTGAAATTATTAGTGATTCACTCTTCCTATTTGCATATGCTAGATTTCACTTGGCTTGAGAATATGTTTCCATATAAAATGCCTATGCATAGGAAGTATGTTAGAATTATATGTGTTTTTCACATACTTTATGATGCTCTTTTTGTGCTTCAATTCTTGCCAATTATGTGAGCATCACTGAAATCTCAAGCTTATCTTAATGGTTATGAACAAAGAGCTTGTTGGCAGACAATCCAATACTTTCTGTTTGTGTGAGATAGCATGATTATTACTACTGTAATTATTGTATTTTCAGGTTTAAACTAGTGATTGTGCCAAGTGAAGCCTTTGGGATGATTTGAATGATACGTAGAATTGATACGATGCAAAAACAGAAACTTTTGTGTCTAGTGTAGAATTCCTATGATTTTAATGGTACATCTTTTTGACCTGAATTTTTTACATAGTATTGATATACAAATTCCTTTGGTTTTTCTATTTTTTCATAGTTTTTGGAGTTACATAAGTAGGGTGTATTTGCTAATCACTACACACAATTCTGTTTTAGACGGATTCTGTTTTTTCTTGCATACTTTCCTTGTTTTGATGATGCTATGGATTATATCGGGGGTATAAGTCACGGAGAAGTTATAATACAGTAAATTATGCAATAATAAAATATGAATCAATTTATAATAGTGCCTAATGTTTATGGTTTGCCTAACCAACTAACGGATCTCATGAGTTTTCTATTGAGTTTTGTGTGCTGAAGTTTTCAGGCTTTGGGTATTATCACGATGGATGAAGGAATAGGGAGCGGCAACGAGACTAAGATTGGGGATTCCCAAGACACCCCAAGTCAAATCATGGAAGACCCAAGCGTCTAAGCTTGGGGATGCCCCGAAAGGCATCCCCTCTTTCGTCTCAATCCATCGGTATGTCACGTGGAGCCATATTTTTATTCGTCACATGATATGAGTTTTGCTTGGAGCATCATTTGCTTTAGTTTTAATTTGTTATAGTTTTCCATAATAATTGTTTGATTGACACACCCACTTGATATAGACACATGCTCACCATGGTTTATTATAATACTCTATGTGCTTCACTTATATCTTTTGAGCTAAGCAGTTGCTCTAATGTTTCACTTATATCTTTTAGACAAGGTAGCATATAGATTTTATAGAAATAATTGCACTCTAGTTCTTCACTTAAATTTGTATGAGAGTTAATAAATACTGATGGTAATATTAGTGGGTTATAAGACTAGTCAAATAATAATAGGTATTCAAGGAGTGCATAATCAAAACCACATGTAGCATATAAAGGATAAATTGTGGGTTAATGATATTGATCTGGTAATATGAAAGGGTGTGAGTTCATGGTTGTTGGTTAGTAAAAATATCTATAGTTAATGGATGTTAATTTATTTTCCATCTAAATATTGGTTATGGCATGGTGATGATGTGTGAGCATTCTTATTTCTCGTTGAAATCATGTGTTGTTTAGGTCGGGGGCACGCGATGGTTAAATCCTACCAACCTCCTCCCTTGGGGCATGTGAGTAGTACTTTGCTTCAAGAGAGCTAATAAAACCTTGCAATAAGTATGTGAGTTATTTATGAATAATGTGAATCTATGGACCAGTGCACTCTCACCACCTCATATTTTCGAGCCTCTTCGGTATCGTGCATTGCCCTTTCTCACCTCGAAGATCGGTGCGGACTTCGCCGGTGCATCCAGGCCCCACGGCATGATACGGTACGTTCCACATAAGCCACATTATATCTTCCTCAAAACATCCATCATAGCTACCTATCATGGCATTCTCATAGCCATTCCGAGATATATTGCCATGCAACTAGCACCGTCACATCATATGACTAGTACACTCATTGTCATATTTATTTGCATGATCGTAAGATAGCTAGCATGATATTTCCATGGCTTGTCCCTTTTTTATATCCTTTCTATTCTATATCATTGCACATCCTGGTACACTGCTAGAGGCATTCATATAGAGCCATATTGTTTAGTAGTTTTTCATATCGAGTTGCAAGTAAATAGAAGTGTGATGCTTTTCATTATTAGGGCAATGTCTCAGTGAGGAAAGAATGATGGAGACAATGATTCCCCCACATGTCGGGATGAGATCTGGACGAAAAATAAGATAAAAAGGAAAATTAAAAAATTAAAAAAGGAAGAAAAAAAGAGAAAAATAAATAAATAATGAGAGAAAAGAGAGAAGGGATAATGCTGCTACCTCTTTTTACACACTTGTGCTTCAAGGTAGCACCATGTTTTTCATACAGAGAGTCTCATGTTTTTTCAGTTTCATATGCTAGTGGGAATTTTTAATTATAGAACTTGGCTTGTATATTGCGATGGCAAGCTTCCTCAAATGACTGAGGTCTTCATGAGCAAGCAAGTTGGATGCACACCCACTTAGCTCCAGTCAAGCTTTCATACACTTATAGCTCTAGTCCATCCATTGCATGGCAATCCCTACTCCTCACATTGCTATAGATTGATGGGCATCTCCATAGCTCGTTGATCTGCCCAGGTGATGCAAGACTTTCTTATTTTCCACTTTTACCCCTTTGAAGCCTACCGCCATATTATATTCCACTTATATGCTATGTCCATGGTTCACGCTCATGTATTGAGTGAGTAATCAAAATCTAAAGCGCATTCAAAATTATGATCCAATTGCCTGGCTTAACACCATGGTGCTTGACATTTGTATTTATGTGGTGAAGACAGAGCCATGATAAAATAAATGGGGGGTAACATTCTTTAAGGATCATATATTTTGAACATTGATGACAATGTCACTTATGTTCATGGATATTACTATGTTGATTTTGTTAATTCATGGTTTCTCAATGATCATACATGCACAGATTACATGTTGGGTAGCATGTCACAACAAACATTCTGATTTTATCATTTACCTACTTGAAGACGAGCAAGAATTAAGCTTGGGGATGTTGATACGTCACCCACACTATATTTTTTGATTGTTCCATGTATATTATTATCATTTTAGGATACTTTTTAGGCATTTACTTGTTATCTTATATTATTTTTGAATACTAACCTATTAAGCCAGTGCCAAGGGTCAGTTGTTGTTTTATGGATGTTTTTGACTTTTCAGGAAGACTATACCACACGAAGTCCAAATACCCCCCAAATATGACGATTTTTTTGGAGAAAACAAGGACCTGGAAACTTTGGAAGGAGGTCGGAGGCCCCATGGGGTGGCGCGAGGCCAATAGGGTCCACCCGCGGGGTGGTTGTGCCCTGATGGCTTGGGGCCACATCGCTTGGCCTTCGGTGCCGCTCTTTGTCCTATAAATTATTAATTATCCCCAAAACCTAGGGAGCCTCCTGAAACATTTTTTCCATGGCCGCAAGTCTCTGTTCCGCCGCGTGCCCACCTAGAGCCCTATTCCGGTGAACTTTAAAAGGGGGGATCTATCAAGGAGGGCCTCTACATCAACCTTGCTACTTCCATGGTGATGTGTAAGTAGTTCACTACAGACCTATGGGTTTGTATTCAGTACCTAAATGTCCATCTCTCTCTATACATTCTTCATTGTCATGATCACCATGATTCTTGCGGTGATCTATCTTATGTAATCAATTTGTGTGATGCGTTTGTTGGGAGCCGATGAGTTGTGGGTTTATGTTCAGTTTATTCATGAAATATATTTCAGTCTTCTCCGAATTCTAATATGATGATTATGATAGCTTCGTAATTCTCTCTGATCTATTGATTTGGTTTGGCCAGCTAGATTGATCTATCTTTAGTGAGAGAGGTGTGTTGTAGTGGGTTGAATCCTGCGGTGCTCTATATCATAGTGACAAAGTAGGGGACATGACACATATTATATTACTGTCACAAAGGATAAAAATATGGGGTTGATTTATGTTAACTTGATTTTCTTTGTCTACATCATGTCATTGTTCTCCAAGCATTACTCTGTTTTATTTAAAACTCTAGATGCATGTTGGATAGCGGTCAATGGGCAGAGTAATAGTAGTATATGCACGTAGGAGTCAATATACTTGCTTATGGACGTAATTCCTATATGTAATTATCATTTCCATGAATACATATTGCATAACTAAACGTTTTTCTATCAATTGCCCAAGAGTAATTTGTTTACCCAACGTATGCCTTCTACGAGAGAGAAGCCTCTAGTGAAAACTATGGCCCCCGGGTCTATTCACAAATATATTTACAAACGATATTAATACATGGCTGCCATTTATTTGTTTTATTTTATTTTACAATTTACAATTATAAACTATCATATACACTACTCATTTGCTTGCAAGTAACGAGTTCAAGGGGATTGAAAACACTCTTGCCCTCGTAGGGTGCAAGTGTGCTCTTTTGTGTGCAGGCGCTAAAGACGTGATATTGCGTGGTTCTCCTATTGGCTCGATAACCTTGGCTCTCACTGAGGGAATTAATTATCTATACCATGTTGCTTCATCCCCTCCTCTTCAGGGAAAAATCCAACGCAGGTCACAAGTATTACATGCCTCCAACACTTGGATTTTCAGAGCACTGATGCTTGTGATTTGCGTTGGGTTTTTCCCTAAAGAGGAGGGGATGATGCAGCACAATATAGTTAAGTATGTCCCTTAGTGAGAACCAAGGTTATTGGACCAATAGGAGAACCATGCAATTTCCCGTCTTCAGCGCCTAAACACAAAAGAGCACACACTTGCACCCAACACGGGCAAGAGGGTTGTCAATCCCCTTGAACTCGTTACTTGCAAGAAATGAGTAGTGAAGACGATAGTTGATAATTGTAAATTGTAAAATAAAAAGGAAACAAATAAATGGCAACAAAGTATTAAGAGCATTTGTAAATATATTTGTAAATAGACCCCGGGGCCACAGTTTTCACTAGAGGCTTCTGTCTCGTAGAAAGCATACAGTGGTAAACAAATTAATGTTGGACAACTAATAGAAAACCGCATATTTATGCAATATTTATTCATGGCAATGATCATTACATATATGCATCATGTCCATGAGCTAGTAGACCGACTCATGCCTACATCTACTACTATTACTCCACCCATCGACCGCTATCCAGCGTGCATCTAGAGTACTAAGTAAAACAGAGTAATGCTTGGAGAACAATGACATGATGTAGACAAAGAAAATCCAAGTAATATGGATCAACCCCATCGTTTTATCCTTAGTGGTAGCAATAAAAATTCATGCACCCCTACTTCGTTACTCGGATATAGAGCACCATAAGATTGAACCCACTACAACACACCTCTCGCACTGAAGATAAATCAATCTAACTGGCCAAACTAAATTGATAGATCGGACAGAATTACAAAGCTATCATAACCATGCATATATATGGAAGACCTGGAAGGAACTCAATATAATCTCATAATTAATCTGAACATAAACCCACAATTCATCGGATCCCAACAAATGCACTGCACAAAGTGATTACATAAGATAGATCACCGCAAGAATTGCGATGATCTTGGCAATGAATAACATAGAGAGAGATATAGTCATCTAGGTACTAACTACGGACCCATACTCTATGGTGAAATACTCACACGTCACCATGGGAGAAACAAGGTTTATGTGGAGGCCCTATTTGATCAATCGCCCCTCCGTCAGCGCACCAGAATAGGGCTCCATATGGGCAAAGAACGGAACAGAGACTTGCAGCGGCGAAAAACGTGTTTCGGGGGGCTCCTTAGGGGTTTTAGGATTAATAAAAATTTATAGGATAGAGAGGGGCACCGGAGGCCAAGGGAGGTGTCCCCAAGCCATCACGGTGCAACCACCCCTTGGGCGCGCCCTGTTGGCTTGGCGCCACCCCATGGGGCCTCTTGTCTCCTTCTAAAGCTTCCACGTCCTTATTTTGTCCAGAAAAAAATTGTGAAAAAGTTTAGGGGTATTTGGACTTCGTTGGGTACACTATTCGTGGAAATCCAAAAACATGCAGAAAATAGCAAGTGACACTTAGCATTGGGTTAATAGGTTAATGGTCAAAAATAATATAAAACAACAAGTAAATGCCCAAAAAGCATCATAGAGTGATAATATAATAGCATGGAACAATAAAAATATATAGATATGTTGGAGACGTATCAAGCACCTCCTAATCCAGGACTTCTTTAGTAGCCCTTGAATCAGTTTTCGAGCCGAGGAGGTTCCTCGGCCTTCTCAAGCTGCTGTCAATCTTCAGTCTTCGGCCTTCCAAGCTAGTTCAACCTTACACAGATTTCTTAAGTGCTTTCACCCTAGGTTGAGGAGTCTTACACCCCAGGAATCGGATGAGAATATCCCAAAGTTCCTTCAGTTCGTATTTGCCGGGATTTGTATCATTCTGGAGGAAATACTCAGGTCGAGGACCCCAACTTAGGCATCCTTGCATTAGGGGTGAAGTATATCACCTAGTCCCGACCATCCTAGACCCACTTCTGCTAAATTATATGTCTCTCCATTTTCATGTCGTGTCATCATATCACGGGCTCTTGGGGCATGCATACGTCGCTTCGGGGACGCATCGCAGGATGTCTAATCAAAACATCTTTCGAGGACCCAAGAGATACAAAACGACATGCTTATCTACTCACTCGATCCTCATGCCTTTTACATGCATAATGGTTGGGGAACACACATGATTTACGCCTGGAGACTCAAATGTTGCTACTCCCATAAGAGTTGTTAGATTTTCCCGAAGAGGAATAATGATGTAGCACATCAACAGAAATTATTTCCCTCACTTAAGAACAAAATTTAATCAAACCACTGGGGGTCTACAAGCTTACAAGATAAACAACACATGTACATAACAAAAAAATGATTACACCCAACTTGGCAAGGGGGTTGCTAGTCCCCTATCTTGATAGTTTCAAGGTTAAAAGTAAATAGTGATGGTGATATGGTGTCACGACCTACCTTTTCATGCATACGGTCTTCGTGTGTCTCTATGAAAACCCTTGGATTGAATCACCAACGTACATGGTAACAGTGTTGTATCATACATAAATGCATCCTTTATTACATCTGTTGGTGCACTAGGATGGGGGTACCCAGTGCCCCTAACTTATGCACATGCATTAGTAGAAAAACCCACCAACAAATCGTAGTCAAGGCAAAGCCCAAGACGGAGGAGCCTCTCTACGAGGGATCAAGGAGCGCATCAAGGAGACCAAGACTCCGGCAGAAGCAACCAAAGCTGGCTAAGCGACGTCGGCAAGACCCACGCATCAGCCGAGGACGGGCCCAAGACGCACCAAGAACCCTCGACACCTTCCGGGAACGAAGGCACATGCATGCTCAACAAGACCAGGCAAGTCACCTCCCCAACAATCGCAAGACAACCTACCATCGCTCCACCTCATCGCTACACGAGTCACTTATCGATGAGGTGTCGGGCTCCCAGATGGCTGAGTGGCTCTCGCTAGATATGTGGAAACGCACTGGAATGCAGATTATGACCAGTTGACACCCGTCCAGAGGCGTGTCAAGATACCAAGCAACAACCAGCTAATGGGTGGCATAAGATTGCTGGGGACGCACCCCTGCTCGCCACCTAAGGCTGCATTTATGGCATTTGTCTTAAATGCCAGAGTTAGGTATGATAGCGCTATTAGCTATCTAATCTTGTCTTTTTTCCACTGTGGACGCCCCTTGAGCTATAAAAGGAGGCCCAAGGTAACCTATCACAGGATTCAGACCCCAAGGGATTAGCCCAAGAATATTTGTACGCATGTAGTAGCTCTCCGCGGCAACCCTTGCCAGGGCAGAATGTCGTGCAATCTTTGTCTTCCCCAATCAATCCACCAAAGCAGGTGAAGGGTTTTACGCTTCTCAGTAGCCCGAACCTGGGTAAAAGCCCCGAGTCTTATCATTGTGTTGCCTCGTAGTTTCTGCTCTTTGTGCAACGTGATCTCCCCGTCGAACCCTAAGGGGCCAATGGTCCCATAGTTTATCGAGTGCACATCTTTCCTGACATCTTTGGCACGCCAGGTAGGGGGCGCATTCACGTGCGCAAACCCGAGATTGTGTGCACTTCATTGATCTTCATCAGCACCCCCTCCACCTTGAGCTTAAAGGAAGAAGAACATCTTGACCTTATGGGCCTTTTTCTCTCCGAGCACTGCCACGCACCACCGTCGTGGCTGCGTCAACGGCAATGAGGATCGTCGACGTCATGGTTGCTGCATCTAATGCGGACAGCACGACCATGGTGACGACCTTGGCAGGGGAAGAGGCAGACTAGGCGACGATGCATCCCTATCACAATCGTCGAGCTAGCCCACCTAACCCCTGGGGAGGTGCGGCTACGAGTGAATGGGCAAGGAAGAAGGAAAGGTACACGTCGATACCCTTCCTATCTTCTCCTTCCCCACCTATGGCCAGTTCTGCATCACAGCAGAGCCGCCGATGTCGATGAGCTCGCGTGTGGCCTGGTCCTGCATTTTCCCCACGTTGGTAAATCTGGGGCCAAGCGCTAGAGAGAATACATTGGTCGGCGACTCCGGCGAACGAGCCACAGCGAGGTCCCGTTCCCCATCGTTTCCAACATTCTTGTCGTTACGGGACTATTGGGCAAGAAGGAAAAGAAGGAAGGTTCGACCAAGCATATTTACTATTCCTTCCCTTTTGGCTAAGTTATGAACATCTACGTTGGCCCGGCAAGCTCTTGTCGCGGTCCATGCTCATAACTAACATTTACTCAAGTACCTCCATTTCCTCTCTATTCATTCTTCTCTTCCTCCTAGGACAGCGACGGTTTACACCGTGCGCGCGATGGGGAATGCGAAGGGAAGAAACAACGATGGAAGAAGAAGGGAACGACGAATGTGGGTAGACATCCACCGAGATAAAGAAGGAACATTAATGAAAGATGAGTTGACATGAGCATCGGTTTTTATTAAAAGCTTGAATTTTGCATATTACCCTCTGCGTCCAAGATTTCGTATGGTGAATATTGTACATAATGGAACCTTATTGTCTTCCTGATCGCGGCCCTATTTTATTTTGAGCCTTCTCAACAAAACACGCGGCAGCATCAAAGACCGATGAGGAAAAACTCGCCGACAGCGTGTCCTCGCCTGCAGAATGCTAAGGACCCATTCCTCGAGGCAATCGCGGTAGCACATTGTTGGTGGGTAACCAGAGCACACAAAGAAATTAGCCATACAAATACCAAGAGGAAAGCTAAGGGGGATGGCATGGGATTACATAAAGACACTAGTTCACCACAAAGCAAATATAGTGCATGGTCTAAAACAAGATACACATCGTGTCTTAAGTACAGGGGCGGCCCGTCGACAAGGGAAGAAGGGCGAGCTACGTGAATCTTAGATCGAGGAGGAGGAAGGAATGGATGAGCAGCACTCGCTCTGACCCCCCAATTTATAGGGGAGGGCACGGGAGCTAGCTCTCCTCTGCTCCAAGGCAACCGCCCATGTCCACCAATCCCGCTATTCTCCGTCACGGGCGAACAGTTACTCCCTCATATTGTGTGCCTGTGCATAAATTTTGGGCCTGACCCAACGACGATTGGCAAGCACGTTTTGGCCAGTCCCGGGGCTCCTGTCAATGCACCAGGACGGGGGTACCCAGTGCCCTGACATATGCACACACAGTAGTAGCAAAACCCACCAACGAAGCATAGCCAAGGCCCAGCCCAAAATGGAGGAGCCGATCTATGAGGGATCAAGGAGTGCATCAAGGAGACCAAGACTCCGGCAGAAGCAATCTACACTCGCTAAGCGACTCTCGCAAGAACCACACCACAGCCAGGACGAGCCCAAGATGTGCCAAGAACCCTCGGCACCTGTCGGGGACAAAGTCACATGCATCCTCAACAAGATCTGTCAAGTCACCTCCCCAGCAAGCGCAAGCCAACCTTCCATAGCTCCACCTCATCGTACACCAGTCATTTATGGATGAGGTATCGAGCTCCCAGATGGCTGAGTGGCTCTCGCTAGATACGTGGCGACACGCCGAAGACAGATTACGACCAGTTGACACTCGTCCAGAGGCGTGTCAAGATACCAAGCAATAGCCAGCTAATAGGTGGTAGGAGCTTGCCGGGGACGCACCCCCGCTTGCCAACTGAGGTTGCATTTATGGCATTTTGTCTTAAGTGCCAGAGTTAGGTATGATAGCACTGTTAGCTATCTAATCATGTATGTTTGCCATTGTGGACGCCCCTTGAGCTATAAAAGGAGGCCCAAGGCAACCTAGAACATGATTCGCACCCCATGGGATTAGACCCCAAGAATATTAGTATGCACATAGTAGCTCTCCGCGTCAACCCTTGCCGGGGGCAGAAAGTCATGCGAGCTTTGTCTTCCCCTATCAATCCACCAAAGCAGGAGTAGGGTTTTACTCTTCTTAGTGGCCTGAACCTGGGGAAACGCCCCGAGTCTCATCATCATGCTGCCTCGTAGTTTCTGCTCTTTGTGCAATGTGATCTCCCCTCCGAACCACAAGGGTCCAATGGTCCTGTAGGTGATCGAGTGCACACCTGCCTAAGCTGTCGGGGTAGGTGTGCACTGGATCACCTATGGGACCATTGGCCCCTTGTGGTTCGGCGGGGAGATCAGGTTGCACAAAGAGCAGAAACTACGGGGCAGCACGATGATGAGACTCGAGGCATTTACCCAGGTCCTGGCCGTTGAGAAGTGAAAACCCTACTCCTACTTTGGTGGATTGATTGGGGAAGACGAATCTCGCACTGCGTTCTACCCCAGCAAGGGTTGTCGCGGAGAGCTACTACGAGAATACAAATATTCTTGGGTCTAATCCCCCGGGGTCCGAATCCTATACTAGGTTGCCTTGGGCCTCCTTTTATAGCTCAAGGGTCATCCAGAGTGGAAAACAGACATGATTAAATAGCTAACAGTACTATCATACCTAACTCTTGCACTTAAGACAAAATGCCATAAATGCAGCCTTAGGTGGCGAACGGGGGTGAGTCCCTGGCAAGCTCCTGCCACCTCTTAGCTGGACGTTGCTTGGTGTCTTCACATGCCTTTGTACGGGTCTCAATTGGTCATAAACCATCTTCCGGCGCATCTCCACGTGCCCAGCAAGAGCCACTTAGCCATCTGGGAAGTTCGACACCTCATCGTTAAGTGACTGGTGTAGCGATGAGGTGGAGCGGTGGTAGATTGGCTCGACCTTGCCGGAGAGGTGACTTTTCGGGTCTTGGTCTTGTTGATGTGCTCCTTGATCTCTCGTAGTGTGGCTTCTATGGCATGGGCCAGGTATTCATGGAGCAGTAGCATTCCCCGGCAGCGTTAGGCCGTTGGGTCGGAGGCTTATTGTTTGTGCACAAGTCAGGGGGAAATAAACACCCGTGTTTGTGCACCCCCGAGAGAAGCCACCGAGCCTGAGCCATACGTTCCGCTGGGCATGTTGGGTTAGGCTCCCTCTATGCACGGACACGCGTCGAGAAACTGTTGTCCTCCCGACCCACGTCCAATATGCGCATTTACTCTTTAGAGGAGCCCCCCTTGAAGGTGTGATGGTTCGCTGTCCCTCCTTCTCCGTTGTCTCCTGTTTACCTAGAGGTCAAACATACATAGCAAAAAGAGGATTCGTCCTATGGAAAGAGGGAAGATGCGGTAACAAGGATTATAAGTCCATCAAGCACTCTTAATAACTTGTAAACTAAGCCAGTAGTGACATCATAACACAAGAAAATGCATAATGAACATGCAAATAATGATATGATGCAATGCCTAGCTTTATCTGTGCACAGGGTCTGCGTCTAGATTTGTACGAAGGGTTACATACACTGTGGCAAAGCTTGTACAAAAGGTGGTTGCCGGGGACTGGGCCCGACAATCGCGCCTTACGCGTAGAACTTACGAAGATGCTCAATGTTTCATGAGTTAAGCATTTTGATGCCATCTTCGGTCTCCAGATAGACTGCGCCAGGTCTGGTGACTTGTACTACCCGGTAAGGACCTTCCCACTTTGGCATCAACTTGTTAGAACCCTTGGCGGACTGAACGTGCCGAAGGACAAGGTCACCTTCCTCAAAGCTCTGGGTGTGATCCCTGCGGCTATGATAGCGGCGCGGGGCCTGATGATAGTGTGCGGCACACACAACGGCCTGGAGACAATCTTCCTCGAGGAGCATGGCATCGTCATGTCGTAGCTGTTGTTGCTCTACTTCATCATAGGCAAGCACTCTAGGTGACCCGTATACGAGTTATGTAGGGATAACTTCTTTCCCACATATACTAAGGAGAAGGGTGTCTAGTCGGTAGCTCGATTCGATGCCATTCTGAGGTACCAAAGAACCACCGACAACTCATCAACCCAGCGCTTACCACATCTTTGCAGTCTATCAGAAGTTCTTGTTTCGAATCCTTGCAACACTTCAACAATCATCCTCTTGAGTTGTCCGTTGCTCCTTGGGTGGGCAACAGAGGCGAAGGAGACCTTGCTTCCAAGGTTTTGGACGTACTGCATGAATATGCGGCTCGTGAACTGGGTGCCATTATCAATGATTATTCTGTTGGGTACTCCAAAGTGGCACACCAGTCCTTTCATGAACTTGATAGCTGACTGCGGGGTCACATTTCTCACTAGTTCCACCTCAGGCCATTTCATGAACTTGTCGATTGCTGCGTACAAGAACTCAAAACCCCCGGCATCATGGGGAAGGGGCCCAGAATATTGAGCCCCGAGACTGAGAATGGCCAGGATAAAGGGATCATCTTGAGGGCTTGCGCGTGTTAATGAATATTCTTGGAATGGAACTGACAAGCCTCACACTTGGTGACTATCTCAATTGCATCTTGGAGGGCCGTGGGCCAATAGAAACTCTGTCGGGAAGCTTTTCTGGCAAGGGCCCTTGGTCCTATGTGTGACCCACATACACCTTCGTGAATTTCCGCCAACAACTTTAGTCCTTCCTCCTGACAGATGCACCTTAATTTTACGCTGTTGGGTCTTCTTTTGTAGAGAGTGTCATCAACAAACTGGTACATACTAGACCGATGGGCTACTTTTTCAGCCTCTTCTTGCTCTTTGGGGTGTTCTCCTGTTTGAAGGAATCAGACAATATGTTGTGCCCAAGATGGAGCATGTGGCTCGACAACAAGGACTAAAGGCAACTCCTCGTTCGTGGGAGCACTTACCTCTTCTGCAAGAACTTGAGGTTTCGTGGGAGGGAGCGGCTCACCAGGCGAAATGGAACCGCCTCGGGCAACTTCTTTACCGAAGGCTATGTCGTGCCCAAGCTGGAGCGTGTGGCTCGACAGCAAGGACTAAAGGTTTCTCCTCGTTCGTGCGAGCACTTACCTCTACCACGAGAACCTAAGGTTCCGTCGGAGGGAACATCTCACCAAGCAAAATGTAACCGCCTCCGGCAACTTCTCTACCGGAGGATATGTCATGCCCAAGCTGGAGCCTGTGGCTCGATAACAAGGACTAAAGACATCTCCTCGTTCATGGCAGCGCTTACCTTTACCGCGAGAACCCGAGGTTCCGTGGGAGGGAGTGGCTCACCATGCAAAATGGAACTGCCTTCGGCAACTTCTCTACTGGAGGCTTCAGGAAGCTATGCCGGGAAATGTTTGCCGGAGTTCAGCTTTCTTCTCTTCCTTCGACAGCTTGGACGGCTATCATGTAGATACCCAGGAATTCTGTCGGATTGGGCTTTCCATCATACTTCTCCATTAGTTCAGGCTTGAAAGCTCGTCTCGACGGCCAACAGAACTGTAGTAGCTCGTGAGTAAAGGAGGGACACCCAACCTCATAAGGTAGGTATCCGCCAGCACTGGGCATGGGGTTGTGAGCGTCTATCCGTTGTGCCTGTCAGATTGACGGTGTGCTTCCCGACGTCGTCCGATGGTGACACGCGCGTCCTCCTTCCGCCGGTCATCCAGGACACGTCACTGGTCTCGCTGGTCCTGTGGGCCGGACGAGGCCTTGGATGCCTCATCGGGCCTGTCAGCGCATGGAGCTTGTCGCGACTGTCCTTGGGTTTGTTGTCGAGGTGGGGACTGAACCATTGGTGTGCCCCCTCAACACGACCATCAGTCCGGGTTGCCGTCATCGTCCGTGGACGATGGGACAGTCATGCATGTTGCAATTTGCTGCCTTCGGTGAAGCCAATCAAACTTTGGATGGTGGCCCTCCACTCATCCATTTTGTCAGCCACTGGTGGAAAACTTAACAGTAGTTGTGTCCGCGCCATTGCTTCCGCGGCTAGGTCCGGTATGGGTAGAGAGGCGGACCACGACATTGCTCGACTCCTGGTGGAACCAAGAGGAGCGTCATCTTGCCCTTGTCATCGTGCACCGGTCACCGTGGCGGTCTAACGTGGGGGAGGCTGATCTCGTGGATCCACAGCTCCGCCCAGCACTCCATCTTGCTCTGGGCGAGGTACGCGCCCTGCAGCCACACCCTGACAGGCGCAACAGGTGGATTGCGGCTTGCTTCAGATTTGGCGCCGCTGTTGTGACTGCGGCCACTAGTGGGGCCGAAGGGTGGAGTCTGGATGTCCCTTCCACCCGCAGCACGAGGGCCAAGATCGCCAGGACGTCGCTGTTGCTCGCCTCCGGTGTTCTTTCTTCCCTCTTCAGCCGTGGGGGACACGATGGTGGTGTCTCCTGCGCCGACCTCATCGCCCACGACGCCCACATCGCCAGACACCGCCGCGGTGCTAGCCGCAAGCGTCATGGCCTTCAAAGTAGACGGATTGGAGTTTGCACCGGTCTTCTTCTTGGGAGCCATGAGGAAAAAGAACAACGATGAAGATGAGCATGCTGCTCGTAACCTCAGGTTTGCACGAATGATTCCCCCTGCCTGGCGCGCCAAAGATGTCGGGGCAGGTGTGCACTGATCACCTATGGGACCATTGGCCCCTTGTGGTTCGGCGGGGAGGTCACATTGCACAAAGATTAGAAACTCCAAGGCAACACGGTGATGAGACTCGGGGCGTTTACCGAGGTTCGGGACGCTAAGAAGCGTAAAACTCAACTCCTGCTTTGGTGGATTGATTGGGGAAGACGAAGCTCGCATGTGCGTTCTTCTCCGGTAAGGGTTGCCGCGGAGAGCTACTACGTGCGTACAAACATTCTTGGGTCTAATCCCGTGGGGTACGAATCCTGTACTGGGTTGCCTTGGGCCTCCTTTTATAGCTCAAGGGGCATCCACAATGGCAAACAAACATGATTAGATAGCTAAAAGTGCTATCATACCTAACTCTGGCACTTAAGACAAAATTTTATAAATGCAGCCTTAGGTGGAAAGCGGGGGTGCGTCCCCGGCAAGCTCGTGCCACCTCTTAGCTGGTCTTTGCTTGGTGGCTTTACACGCCTCTGTACGGTTGTCAATTGGTCGTAATCCATCTTCCGACGCGTTGCCATGTGCCTAGTGAGAGCCACTTAGCCATCCGGGAGCTTGACACCTCATCGATAAGTGACTGGTGTAGCGATGAGGTGGAGCGGTGGTAGATTGGCTCGCTCTTGTCGGGGAGGTGACTTGCCGGGTCTTGGTCTTCTTGATGTGCTCCTTGATCTCTTGTAGAGCAGCTTCTCTGGCCTGGGCCAGGTCTTGATGGAGCAGTAGCATTCCTCCGTAGACTTAGGTCGTTGGGTGGGAGGCTTAACGTTCGTGCACAAGTCAGGGGGAAATAAACACCCCTATTTGTGTACCCCGACAACATCCATCCGGAAAGCAAATAGTCTTACCGACTCTAGCCAGTGGCTAGTCAAATACATTGTCTTACAGTAAACAAAGAGAGTTCAAATCAAGCAAAAAATGTAAGCAAATTTAAGGTAGATGCCTTGGTAGGCTCTATCAACATCATAGGGAAGCATGTTGAGTGGAGGCACGAAACCCTATGTAAGTCACTCCTCATAATAATCACCTGCAACATGATACGTTGCAACCACTACGGTTAATAAATTGATTGTATTGGCAAATCCATATTTAATGGAAACCTGATCACCTACATGCACTTTGGCTAGTGGAGTTCAAGGCTCTTTGCAGAAACCATAGTTTTTTCCTATAGTTTATAGTATAGTGGTCTACTCTAATAGTTGCTCGTAACTATCACGCCATACCGTATTGCATGGGAGCCCAATGCAATTTGAGCGTGCGGGCCTCTGCCTCGCACTTCAGCCCCAAGCTTCCCTCCAGAGACCTTGCTTCACTTTGAGTTCTTTGAGGAATAGGGCCACAACTCCCCATTTGTTCATCCCATTGCTTTTGAAAGGAAAATATATTTGGGATCAACTAATAATTCTTTGATGAGTTTCTCAAAGTTGTCCATAACTAGGGACACGACTAATCATGATCAACTTTATACTCTCTACACAGATTTGTGTACTTTACCTGTGATTCCTGATCACAACCTTCTACTACTAAACTTCGTTTGTGAAGTAACTAGGTAGAGAAAGACAAGGCTTTTGGGAAGTAGTCGCCCTCTCATAAATGACAAACCCAATCCAACCAAGACACCTCCATCGGCTGGTCTGCCACAGGAGGGTTCCCACAACCTACTTGGTCAAGACAAAGCCCATATTTTCTCACGGTAACACATGGAAGCTACTCAACTTTTCAACTCGTACCTTGTTGATGATGTGGTAGGCAGTGTTGATTGCCTCAGGCCAGAAGCAACAAGGAGTCTCTTATTCTTCAAGCATAGTGCAAGGCTTCTCAACAAGAGTCTTGTTCTTGCACTCCACGACACCATTCTACTAAGGAGTATATGGGACAGACAACTCATGAGTAATACCAAGTTCATCAAGATAATCATCAAGACTAGTGTTTTTAAACTCATTCCCATTATCATTCCTGATGTGCTTGATCTTGACGCCGAAGTTCATCGAGGCCCTTTAGGAAAATCATTTGAAGACTTCCCGCACTTTAGTTTTGTAACAGATAATATGCACCCAACTGTAGCGTGAATAATCATCAACAATGACAAAGCCATATAGAGATGTTGCATTGGTTGGTGCGGCGTAATGAGTAGGTCCAAAGAGGTCCATGTGAAGAAATTTAAAAGGACGAGTGGTGGTCATGATAGCCTTCGAGGGTGCTTGGATATGGTCATGTTTCCATACTACAAGCCCATACTAATGATCCTTGAGGAATTTGACACCCTCGATGCTAATGGCATGATTCTTCTTCACAATAGTGTGCAGATTCCTCATCCCTGGATGACCAAGTCGTCGATGCCATAGCCATCCCTCTGATTCTTTTGCAAGTAGACACATGGCCGGTTGTGGACCTGTAGAGAAATCAACAATTTACTAGTCTCCACTCCTAAAGCCTTTGAAGACTTTGGATTTTTCAGATTCCATGATGACTACACAACGATATTTGACAAAGATGACAATCATATGAAGATCACAAAGCATTGATACTGACATGAGGATAAACCCAAGGGACTCGACAAGCATGACTTTGTCCATGTGTCGGTCCTTGGATATAGCAACCCCACCAAGACCCAAGACCTTGCTTTTTTTTCCTTTGTGTGTGTAGGTGATATGCTTTAGTGGTGATGGAGTTAATAGAATGTTCATCAATAGACTCTTGTCACCAATCATGTGATTAGTACATCCACTATCAAGAACCCACTCAGTGGCTTTGGGGTTGTCATCCTGCAGATGAATTAGTACAGCTTACCATCTCATATGCTTCAGAGTGAAGAACATGATATCAAATTCATCAGACTTGAATTTCATCACATAGTGTAGAGGTAAGATAATATGAGGACGTGTGAAATGATATTCATTTCATCATGATTAGCTTGCATCCTATTAAGCATTTCCTCACGTCTCCAGCAAATTCTTCAAATGATCATGTTCATCTGGAGGCTTGACCTGCATAAGTGGTTAGTTCAATTTCTTCACCACCCAGATCTGAAGGGGTGGCAAAGAGTTCAGCATCGTGCGAGTACCATATGAGAATTTAGGCATTTAAGCTATGGCAGTTCGTTTCACGGGAGGGGGTTTAGTGTACTCGAATGCATATGTACTTTCCCTTGTAATTTAGGCATTTAATTCTTCGAGGATTTATGAACTTGATGGTTTGAGGAATAGTGCACATATTCATGACCCTTGTAGTTTCCCTGCATACCAGAAGCATTAGCACGAGTATGAGCAGGATTTTGACCATATGAGGAATTTGATCCTCGTGAAGACTTTGGTCCACTTAAGGAATTTCATGTGGGGTTCCTGTTCTTCATGGGCAGTGTCATGAGGACATTCACTTGAAGACTTCCCAAGCTGCTTCTAGGAATCCAAATTTTCCTCAAGGTCGATCCATTTTTGCAGTTAGTTCCAACATATCTAACAAATACTTCACCATTATGATTTTTGAACAGTTTATAGTTGGAGTCAAATGACTCATCAAAGGAATATGAAGTTTTGCATGCAAAGCCTCATAATGTAGATGGATCAACACGAGGTCCTTTTGAAGCAACCCATGAGGTTTTCGGATACTACTCAGGTTTCGAGTATGATCCATCAACATTCAATTTCCTCTCAAATGCAATACCCTCTTTCCTACTGTTCCTTTTCAGAATCTACTTTTTGAGCACATCGCAAAGGGTTTGATGCCCTTTGAGACTTTTGTATATGCCTCTCACATACAATTCCTTCGACCCTGCATTTTTGTCAGTGACATTTGTGAGTTCCTCAAGTGAGAAATTTGTGACCACAGATACAGTTGAAGAATTTGTAGTAATATAAGCATTTGAACTTTTAGGTGAAGAATTAGCAGATTCATGTTCGATGCATTTCATGCATGGTGGAATTAATTCTTCCTAAGTGGAACTAATCTGTTGAGCGAGCAAAGAATCATTTTCGCCTCGAAGATCATCATGTGATGCTCTTAGTTTCTCAAGATCTTGCTTTCTTTGAAGAAATTCATAAGTAAGTTTCTCATGATCAGCGAAGAGAGTGTCATGGCGTCTTGAAGACTATCAAACTTAGACTGAAGACTTTGAACATCATCACTCAATGTTTGAGTTTGATCCATTTCCTTATTCAATAGGTCATCGCTTTTGTCTAGCAGTTTCTGAACCTTTTCAAGAGCATTTTGTTGCTTAGTGGCAATATTAGCAATTTTGTAGTAACTCGGTTTATGATAGTCATCATGTTTAGTGGCACTCTAGTTAGAAGAGGAAGTGTGTTTGGTTACAATGGCACCTTTTGCCATGAAGCAATAGGTGGGAGCAAAGTCATCGTCGCAGTCATCAGTGTTGTTGACGTTGTCATTTTCTTCAAGGTTGAAGATGGACTTGCTAACGAATGTGGTACCAAGGGCTAGACTTTCCACACCTGAGTCTCACTCCTCCTCAGATCCTTCCTCTTCATCACATTCCTCAGATTCTTCCTTAGAATCCATCTCCTTGCCAATAAGAGACCGAGCCTTTTTGAAATTGTTCTTCTTGTGCGATGAGGACTTTGATGATGAGGATTTAGAAGATTTCTTATTTTTCTTCGAGTCATCAGAACTGTCATCCTTGTAATTCTTATTCTTTGATTCCTTTACCCAGCGAGGACAATTAGCAATGTTGTGACCAGACTTCTTGCATTTATGGCATGTTCTTTTCTTGTAGACCTGAGATGAAGATTCTGATTTCCTCACATCTCTTCTTGAATATTTGCCAAACTGACCTCATTTGGAATTTCCTCGCGAGCATAGCAAGTTCCTGGCCAATTCTTCAGGATCACCAATACTGCAATCAGATTCTTCTTCTTCAGATGAGGAAACAGTCTTTGCCTTCAGCGCACGAGATCTTCCATAGCTTGGTCCATAGATATCTCTCTACTCAGCTTGTTGGAATTCATGAGTATTGGGTCTCTCAAGAATATGAATAGTATCTGGTAATTTGTATCTGTACGGTCTTGAATCATCAGAACTAGTGTATCGAATGAAGAATCAAGAGATCTCACCAATTTCTTCACCACCTCATGGTCAGTGATGTCAGTGGCCCCAAGAGCGTTTAGCTCATTGGAGATATCAATGAGGCAATCGAAGGATTGCTGGCAATTTTCATTATTGATTCTTTTGAAGTCGTTGAAGAGATTCCAAAGAACATCAACTGGAGAGTTACATTGAGTAGAGACTCCTTCGTTGACTTTGGATAGCATGTCCCAGATGAGTTGTGCATATCCCAAAGCACTCACTCTGCCATACTGACCTTTGCTCAGATAGCCACATATGATATTCTTTGCTTAAGAGTCGAGTTGCTTGAATCTCTTCACATCATCAACATTGAGAGCTTCACATACATGGGGAACACCCTTTGCCACAACATACTAGAGATCGTTGTCAATTGCTTCAACATGCATGCGCATCTTGTTCTTCCAGTAGGGGTAGTCCGTCCCTTCAAAGGTAGGACAGCCTGCAGGGACCTTGATCATACATGTGGTCGACATAATTGAAACTTCAGGTGGTTAAACAAAAATCACACAGAACAAGGGAGTACCTTGCTCTGATACCAATTGAATGTGCATTATATCAACTAGAGGGGGTGAATAGGCGATTTTTATGAATTCGTCACTAAGGAATTTCCGTGTGAGGAAGTTTGCTAAGTCGCGAACAACTTGGAGCGGAATACTCAGGTATAGGCATAACATTGCAAAAGCATGGTCATCACGATGAAATGAAACAAACACTTAGCGCGAGTAACGTGATTACGACAAGCATGTAAAAACAAGTGATGTGAAGAATTTGAGATGAGGAAATTGAGAAAGTCTTCAGTCAAATTCTTCAAAAAGTAACGATCAATTTCATCAACGCGTAAATGGGGAATTAGAATGGCTGAGGAAATAGAACCAGGTATTTAGTGAAGACAGTGATTCGATGACCCAGTTCCAACTGCTATGACAGTCATACGTTTGGTTTGGAGCAGCTTGGTATTTAAACCAAAGGACACACAGTCCCAGGACA
Organism: Hordeum vulgare subsp. vulgare; assembly: GCF_904849725.1. NCBI lineage: Eukaryota > Viridiplantae > Streptophyta > Magnoliopsida > Poales > Poaceae > Hordeum > Hordeum vulgare. The sequence goes on from NC_058522.1 coordinate 139,157,841, forward strand.
CTAAGTCCTTACTCTATTCTCCTTGAGCTAAGGACACACAGTCCTCACCCAACACTTGCGGTAAGTCTTCACGACAGACTTCCAAACCCTCACAAACTCGGCCACCACGCAATCCACAATTTAGTGTTGCATGCTCTAGACTAGTGACGCCTAACAGTCTCGAAGATGCACAGTCTTCAAAGGTAACAAGCGCCAGTTCCACACAGGAACAATCTCTTGAGTGATGCTCAATCACTTTGGGTTTTAGGGTTCTGGTTTGGGTGTTTGGGGTTTTTACTCACATATGATTTTCTCTCAAAGTCTTCGAGGAATGGGTTGCTCTCAAATGACAAGTGTCAGGTTCTCTCGCGGAGCAGCAAACCAACTAGTGGTCATGGGGGCGGCTATTTATATCCTAGGAGCAATCCCCACATGATTTGACATAAATTCCCCAATGATATGACTGTTATGTGGATAAGGTTTGGGGACAGCTAGCATGCGGTGCAGCAATGGCCGGAACTTTCAAGCTGTGAAGTTCCTCATGTCTCTCATATTCCTCACTTGTAGGTAATTCGCACTAGCAAAAACCTAACTCCTCAGTTAGAGCAATTTACTTAGGGACCCGAAGATCTTCATCTTTGTCAATCAAGAAATTGACTAAACTATAAAAAGTTCCAAAGGCTTCACTCGAAGGATTGGGTATGTGTAGGTTTTGAGATGAGCATCACTTGGAAACTTTTCCTTAGTTTTACCTCAACCCCCTTTAACAGTACGGTGTTCCTATGACTCAAAAGAAAGGACATGAAACTACGAAAACAAAAGTCTTCACGCTTCAAAGTCCTCGCATCAATATCTTAAAGGACACACCAATTTCCTCGCTTTCAACGTCTTCGAGGATTTATCAAAGTCTTCAGTCGAAGACATTCATTTTTAGGGGTCGATATTCTTCGAATAACTCAAACTCATCAGCAACTTATAGAGCTGGTGTACACTCGCAAACGTATTAGTCCCTTAACCTATAAGTCTTCAATACACCAAAATCACTAAGAGCACTATATGCACTTACAATCCTCCATGATCATGTCATGCATGATCACATAACATGTCATCACCTTCCATAAAGTCTCTGGATCTATTTTCTTATCAAGTCCACCGAGCAACTGCAAAAGTCCAAATGTCCTCTCAACATTCTTTCTAGTCGAGTATTGTTTTTGGCAAAGTAAGACCTTTTCTCACCAATTGAGTCAGAGATGGTGCCAACAAGAATAGCCCATGGAGGATAGATACCGTCAACCACGTAGTAACCCTAGGTGCTTTGAGTACCTAGGGCATTGTAGGATTTGGTATTCATGTTAGTCATTTGCAAAAAAAAACATTTTTGTTTGCTTCTATATCCCATCAAGGGTAAGCTATGTGAATCCCATCCATATTCTAATGTGAAATTTTGTTTGGTTTTTACATGATAGAACGGTTTCCTTGTTGCTATAATTGTATTTTAGGATGACTTTAGATTAAAAAATGTGGGGCATTTAAAATTAATTCTACACACATTTGCTTACTTATATGTTCTCCCACCTTGCACATTAATTGATAAGTGCACATTAATCTAAGTTCCTAGCACATTGTTCTAGGATTATCATGGGATTTTATTAATTATCTACTTGTCTAAAAGTGGTTTTGAGGCCTATGGGAGACCCTTCAAGAACCTTGGTTCTAACACTGGGGCTCTTTTCTCGCACCGTCTCCTCCTACGATGACCTTGACCTAGCTACGATGAGCGGAGCTTTACAAGGGGTCACTCACACGAAGCACGATAGAGGACACACGGAGCTACCTAGATTTTGGCCACCAAGCAATGTAAAACCTTGCTCCTACTTGTCTGGGATTGCTCTTGGGGTGACAGGAGTGTTAAAATGTTGCTCCAGGAAGAAGAGATGAACTGGAGTCCAACCTCCTATGAGGAGGCAGCCATGCCCGTCTTATAGACGCCTTGGTCCTCTTCCCCAAAAATATCAACAAGAAAAGGTTGCCACATGGTAGCAATTTGTAGGGGGACAAGCGTTTGGTCTTATCTTGACACAAGGTGGTCTTTGTTTGCAAAGGAGATGTCCATGATGCGCTTGTGGGCTCGCTGATGACGTCTGTCCTGGCGAACAGTGTCGTTGTGGTCTCCTTGCACCAAAATGGCAAGTCTTGAGACTCACTTTCGGGATGGACAACCGCCCGCTACCCTTTTATCCCTAAAGGGGAAATCCTCTCTGTCGTCGCCTGCTATCAGGGTCTCTGTCATCCTCTCCTACGCGATACGTCACCCACATGGTGGGCAGGCCACCACGCTGCCAGCGCCGCACGACCCCTTGAGTTGGAAGGTTTCACCGGAGGTCGCCTTGCGAGGGGGCCTCACGACGCTGCCATCCGTTGTTGAAGATCATCTTGAAGAGCCCCTTCTTGATGAGAGGGGCCTCATGAGGCCACGCCCTCGCAAGGTGTCTTGCGCTTGCGGAGCCCATTTGTGGGCCGCTTTTGGAGTTGGCCCATCCAGGTGGCGTTGGCTGGGCTACAGGCATATGGTCCATGGTACCCTAGTTTTCATTGGGCTGACAGTAGATCCCAGGCCCGTGACGCGCATGTTTATGCACGTTGGGAACGAAACGGTGCGGGGCCCAATAGACTGCCTGCCCAGGCACACACACGTGGTGGCATGATGGGGCAAGGACGCCCCCACTTCTGCATGATGCCTTGGTAATCGCTCGCTACCATAACTTTGTCCCGTTCCGAGTGCAAGCATGATTATTGTCATCCTTGCTCCATTCGCGTCCCATGTGCAACGCCTCTGCTTCTCCTTCCTTGTGCATTGTTCCTTGCTCTCCTCCTTGTGCCCCCAATCTCACACTGCTGCTGCCATGGCTCCGGCCACCAAGAAAAGCAAAGCCACCGCACGAGTACAGCTCAAGCCGGCCCTGTTGAGGTCCACCATCAACAACCGAGAGGGGCTGGAGAAGATCATCCCTACAACTGCAACGATCACAACAAGCACAGAGCCATCAAGATATGGACTGGCTCAAAGCAGGCCTACGAGCTATCAGCGACCACGTTCCCCTTCTTCCACCACTCCATCTTTGTCGTGCTGGTGGGGCCCTTCTCCGACTTCTTCTATGCCATCCTTGCCCACTACTAGATTCACCCACTCCATCTCCAGCCCAACTTCGTCTTCCTCCTCGCCATCTTTACCTTCTTCTACGAGGGATTCTTTGTGGTGATGCCCTCGGTGGCCCTCTTCATGACCTTCTATCGCATGCAGTTGTCTGGGTTGAGCCACAGCATGGTATGTGCCTCCTTCCGCATGGTCGATGGGATGGAGGAAAGGATCATCATTCTGAAGATCATGAAGAAGGTGGAGGGTTTCAGGTCGTGTTGGGTTTACATGGATGTATGCTAGCGCAGCCCTCTTCTTCTGCCTCCTCCGTGCCTGCAATGAAGAGCTGAGGATGGGAGCACTCTAAGATCGACGATCCAGGAGCTGCGTGACGCCGGCTTCACGGTAGTGATGGTCGCAAAGGAATTCGTGTGCTGCCGTATCTCCCCTCTCTAGAAGTGCTCGCACCCGGCGTGGGCCTACGGCAGCCGCGAGGACAAGACAAGTCCAAGCAGCGACAACCTGCCGGTGCCGATGGTGGATGAGATCACGACGATCTTGTTTGCCGAAGTCGTGGCGGACCTGCCTGAAGGCAGATTCCCAGTTTATCATCTTATCACCCTAAGTCTAGCGGTCGAGTTGAGTTGAGTAAACGAGAAATAAAATTAATCTTGGAGAAGACTATTAATAGATCTAGTAAGAATTGGTCTAAGAAACTTGATGATGCTCTATGGGCTGATAGAACTGCTTATAAAAACCCTATGGGAATGTTCCTATATAAAATGGTCTATGTAAAAGCATGTCATTTACCTCTTGATTAGAACATAAAGCTTATTTGGCAATTAAAGAACTAAACTATGATTTCAAACTTGCCGGTGAAAAGAGGTTATTTGATATTAGCTCATTAGACGAATGGAGGACACAAGCTTATGAAAATGTCAATTTGTTTAAAGAAAAATTTAAAAGATGGCATGACAAGAGAATCCAAAAACAAGAATTAATTGTAGGAGACCTTGTTCTTTTGTACAATTCTTCTTTCAGATTTTTTGCATGTAAGCTTCTCTCCAAATGGGAAGGATTGTATATCGTTGAATAGGTCTATCGCTTCGGTGCTATAAAGATTAACAACTCTAAGGGCACACATCCGAGAGTGGTAAATGGGCAAAGAATTAAAGATTATTTTAGGTATGCCCATTAATTTTGAAACTAATATTATTCAAGTGATGACACCGGAAGAACACATAAGAGAGGCCTTCCGGAACACTCCAGAAAGCTGAAAAGGGGGTAGGTATGTGATACAGTAAGTAAACTGACTCCAAAAACTCCATAAAATATGTTCTGTTGGTTTTGGCATTTTAGAAAAAGAAAAAATGAGTCAGGGGCACTCACAAGGGAGCCACAAGCCAATGGGGCGTGCCCTACCCCCTCTGGGCATGCCTTGTTAGCTTGTGGGCCCCTTGTGTGGCTTCCGGACTTCGTTTTCTTCCTAGACTCGTATTCTAACCTAGAAAATTTCATCATATATACTCCCATTTGTTTTGACCACCACATTGTGAGTTTCTCCTATGTTGTTGTTTTGAGCTTTTTTCTGACAGATTTAGAGAAAAATATGTCATCTCATGAGATAATGCTGTCGGGAAGGGCCGTGGTGGCAGAGTAGGTCCCCACGGCAAGGCCCCACAGAAAAAGGAAAAGCCTACCAGAGGCCGCGAGAGGAAATAAGATGACGATGCAAAGTGACGACGAAGACGGTGGAGAGGATTCCAGCGACAGGGAGTTCCAGAAGGCAATTGATGCCATGTGTGTTGACGGGAGTGCATCCTCGCACTCCTCTCACCACCAGATGAAGCAGTGGGTACACGAAGTTAACACCATGGAGCCGGCGGCAGGGTCTCGAAGACCACTCAAGTGGTCTCGCACGCCTATCATCTTTGACGGGCAGGATCACCCTGACCGCATTACCGTGGTCGGGTGTCTGCCACTGTTGGTTTCTCCAACAGTCTGCAACCTCAAGGTGAGTAAGATGTTAGTTGATGGCGGGACAGGGATGAACCTGCTTTCTCCCGAGGTTGTCAAGAGGCTGCAGATCCCTGGCAGTGATCTCAAGCCTACGGGTTCATTCCAAGGTATCAACCCCGGCAGAAGCCAGCCAAAGGGAAAGATAACCTTGTCGGTTACATTCGGTGGAGAGCTCAACTACCGGACCAAAAAGGTCGTATTCGATGTGGTTGAGCTCTCCGTGCCATACAATGGAATCCTTGGTCGTCCGGCCTTGGAAAAATTCATGGCAGCATCCCACTATGCTTACAATGTTCTGAAGATGCCAGGCCACATGGGAGTAATCTCCATCCCGTCCGACAAGAAGGACATTGTCATTTGCATAGATCAGATGTATCGAGACATGGTGGCACCTAAAGCCACACAAGAATCCGCTCCTACCAGAAACCAGAAGAAGGAGAAGAAGTCTAGAGGAAACGACGGCAAGGACTCCGGGAAGCGCGCTTCCGTGGAGTGTGTTGTGCCCGTCGACGACCTTGTGGAGAGTTCCACTAGCAGGAAGTCCAAGGCCTCCTACCCTGCAACGAAGAAGGTCCCGACAAGGGAGGATGGCTCTGATGATACATTCACCATCAGCTCCACCCTTAGTGATAAATAGGAAAGCGCGCTCGTTGCCTTTCTGCGGGCAATGTCGATGTGTTTGGCTGGCAACCTTCTGACATCCCGGTGTTCCCAGAGAGGTAATTGGGCACCGCCTTGTTGTCTGCCCTCGCGCGAGACCCGTCAAGCAGAAGGTTAGAAAACAGGCCTTAGAGAGGCAACAGTTTATCATCGAAGAAATCAAGAAGTTGGAAGCAACTAGTTTGGTCTGAGGAGTACTGCATCCAACGTGGTTAGCAAACCCGGTAGTGGTACGCAATGCTAATGGGAAATGGAGGCTTTGCATTGATTTCACAGATTTAAACAAAGCATGCCCGAAGGGCCCATTCTCCTTGCCGCGCATTGGTCAGATAGTTGATGCCACTTCCGGATGTGATCGACTTTCCTTCGTGGACACGTATTCCGGATATCATCAAATTTTCATGGCCAAAGAGGATGAGGAAAAGGCCTCATTCATAACTTCATGCGGCACATACTATTTCATATGAATGCCCTTCGGGTTAAATAGCACTGGTTCTACATTTGCGAGGGTCGTGAAAATTGGATTCGGACCCGAGCTGCACAGAAATGTGGAAACTTACATGGATGACATAGTGGTCAAGACCAGAGATGAAGCCAGCCTTGTCCAAGACCTCGAAGAGACCTTTGTGAACCTACGCATGATCAATCTAAAGCTCAACCCTGAGAAGTGTGTGTTCGGTGTTCCGTCTGAGAAAGCTACTTGGGTTCTTCGCGTCTCAGCGAGGAATTGAAGCCAACCCCGACAAGATCAAAGCGATCGAGTAGATACAAGTGCCCAAGACAGTCAAGGACGTGAGACACCTGACCGGATGCTTTGCCACATTGAGCATATTCATCTCCAAATCCGCCGAACGGGCCTTGCCATTCTTCAAAATCCTGAAGAAGGCTGGCCCAATGAAGTGGACTCCGGAAGCAGACGCGACACTGCAAGATCTGAAAACATACCTCTCTTCCGCTCCCACATTGGTTGCTCCCAGGGCACAAGAGTCGTTGTTGCTTGCTACTTCTTGAGCTTGTGTTGGTTTTTCCCTTGAAGAGTAGAGGGTGATGCAGCAAAGTAGAGATAAGTATTTCCCTCAGTTTGATAACCAAGGTATCAATCCAGTAGGAGTATGAAGATGAGGCACCAAGGCAACTGCGCAAAGACAAACAAACTTGCACCCAACGCGATAAAGGGGTTGTCAATCCCTTTACGATTACTTGCAAGGTGAGATGTGATAGTGATAATAGGTAAATATAAATAAATAAATAAAAGTGCAGGAAGGTATTTTTGGTATTTTTGTATGTGGATCTGAATATATAATGTGTAAAATAGACCCGGGGGCATAGTGTTCACTAGATGCTTCTCTCATGATAGCAAGTATTACGGTGGGTGAACAAATTACTGTCGAGCAATTGATAGAATCGCGCAAGTTCATGACGATATCTAAGGCAATGATCATACATATAGGCATCACGTTCGAGACAAGTAGACCGATACTTTCTGCATCTACTACTATTACTCCACACATCGAACGCTATCCAGCATGCATCTAATGTATTAAGTTCAAAACAAACAGAGTAACGCCTTAAGCAAGATGACATGATGTAGAGGGATAAATTCATGCAATATGATATAAACCCCATCTTTTTACCCTTGATGGCAACAACACGATGGGTACCTCGCTACCCCTTCTGTCACTAGGTGAGGACACCGCACGGTATGAACCCAAAACCAAGCACTTCTCCCACTGCAAGAATTATAGATTAAGTTGGCCAAACAAAACCCATAACTCGAAGAGAATTACAAGGATACGAAATCATGCATATAAGAAATCAGAGGACACTCAAATAATATTCATAGATAATCTGATCATAAATACACAATTCATCGGATCTCGACAAACACACCGCAAAAGAAAGTTACATCGGATAGATCTCCATGAAGATCATGGAGAACTTTGTATTGAAGATCCAAGAGAGAGAAAACGCCATCTAGCTACTAGCTATGGACCCAAAGCTCTGTGGTGAACTACTCACGCATCATCGGAGAGGCAATGGTGTTGATGAAGAAGCCCTCCGTGTCCGAATCCCCCTCCGGCAGGGCACCAGAAGGTCCCCAGATGGGATCTCGTGGAAACAGAAGCTTGCGGTGGCGGAAAAGTATTTTCGCGGCTCCCTCTGTTGGTTTGGGGATTTTAGTGAATTTATAGACGAAATAGGTAGGGCAAAGGAGGCACGGGGGGCCCACGAGCCTGCTAGGCGCCCCCCTGGGGCGCGCCTAGGGGGCCCATGAGCCTGCTAGGCGCCCCCCTGGGGCGCGCCTAGGGGGCTCGTGGCCTCCTTCGTGGCCCTCTGCCTTGGTTCTCAAGTCTTCTGGATCCCTTCTCTTATGGAAAAATCACCCTGAAGGTTTTATTCCATTAGGACTCCGTTTAATATTCTTATCTGAAAAAGGTCAAAAACACGGAAAACACAGAAACTGGCACTAGACATTGAGTTAATAGGTTAGTCCCAAAAATAATATAAAATAGCATATAAATGCATATAAAACATACCAAGTTGATAATATAATAGCATGGAACAACAAAATATTGTAGATACGTTGGAGACGTATCAAGCATCCCCAAGCTTAACTCCTGCTCGTCCTCGAGTAGGGAAGTGATAAAGACCGAATTTTTGATGTGGAATGCTACCTACCACATTGATATCTATTGTGGCATGAATGGTCAGATCCATAAGATTCAAAACAATAGTTTAATATTGACATGAAAACAATAATACTTCAAGCATACTAGCAAAGTAATCATGAACTTTTGAAATAACAAGGCCAAAGAAAGTTATCCCTACAAAATCATATAGTCTGGCTATGCTCCATCATCCCCACACAACAAATTTAAATCATGCACAACCCCGGTATTGGCCAAGTAATTGTTTTCGCACTCTTACTTCCTCAAACTTTTTCAACTCTCACGCAATACATGAGCGTGAGCCATGGATATAGCACTATAGGTGGAATAGAGTGTGGTGGAGGTTGTGAGGCAAAAAGGAGGAGATGGTCACATCGACTCGGCGCATCAACGGGCTATGGAGATGCCCATCAATAGATATCAATGTGAATGAGTCGGGATTGCCATGCAACAGATGCACTAGAGCTATAAGTGTATGAAAGCTCAAAAATAAAAACTAGTGGGTGTGCACCCAACTTGCTTGCTCACGAAGACCTAGGGCAATTTTGAGGAAGCCCGTCATTGGAATATACAAGCCAAGTTATATAATGAAAATTCCCACTAGTATATGAAAGTGATAAAACAAGAGACTCTCTATCATGAAGAACATGGTGCTATTTTGAAGCACAAGTGTGGAAAAAGATAATAGCATTGTCCCTTCTCTCTTTTTCTCTCATTTTTTTGTATGGACTCTTTGGCCTCTTTTTTTCCCTTTTTTTGGTGGGCATCTTTGGCCACTTTTTTTATTTCCTCACATGGGACAATGCTCTAATAATGATGAACATCACACTTTTATTTACTTACAACTCGATACTTAGAACAATAATGACTCTAGATGAAATGCCTCCAGCAGTGTACCGGGATGTGCAACGATCTAGCTTAGCGTATGACGTTAAAATATCTCCCTAGCTATCTTACGATCATGCAATGGCAATATGGAAGTGATGGCACATGTCATGAGATGGAACAGTGGAAGTTGCATGGCAATATATCTCGAAATGGCTATGAAAATGCCATAATAGGTAGGTATGGTAGATGTTTTGAGGAAGGTATATGGTGGTTTTGTGCACCGGCGAAAGTTGCGCGGCACTAGCGAGGCTAGCAATGGTGGAAGGGTGAGAGTGCATCTATACCATGGACTCACATTATTCATGAAAAACTCATATACTTATTGAGAAAGTTTTATTAGTAATCGAAACAAAGTGCTAAACGCTTACTCCTAGGGGAAAGGTTGGTAGGAGTTAACCATCGCGCGATCCCGACCGCCACACAAAGGATGACAATCAATAAATCAATTATGCTCCAACTTCATAACATAGCAGTTCACCATACGTGCATGCTACAGGAATCACTAACCTCAACACAAGTATTTCTAGATTCACAACACCCTACTATCATAACTCTAATATTACCATATCCATATCTCAAAACTAATTGTGAGGAATCAAAATTCTCTTACTAATCAATGCACTTGAATATGAAAGTTTTTATTATATCCTTTTCGGATGCCTATCATATTTAGGACTAATTTCATAACACACGCCAATTACCAAGTTACTTAGAGAGAGCTCTCTCAAAATGATATAAGTGAAGATCGAGAAATTTTATTTCTACAAAATATGACACCGCCGTGCTCTACAAAGATTTAAGTGAAGCACTAGAGCAAAATTATCTAGATCAAAAGATATAAGTGAATCTCATGGGAGCAAAATTATCTAGCTCAAAAGATATAAGTGAAGCACATGCGAGCTAAATTGCCTAACTCAAAAGATGCCTTTAGTCCTTGTCGTTGAGACACAGGATTCGGCTTGGGCGTAGCACATCTCCAATTCCTCCAGATAGGAGAACTTCCCAAAGAACAAGAAGACGCCGAAAGAGTAGCCCGCCAGTCTAGTATGTACCAATTTGTCGATGATACTCTGTAAAGAAGAAGGCCCAACGGTGTGAAATTAAGGTGCATCAGCCGAGAAGAAGGACTAAAGTTGTTGGTAGAGATTTACGGAGGAATGTGTGGTCGCACATAGGATCAAGGGCCCTTGCCGGGAAAGCTTTCCGCCAGGGTTTGTATTGGCCCACAGCCCTTCAAGATGCAACTGACTCTTCACCAAGTGTGAAGCCTGCCAGTTCCATTCCAAAAACATCCATCAACCAGTGCAAGCCCTCCAGACGATCCCTCTATCTTGGCCATTCTCAATCTGGGGCTCGATATCTTCGGCCCCTTCCCCCGCGCTGCCACGGGTTTCAACTTCTTGTATGTAGAAATCGACAAGTTCATGAAATGGCCCGAGGTGGAGCTAGAGAGAAAGGTGATCGTGCAGTCAGCTATAAGTTCATGAAGGGACTGGTGTGCCGCTTTGGAGTACCCAATAGAATAATCACTGACAACGGCACCCAGTTCACGAATTTCATATTCATGCAGTACGTCCAAAGCCTTGGAAGTAAGGTCTCCTTCGCCTTTTTTGCTCACCCAAAGAGCAACAGGAAAGTCTAGAGGATGAATGTTGAACTGTTGCGGGGGCTCGGGACAAGAACTTTTCGATAGACTGCAAATATGCGGCAAGCGCTAGATTGATGAGTTGTCGGCGGTTCTTTGGTCCCTCAGAACGACACCGAATCGAGCTACCGCCACACACCTTTCTCCCTAGTATATGGGGTAGAAGAATTTATCCCCACGGAACTCATATACGGGTCACCTCGAGTGCTTTCCTACGATGAAGTGGCACAACATCAGCTGCGGCATCACGATGAAACGCTCCTCGACGAAGATCGTCTCCGGGCTGCTACGCATGTTGCACGCTACCAGCAAGCCATGCGCCGCTACCATAGTTATAGGGTCCATGCCCACAGCTTTGAGGAAGGCGACCTTGTCCTTAGGTGCGTTCAGTCTGCCAAGGGTTCCAACAAGTTGACACCAAAGTGGGAAGGCCCTTACCGGGTAGTACAAGTCACTAGACCTGGCGCAGTTCGTCGGGAGACCGAAGATGGCATCAAAGTGCTTAACTCATGGAATATTGAGCATCTTCGTAAGTTCTACCCGTAAGGCATGGTTGTCGGGCCCAGTTCCCAGCAACCACCTTTTGTACAAGCCTTGCTGAAGTTGCATGTAACCCTTTGTACAAAGCCAGACGCAGACCATGTGCATAAATAAAGCTAGGCATTGCATCATACCATCATTTTCATATGCATCATGCATTACGCATTTACTTGTGTTATGACGTCACTACTACCCTAGTTTACCAGTTATGAAGGGTGCTTGATGGACTTGTGGTCCTTGTTAGTGGGTCTCCCTCTCTTCAAGAGTACGAAGCCTCTCCTTTGCTCTGTATGTTTTGCCTCTAAGTGAATGGGAGACATCGCAAAGACAAGGACGAGGAACCATCGCACCTTCAAGGGGGCTTCCCCCACAGAGATAAGTTTAAACTACTTTATCTTAAGTGTGGTTTCGTTCTTTCCTTTGAGGAAATCATTGCTGCTCCTTTTTCGGTTGTGTGCAATTGAATTCTCTGCATGATAGGGACCCTTGTCAGGACGAGCCGTCCTTCGTCTTTCGTCGCTCATTAGCCTCGGGAGGAGGACTGTGCCGATACAGACAAGGGGCCTTGCCGGGGGACGATGATCATCTATTGCCAAGAGGCTTGCTCCCCCTTCGACACTTGCGCCTCGCGCCAACCCCGCAAGGAACCGTGCGGGAGAAACATACAACACAATGTGAATAGAAGGGCGAAGGGATAGTACTCGAGGAATATGAACGTCGATCATTTTATTCATTTCTTCAGTACAAAATGGATAAAATAGATTACATTTCCAATAGTAAAAATTTATCAAGAGACTACAACCTTTTGCTTTATAAAAAGATAAGTGCCCCGTAATGCCTTTCTTGTCCCTCTCCTCTCAGGGATTGGATGGATGAGAAGGAGGCATGGAGAGGCCTGAACAGAAGCCTAGCCTGACCCCGCCAGGATCAGATGGACGAGGCTCGGTGTACCCACCGGTGGTGAAGACGAAACCAAAGTCCACGAGGTCTGTCGGGGCCCAGCTGGAAGATGAGGCACCGTCTGGGCCACGGAGCCCCGGCAAGACCTTCTTGTTGGGTGGAGGAGGGGCATGAGCTGACATTGATGGTGTGACGAGTGGATACCGGTCAGCTGGATCCCGAGCCGTCGTACTCCGACTTGACGGCCGGAGACTCGTCGCCATCCTCGTGAACATTGTCCGCCTCGTCATTGTCGCTCGAGGAGGAACTTTTGGCATCGCTCGAGCTCTCTTCGCAGCAGCCAAGACGAGCTCCTGAGAGCTCATAGATCTTGACGGAAAGCATGTCTGCCTCCACTAGCTTGAAGCGGAGAACATGCCCCGCCATGAAGTTATGGGCACGCGCGAAGGTCTTCCACCCGTGCCTCAAGAACATGACACGGGGCGCTGGATATTCAACCCGGCATACACGACACCATTATAGCACATCCATTCTCACATGCATGTATCTTCTCATAGGGCATCTTAAGTACACGGAGGATTTTCTCTGACTGGTACAGGTTTGCAGGCAGTACAGAAAGCGTCCAAATATCGTCATCATCGCGTCGTAGCATTCTCTGCCTAGGTTGAATTGAGCCTTCAGGGCCATTACTTGCGCGATGGCATCCAGCTGACAAAGCTGAGTCTGCTCGTGACTCCAACATTTCTTAGAAGGCCTTTGCGGATTCCTCCATCTCATCGTCCGAATCCCAAGCATCATCAAAGTCTTGCACCATGTCTTCGATCCCGATACCATGCTCGTCGTGCGACGAAGAATCACCTAAGCTCTGGCATGTTGGTCAGACTCACCATGAAAAGTCCACATCGTATAATTAGGCGTAAAACCCCACTTCTGCAGGTGTTTACCCATTTTAAACTCCGTCTGCTTCTTCCAGTTGTCGCAGTTGGGACAGGGGCACCATGTTTTTTGCTGACCATTTGCAAATGCGGCTCTCACAAACCCCCTGGTTTTTGTTAACCATTCATGGTCATGTCTTTCTGCCTAGGGTGACCAGTGTACATCCAAGCACGATGACCCATCTTGCCTAGCGACCTATGGGCACACAAGAATTAAATATATAATTCGTCATCTATATTCATCCGCTAATCAAGTTTGTCGGTTTTATTACGTCCATGCAACCTACACGCTAATAGGTAAAGACAGGTCCTAATCCCACCCGAGTATGTGTAGATTGGGTTCGTTTTCCCATGCTATGCTCCCGATCCGACACGGAATTTCGGCAGCACCTCCGCGTTGTTCTCCTGATACACGTCTCGGCAATAAGCAGAGAGGATGTGTACCCGGAGAACAACAGGGAGGCACTAACGAAATTCCGCATCGGATCCGGAGCACAACATACGGGAAAACGAACCCAATCTACACATACTCGGGCTGTCCATGGATAACGTTGGACAATTCAAAAGGTTGGCGGTTATAAATATGCAAAGACATGCATATTTATGAATGTCGCCCTTTCGAACGGCAGACGCATGCTGGTCACGCATACTCATGATTGAAGAAACCTATAGCTAGCAACTTTCATCAGCACGAAGACCGGAACATAGAAAATTAAGGGGGTAGGAGGAGAAGTCATTTGTGCTCACCAACAAACGCAGGGGCGGAGCTCGTCCAACTCACGTGGAGGTTGTTGTCACGCCCAATATGCGACCCTATCCTCAATCTGGCACGAAGGCCTCGTCAGGGATAGAAGTGCATCTCGTCGTGTCGCAAGAATGGATATCGTTACAAGTACATGTACTGAAAAGAAGAGATATATATAGAGTTGGCTTACACTCGCCACAAGTTACATCAGAGTCACATCAGTACATTACATAATCATCAAGAGTAAGAGCAGGGTCCGACTACGGGCGAAAACAAACGAGAAAAATAAGAACGAGGTCCATCCTTGCTATCCCAGGTTGCCGCCCTGGAACCCATCCTAGATCGATGAAGAAGAAGAAGAAGAAGCAACTCCAAATGAACAATCAACGCGCTCGCGTCAAGTAACCTTTACATGTACCTGCAACTGGTGTTGTAGTAATCTATGAGCCATAGGGGACTCAGCAATCTCATTTCCAAAGGTATCAAGACTAGCAAAGCTTAATGGGTGAGGTATGGTTAAGTGGTGAGGTTGCAGCAGCGGCTAAGCACATATTTGGTGGCTAACTTACGAGTACAAGAAGTAAGAGAGGGAAGATTTACGCATAAAGGACGTGAACTAATGTTGACCAAATAAATGATCCTGAACACCTACCTACGTCAGACATAACCCCACCGTGTCCTCGATCGGAGAAGGAATTCACGAAAGAGACAGTCACGGTTACGCACACAGTTGGCATGTTTTAATTAAGTTAACTTCAAGTTATCTAGAACCAGTGTTAAACAAAGTTTCCACGTTGCCACATAACCGCGGGCACGGCTTTCCGAAAGATTTAACCCTGCAGGGGTGCTCCAACTAGTCCATCACAAATTACCACAAGCCGCATAGAAATCCTCCACCACGAAGCTCGCGATCTCGTCGGATTCCCTAGTGGAAAACCTCAACTCTGAGATTACCCAAAGCATCAACGGAATCCCGATGCACAAGATATCTCGTCAAAGGTAAAACTAATCCAGCAAGGCCGCCCGACGTGTCGACAATCCCGATAGGAGTCGCGTACCTCGTTCTCAGGACACGACGGATGAGCGATGGTTACCACGCCAAACGCCGAGTTGCCCCGGGTAGCGTTAATAAGCTGCTCTGTTTTGGACCAACACTCATGAGGAGCACTGGCCCGGGGGTTGATTAAAATAGTCCGCGGGTGCCGACGGGTCCCTATGCAATTTTATTAGGTGATTAGGCAAATGTAGTACCAAAGTTGGGCCTTGCCAGACCAGCTTTAATCTAAAACGAATTATCAAGGGGGTCCCCATAACAACCCCGATCGTGTTAGGAGCGCTCAATTATGGAACATAACACCGGTAGCCGGTAACTAAAGGGGGCAAAGGTGGAACAAAACACCAGGCTAGAAAGGCCGAGCCTTCCACCTTTTACCAAGTATATAGGTCCACTAAATTAAATAGCATTAAAATGGTGATATAACAAGGAACCCATGTTTCACATGGAAGCAACTGCACCTGCAACTAGCAACGCTATCAACAGGGTTAAGCAAGCAGTAACATGGCCAATCAGTGGTTTGCTAGGTTGAACAGGTTGAAGGTTAACATGGCATTATTGAGAGGCTGATATTTAACAGGTGGTAGGCAACGAGACATAATCGACAGAAGTGATAAAACTAGCATGGCAATGATAGTAATGGTATCTGGGGAAATGATCATCTTGCCTGAGATCCCGCTTGGAAGAAGAATGCCTCCGTGAAGCAGACGAACCGACGTAGACGAACGAGTCCTCACATCCGACACGCTTGCGGAACTCTATCGAGACGGGGAAACCGGAAACAAGCATCAACACACGATATTCCCCACACGATGCACAACACAAATGATGCATGAGCAGCTGAAAACAGGCAAGACACGGCAAGACAATCCACACAATCAAACACTACACATTAAGTGAAGTTCAATATGCAACGAGTTGCATATTGACAAAACTCCACGTTAATTATTTAGTTCACTCCCGGTTATCTACACGGCAATATTAATGTTGTCAAACATGCAAGATGTGAAGCGGAAATTAAACTACCAATCTAGGCATTTTAAGTGAGGTCGGAAATGATATATAGCACCTCCGAAACGACCTCACATGTTAATTTTCAATTCTGTCCAGATCTGAATTAATGCATTTAATTAGTTGTTAAACAGCAAAACAAATAGGTTCTCGTGATTCTACACGTCAAGGCAAGCAATCTACACATAAAGAACATCTCCAACGGAGCTACGGTTCAAAAGATACAAGCACCGCAAGATATGATGGCATGAATGCAATATGTGTGCAACGACGGCTACGAGCACTTCAAAACAAACAACCAGCAAGAGAGAATGAAACTACACAAGATTCTAAGCAAGTTTCATGTAGGACACGATCAAAACGGAGCTACGGTTCGAAAACTACGAGCAAAACAAGAAATTACTACAATCTGCCAAAATCAGCCACATAGCATTTTCTACACCTCACAACTTCGGCTACACAACTCCGATATGCTCAAGCAAGGCATGGCACGGAAGAGGGCAAGAAGCACTAATACAAACAACTAACAACAACTAGCATGGCAGCAAGGAGCACTAGGAAAAGAAGACACAAAATGGCATCTCACACACTATTTCAGACTTAGTGAAAATAACACCTCGTGAAAGTGCAGTTTTCAGCATGAAGCAATATTGACAGCATCGCTACAGGACACCAAATGACATGAAACTTAACAGCATGCTAGAGAAACATAAGGGGTACAACTAACTCCATTGGACCAACCTCAAAAGAGCTACAGATCACAAGATGCAAGCAAGACAAGACAGCAACAAAATATAACAGATTCCAGACTTAGAATTATTTCAGCTCCTCCAAATCAGCACTATTTCTAGCAACTTGAGGGCTATCAAAACACACCTAAACATGCATTTCTATTGCAACCAAAAATACCAAGGGCTAGTCTAAACATCCAAGATCAACTCTCTAGTTGACAACTACTTCAAACGAGGCACGGAATAAATCCTACGAATTAAACAAAGGGCATCACGGCAAAAATATCTCGCGAACTAACTTACTCGAAAGCTAAAACTAATTGCACAGAAAAATCCATGGGATTTTTCTACCCCGGAAACATATAAAATATGTGGGGTTTGCAACACAAAATAATGCCACACATTAATGCGAGATAATCACCTATATACGGGAAAATACACTAGAGGGAATTCCCTACACGCAAAAATACAAATGACCGCTCTAAAATGCATGCAAAAATGATTCCTAGAACAAGGACATTTCTATCATGGCATTCGAGCAATTCAAACACGCGTGGAAATTAAATGCGGGCACTTTCCTATTGAGACAGCACGCTTATCTAGGCAAACAACATGCTAAACGACGTCAAACAAAAGTGCAAGTTGTAAAATCGGATTCTACGTGAAAAATTACACGAGAAACATATGCTACTCGTCGCAATCCGATACACGAGTTGAAAACTACGAACGTATTAATATCGTCATTTTTCTGGAATTTATTAATTCCGAAAAATTAACCTAATTATTCTAAAGGACCTAACGGGGCGCAAGATAAATTAACACCGCATTGTGCAAAACAAAGAAGGCTCGGGTGTTGGCTCACTTTGGGCCGGCCCGTTTGGTGGAGAGGCAGGCCGGCTCGGCTGCTGGAGCAGTCAAGGCCCACGCGGGGCGAGGGCGCTGCTGGCCTGGATCGGCAGAGGCGCGTCTGGGCCGTCCCAGCTGGGCCGGCTCGGGCAGGAGCTGGCGCCCTGGGCCGCTGGCGCAGGAGCGGCCCACGCTGGGGTTGGCGAGCGGACAGCAACTCCCGTCGGGCTCCTCCCGAGTGGGAGCCACAGGCAGCTGCGGCGGCGAAGAACACGACGGCAGCAGGCGTCGGCGGGGATGGAGGCGGGCGCCTCCGACGGTCAGTGCAGGCAGCCGGTTCCGGCGTAGGCCGGCCGGATCTGGCGCGGGAGGCCGGCGGGGAGTCGAGGCACGGCGTGGGGCGGCGGCCATGGCGGCGGCTGCGGGCCGATGCTGCAGGTCTCCGGCGAGGAGAGCTTCGCGTTGCGAGCAGGCGACGAAGGCGCGGGGCACGGCAGCTCGGGCTGCTGCGGGCAGGAGGCGGCGGTCGACGGCGAAGGCGCGGGAGCTTGGGCTAGGGTTAGCCTCGGGCCGAGATGGGCTTCGGCGGGCCTGACCCGGGCTCGGGCGGGCCCGGCGGCTGGAGGTGGGAGAGAGAGGTGGGAGGCTGTGCTAGGGTTAGGTGAGGGCACGGTTTTCGAGGCAGAGAGAGGAGTGGCTCTCTAATTAATGGCATGGGGCTATATATAGACAAACGGGGGGGCTCGGTTAACCGGAATCGCGTTCCGGATCCAACCGCGGGGTCGGATTCGGACGATTCCGAACACGGGAACAGGTACGTGGCCGTGTAGAGGGAATATCCAGAGACGAGAGGGAGAACGGGCGGCGCGGCAATGAATTTTTAAAACACCGACAGACGTCCGACGGTAGCCCGAATACGGTGCCGCTACGGTCGACCGTTCGAGTACCAGACGGTCTCCGATCGCGACAAAATTCGACAGGCGGCCCAGCTATATCTAATCGCGACCGCGTGCCACGTTTCACCTCGATCAGAGAAAGTTTTAAACGCACTTTAAAAACAGGGTTTCGACGGTGCCGCGGGCGCGTGCGAGTGCAGTCGGACTCAGAACGGACAACGACGAGACCCGGCAACTAACAACGGATGCAACCTTTGAAAACTGGCGGCAACGGAGATGCCGATGCAATGCAGATGATGCGATGATGATGCGACAAAATAAAAACAGACACACGACGAAAACGGAAAGAGAGGGGAATCTTCTGGAACGTCGGCATCGGGTTGTCACAGTTGTCGAACAACTCCACATTGAAATTCAATCGATAAACACAAATATGATGTTTTTATAATTAACATAATCGGAAAATATGTGACCTAACTCATAATTTACAAAACTATGAACCCGCCGGCCTCTAGAAGGCCGAAAAGCACCTTCTCGTTCAAAAGTAGGCAGAAGAGGTGTCAGGGGTCAGGGCTTAGTGGCATCGAGGGCCGGTGGTGTCGGGTATCGGTGGCGTCGGGGGTCGGGGTTAGTTGCGTCGGTGGTCCGGGGTCAGTGTCGTCGGGGGTCGAGGGTCTTTTCGGTCAACAAGAGGCCGAAGAGGTGTTGGGGTCGGGGTTGGGGTCAGTGGCATCGGGGGTCGGGGGTAGGGGGTCGAGGGTCATTGGCGTCGGGGGTCGGGGGTCGAGGGTCAGTGGCGTCGGGCGTCGAGGGTCAGGGGTCGAAGGTCATGGCGTCGGGAGTCCACGGTTAGTGGCGTCGGGCATCGGGGGGCGGGGGTTAGTGGAGTCGGGGGTCAGGAGTCGGGGGTCAGGGGTCAGTGGTGTCGGGCGTCGGGGGTCGGGAGTCGGGTGTAAGTAGCGTCGGGGGTCGGGGGTCGGGGGTGTCGGGGGTCGGGAGTCGGGTGTCACTTGCGTCGGGTGTCTTCTTCTTCTTCTTCTTCTTGATCATCTTCTTATTATTATATTCTTCTTCTTTTTTCTCCTCCTCCCCCTCCTCCTCTTCTTCTTCTTCTTTCTTTTCTCTTTCTCCTCCTCTCCTCTTTCTTCTTCTTCTTCTACTTTTTTCTTCTAGTTTATTCTTCTCTTATTTTCTTCTAAGTTTTTTTCTTTTCTATCTATTTTTTCTTTTCTATCTACTTTTTCTACCTAATAAACTAACTATCTAATTTAACATAAAAAATAGAAAAAAAAACTAACTATTCAATTTAACAGAAAAAGAAATTAAACTAACTATCTAAATTAACTATCTAAATTAAAAGAAAAAACAAGAAAGAAAGCAAAAAAGGAAAAAAAACTCACCTACAGGGACAGTGGGCGGCCGGGGCAGTGGGTGACGGGGCGGTGGGGGCCTGGCCAGTGTGGCGCCGGGGCCGGTAGGGGCGTCGGGAGGGGGCAGGGCGCCGGCTGCGGCAGGGGTGGGGGCAGGGCACCGGCTACGGCAAGGGGCGGGGGCGGGGGCGGGGCGCCGGCTGTGGCAGGGAGGCCGAGGGCGAGGGCAAGGGCGGAGGGAGGACGGCGAGGAGGGCGAGGGCGAGGGCGCGGGAGGCGGCGCTCGCGGAGAGAGGGGGTGAGAGAGACAGAGAGAGATCTGTCTCGGAGAGGGGGTGAGAGAGACAGAGAGAGATTTGTTGGAGAGAGGGGGACGTGGGGTGAGGGAGACGGTCGTTAGGGGCGCACTCTCTTTGTCGTCCGCCCCCCGACGGCAAAGAGGTGTAAGGCTGACGACAAAGAGAGCGGTCATTATGGGGAGAGAGGGGGTGCATGGTGGGCCGCCCCGTGCTCTTTGTCGTCTGTCGTCCTGCTCTTTGTCGTCTGCTGGCGCACGGCAAAGACCAGACTGACGGCAAAGAGTATCTTTGCCATCAGTCTGCTCTTTGTCGTCCGTGTTTAGTGACTGACGGCAAATAGGGTCTTTGCCATCAGCTAGCAGACGACAAAGAGGAGGCTGACGGCAAATTCTCTGATTCCAGTAGTGTTGGTCACTTTTGATCGATTTAGAATATGATCCAGTTTGGTCACATTTGAGCTTCAATCAGGTAAAGTATGTTTCTTAGTTCCTAATCAGAAAAGCTTCGTATGCAGGTTAGGAACATATGCATCAAGGTGCCGGGTTATATGCATAGTTTTGATAAGAAAATATCCACCATCGCCATGATAGGTTCATGATCTATTACTATACCATCAGGTGGATATGTTGTACATGTTGTGAATATTAATCTGCAATAGCATGTGTTTATTGAAAGTCTCTCTATTGTACACCCTCTATCCCAAAATAAGTGTCACAGATTTAATACTAAACTAGTATAAATTTTGTACCAGAGCAACACTACTTATTTTGGGATAGAGGAAGTATTTGTTAAGGGATGAAAATAGCAAACTACTTTTCATGATGATTTTTATTTCCTCTGGCACTACTACTTGACAGTATTTCAACTCCACTAGATGGAATGTACTTTTTCTAACATCCCACTTTAGAAAATTAATATATGATTACCTACTGCCGGATCCATAAGCATGATCGACTGAAAAAGCGGCATCCTTCTCGCAGCATTTCCCACTTTGGACACTACCATAGAGTGGACTTGGTAGGAGTCTATTATTCAGCTTCATTCTATGTTTAGAGAGCACTCTTTATTTTAACCTTTTGTTGGAAAATATTTTGTAGAGAACTCAACACTAACCCTTTATTAGTAGTTGTGATATATGATGATGATCCACTGATAGAACTGTTACAGAAACCTTCATTTTGAGGAGTCATAACCTTAATTAGTTGATGCTTTTATACTAAGGTCTTTCTATACATTTGCTTGGCTATTTTGATATACATTGCATTTCATATTCCATTTGAGCTAAATTCTTTCCAAGAATGCTATTTACCACATACACGTACTTTAACCAGCACAACTAACGGATGTGCTACAATCCAGTCAGAAACTTCAGGTACACATTAAGGGAACAAGATGATGATGGAGTGTCATGTATTGCTGCTAAGACATTAGATATTTTGATGTTACCTGATTTTCCGTGAGATTTCAAATTAGTTATGCGCTCGCACTGCCCAGCTATCTACATAGGCCATTGGTACCGCAGTGTGTTTGCTTAGGCCATCTAATATATGGGTAGAGATAGAGTTTAGACACCGGGATAAGGGGATATAGAGATTGTAAGCCAGTATAGAATTAGCTGCACAATATCTAATAACTTCAGTATCAGTATCAAATGTTCTTCTCTTTTCCACGGACAAAAGAGATAATATGTTCTACTTAATATATATAGATATTGGCATGCCGTAGATAAATATGGTACGATGCCTTTCCCATACACGTTCAATGGACAGTCTACTTTCATGTTTATTTATTCTTACACCCAAAAAATTTCTCTCTTGCAAATATTGATTGAAAAATTAGCAATAAAATTATTAGAAGCGATATATTATTGCCTACATCAATATACTATAATGTCTACGACTCAGTTACAATTTAAAGTTCATATATAGTATTATAGGTTGTTTTCATTTCTACCACTCAACTCGCTTGACCCTACCCGATATTCATGGTGCACACCTTACTCACCGTAATATAAATGACTAGAGCTATCTATATGATGCATCTCTACCTATGTAGCTTGCTTAATAAAAGCAATGTAAAAAAGCTATCATAAACTGATTTCGCTTGATAAAAGCAATGTAAATAAGGTATCGTAAACTGATCTCATGGCTTTGTTATAACGCTCTGTATCAACATCATACCTAAATATATATTTACTTATGCTTCTATCGGTGTCTAAATACTATTATGTGCATTGTTTGAATTCTTGGTTTGCTCTCGCCCTTTGCGCTATCGGCGCAACGGATCATCTAGTGTTCATAAGAGCTGAATTCATGATCTCATTGTCCAAGTGAGTAGCTTAGCATTATAATGTTGCATACGTTGCTGCAACGAACCAGCCCTTAAAATGTTTTCGGCTGGTAGTGTTTGCCACTAATACGTCTCCAACGTATCTATAATTTTTGATGGTTTCATGCTATTATCTTGTCAAACTTTGGATGTTTTGTATGTCTTTTATATCTTTTTTGGGACTAACTTATTAACTCGGTGCCAAGTGTCAGTTCCTGTTTTTTCGTGTTTTTGACCCTGTCGTGGGTATAAGCCTGACAGTAGATGTGTAGGGTACGAATGAGATGGGCAGAGTCCTAGCTACGGCGAGGTTGTATGAGTTCAGGCCCCTCAGCGGTGGAGGTAACAGCCCTACGTCTCAGTGCTCTCGGAGCTTGTTGTCGAGTGGAATATGGAATACAATGATTTGCTAACCCCTCTACCAGTGGGGGAGGGCGGCTTATATAGAGTGCGCTGCCCTCCACAACGGTTCCGGTACAGGGGTGGAGTAGTGGGGATTGAATGCGTACGTTACAGGTAACGTATGCTCTAAATGCTAATAAATGCATCCGGAAACGTACGGCCGTTTCCCTCCAGAGAGGTTACGATGTACCGAGTGTAGCCAGTCGGTTAGCTTGGTATCCTCCGAATGCTAGTCTCCGACTGGATGGTTGAGGACCTGTTACCGACTGGATGATGGGGACTCCTTAATTCAGTCGGGATTGACTAGGGCCTTGTCCTTTGTGAGGGGTAGTCCTTGGGTAGGACCTATATGACAGGCCTATGACCCTACCCTAGGACTATGACCCCATCATTAGTCCCCGAATGGATTGGGGTTGAAACGACGAAGCGGTGCTTGAAGTTTGGATCCGACTGGAACAGATTTGGCTTGGGCGTTGCTTGCCTCGATCCATTTTATCTTTTCTGACCAACGATCCGTGTGGAAGTACTCGCGAAACAGACTGTCGGAAGCCGAGTGCTTCTGCGGCATCTTTTGAGGCAACCGGTCAATTGACAGCGGCGGATTTTCCGGGATCTTCAAATTTCGGTTTCCGCGCGTCCAGCGGGGATGACGCCGGCACGCTCGAGTAGCGCCTGACGCCTCGATTCTCGTGCCTTCAACTCCCCCACTTATATCGCCGTGGCCGGTCGGGCGGATAAGGTTTCGGGGCCACCCGCCAGTGACCCAGTCGGAACCCTATTTAAATCTCCGCGGCGAGGCTTCTTCGTTACGCTCGCCGAATCTTTCGCTCTTGCCTGCTCCGTCTTCCTCGCTGCCTCCGGCGCTCCTACACTCCTTCCTTCCCCTTCCTCCGAGGGTTCGCCGTCGCCTCCATGACCAAGGGTCAGACCAGCAAGATGGAGGCGAGGAAGAAGAAGGGCAAGGCGGCGTTGCCTGCTCAGCGGCGGCAGCGGCCGCTGCCGGCTGGGTGGATTCAGGGCGACTTCCTCCCCTCCACGGTGACGGAGGGGGATTTGCTGCAGCTGGTGGAGCACGGAATGATCGTGCATAAGTCCTGGAGGCTGCCGGCGGAGAACGAGGTCGAGCCGGCACCCCGGGAGGGGGAGCACGTCTTGCTTCTCAGCCACGTCTATCGAGGTTTTTCTTTGCCCCCGCATCCTTTCCTCAAGGGCATCATGAATCACTTCGGGGCCAAACTTCACCATTTTCCTCCGAATGCCATCGCCCATCTTTCTGCCTTTATAGTTTTGTGCGAGTGTTTCATCGGCTGCCCTCCCCATTGGGGTTTGTTCAAACACATCTTTTCCGCCAGATCCCAAACCATCAAACGACTTAGCCAGTCCGATGATAAGACGCATCTCCTCCAGCTCTGCGGGGGCTTAGGTTTCTAGAAAAAGAGTCGGAGTAGTTATCCTGCTCTTCAGTTAAGTGAGTCGGTCAGGAACTGGCAGTCGACGTGGTTCTACTGCCAGGATATCGCCTGTCCGAATGCGTCGACTGGGCTGCCTCCTTTTAGTTTAGATCGGCCCGCCCCACCTAAGCAACTCGCGCTCACGAGGGCGGAGAAGAACGACATCCAACCTCTGGTCGGGGCGCTCGTAGATGTCGTCAGGAGGGGAGTCACTGGCATAGACTTGCTCGAGGTCTTCCTTGGTCGGCGTATCCAGCCCCTGCAGGCTCGCGACCACGCCATGTGGCATTATACAGGGCCCGAGGATTCCACTCGGACCAATGTTGTGGGCGTGACTGAGGAGAGGGTGACCTCGTGGGTGCTCCAGATCACAGGCCCCTGCGAGAATCCCAAAGGATCACGGCGAGTGAAGCCCTTCTGCGTGGATAATCCTCCTCTGAATCAGGTGAGTGACACTTGTCGAGTGCTCCTAACTGTCTTAATCTTATCGTTTGCTTGAATCTGTGTGTGATGTCTGATGTCGCCGACTGAATTTTATGCAGGAGTGGACCAACTGGTTTTCTCCCATCTCAAACGGGAACACGGCTGAGGAGGAGGAAGGCAGCCAGGAGGGCAGCGTGGAGAGCGCTGAATATGTCTCCAACAGCGGGGAGTTGGAGGAAGAGTCCAGCGAGGAGGAGGAGGAAGACGAAGAGCAGGACTCGCCGCCTCCGCAAACAAAGCATCGGACCAAGCGCCGACACGAGCCTGCCGTTCCCTCGGCCCCTCCAGCATCGTCGAGTGCTCCGCCCACTGCCCCGGTGGTCCCGAGTGCTCGGAGCACCAAAAGGGCCAGGGATGCTGCCGCTGAGCCTGCGGGTCAGTCTTCCAAGGTGGCCAAACCGAGTGGGCCCAAACCTCGGAAGGCTCTGCCGCGGATGAGGGTTGTTGTCCCCGTCACCTCCACGTAAGTGTATCGGTCTTCCAATTTCTTCTGATATCCGAGTGAATTCTTGTTCATTGGCCGAATGGATTTCACTCGACAGAGTCGCTACTTCCGCCACCTCTCCGGCGCGCCAAGAAGATGACCCCATGGACACGGACAACGTCGTCTCGTCCCAGCCAGGTGCGTTGTAGTGACTTCGAGTGTTTTACTCTACCATAGGTTCTGCCTTTTTATTTTTCTGAGACCTCGTGTCATTCGGCCTGTCAGGGGCGATTTGCCGGGACGAGGGCTACCAGGGGAGAGCCAACCCAGCTGTGGAGCCTGTTCTTGAGGCTGCTCCTCCTGCTGCCGCTCTCGCCGCCTACGTGTTGCGACTGAGGCGCTGCCACAGACTGAACCAGTGCCGGTGGATGAGGAGCCGACTGGGGCGGGCCTTGGGATGCCTCAGGAACCTCCGACGATTCCAGGCTCGTCGAATGCTGAATTCAGCACCCATCGTCTTCCGGAGGAGCAGGTTGGAGCGGCCAAGGGGGCTATGGTGCAGGCGGAGCTGATGGCTGGAGAAGCCAAGAGGGCCTACGACTCCGTTGCGTCCTTGTACCAGCGGAGCTTGGAGCTGCGGGATGATATCCGAGTAAGTGGTCTAGTAAGTATTTACTTTTCTCCTGTAACCCAGTGGGTGTTCTTGAATAGCAGCTGTTGTTTGCAATGGGTTCACTCTGAGTGAACCCAGTGGGTGTAGTCCCCGAGACTTCTGTCAAGTGCTTGCACCGACAGTTGTCTTTATACATATTGTCTTTGCTTTGGTCGTGTCTGTAAATAATATGACCGACTGCTAGCAGTTGTGGCACTCGGAGTGCACTTACGGTAAGAGTCCCCGAGAGTAAGTTGTACTCAGGTCGGGTAGTATTGGCCTCGTAGGCGTAAGTGATAACATGCATCTCAATAGGGCAGGCCTGCTTGAGCTGCATGCCAGTGGGGTCACTCTCAGTGAACCCACTGGGTGTAGTCCCCGAGACCGCTGTCGACTGCTTGCATCGGCAGGGGTCTGAAGAACTTAGACTTTTAACTGTTGAACTTTCTGATTGTCCCTTGGTGTTTGGTGGCAGAAAACCTATGAAATGGGATCAGCCTATGAGACTCTCAAGGCGGAGAGGAATCAGCTCGCTGGTGAGCTTGATGCAGCTATGCTCGCAATGGCCGGCATGAAGGATGTTCTGGAGGGACGAGAGAAGTCCTTGGAGGAGGCTCGTGAAGCGAACAAGGTGTTGACTGAGGAAGTGGAAAAAATGAAGAAACAGAGGACTGCTTTCACGAATCAGATGGTCGTCCTGAATAAGCGATGCACAGCTCAGGAGAAGCATGTCAGCGACTGGGCTGGACAGATGATGACGCGTCTGGCTGGTAAGTCTTATGTTTTGCCGAGTGCTTGTACTGTGTGCGTGACAGTCGGCGTTTATTGTATGCTTGCCCTTTTGTTGCAGATTTTTGCGTTGATGCTGAAGCTGAAGCAGCGGACGTGGAGCGGTCCATTCGCGACAACGTGCCACTCGGCGAGGACGCCAATCGGGATCTGCTCCGGGCGCATATCCTTGTAGGCAAAGTGGGTCCTTTCATCGGTCGACTGAGAGAGGTCGTCGGCCGAATTGAGAAGGAACTTTGGCCAGAGGATGAGTCGCGGCAGGAGATGGAGAACCTGATGACCCGACTGGAGGAGATTCCCAACCGAGTGCA
The DNA here is from genome assembly GCF_904849725.1 of Hordeum vulgare subsp. vulgare. Classification (NCBI taxonomy): domain Eukaryota; kingdom Viridiplantae; phylum Streptophyta; class Magnoliopsida; order Poales; family Poaceae; genus Hordeum; species Hordeum vulgare. The sequence goes on from NC_058522.1 coordinate 139,185,004, forward strand.
GTCGTGGAAGAAATCTGCAGCTCGTTGCGGTGCATATGTTGCTCTGTCCCTGGTCCGAGTCCATTGCAAGGAGGTGCGCGAGGAGAAGTTGAAGACACTGAAGGTCGCCAACACGAAGAAGCTTCGATTCGAAGACTTCATGGAGACGTTCCTTGAGAGTGCTACCCGCATCGCCGACGGAATCGACTTGGACACCTTCGTGGAGCCCTCCAGTCCTGGCGCCGACCCAGCTGACGCGTGAAAAAACTTTATCCTCGGTATGCCGAGTGTTAATCCGTAAGAAACTTTGGCCACTGCTGTTGGCCGTCACATTCTTAGATCGGTGCGGGTAAGCTTGATCCGCACCGAGTAAACTATCTTTGCTAGAGCTTTGAATCGAATTTTCGCTCTTCTGTTGCAATTTTGATTCGGGTTTTTGTTTGGCGTTTCTTGGTGAAGCCAAAGGCAAACATTCGGAACATGTCAGTTGTTTTGACATCTGCGTGAGCCTCATTGAGGGTCCGAGGAATTCCCTAAGTCCCCGAGTGTGACGTTAAGAGTACACTCGGAGAAGGTTAATGCTTAGGCGATTCTTGATCGCAGCTAAGCTCCCGAGTGTGACGTTTAGTGCACACTCGGAGAAGGTTAATACTTAGGCGATTCTGGATCGCGGCTAAGCCCCCGAGTGTGACGTGTAGCGCACACTCGGAGAAAGTTAATACTTAGGCGATGCTGGATCGCGGCTAAGCCCCCGACTGTGACGTGTAGCGCACACTCGGAGAAAGTTAATACTTAGGCGATGCTGGATTGCAGCTAAGCCCCCGAGTGTGACGTGTAGCGCACACTCGGAGAAAGTTTAATACTTAGGCGATGCTGGATCGCAGCTAAGCCCCCGAGTGTGACGTGTAGTGCACACTCGGAGATAGTTAGTACTTAGGCGATGCTGGATTGCAGCTAAACCCCCGAGTGTGACGTGTAGTGCACACTCGGAGAAGGTTAATACTTAGGTGATGCTGGATCGCAGCTAAGCCTCCAAGTGTGACGTGTAGTGCACACTCGGAGAAGGTTAATACTTAGGCGATGCTGCATCGCAGCTAACCCTCCGATTATGACGTGTGGTGCACACTCGGAGAAGGTTAATACTTAGGCGATGCTGGGTCGCAGCTAAGCCCCCGAGTGTGACGTGTAGTGCACACTCGGAGAAGGTTAATACTTAGGCGATTCTGGATCGCAGCTAAGCCTCCGAGTGTAACGTGTACTGCACACTCGGAGAAGGTTAATACTTAGGCGATGCTGGATCGCAGCTAAGCCTCCGAGTGTGATGTGTGGTGCACACTAGGAGAAGGTTAATACTTACGCGATGCTGGATCTCAGCTAAGCCCCCGAGTGTGACGTGTAGTGCACACTCGGAGATAGTTAGTACTTAGGCGATGCTGGATCGCAGCTAAGCCCCCGAGTGTGACGTGTAGTGCACACTCGGAGAAGGTTAATACTTAGGCGATTCTGGATCGCAGCTAAGTTTTTTTTTTGAGCCGGAGTCTGCGACCGCGGAAGAACTTTGAACCTGCAAAAAACTCAATCTGCTTTATATTATTTCGCCAATACTTGTTCTTTACATTGCTTCAGTCGACGGTCACGTGTAGAAGCACTTCAGGAGATCTCCGTTCCATGCACGCGGCTCATCTGTCTCCCTCTCGATGTTGTAGAGTCTGTATGTTCCGTTGTTCAGCACCTTGGAGATGATGAAGGGTCCTTCCGAGGCCGGAGCCAACTTGTGAGGTCTTTGCTGATCCACTCGGAGCACCAGGTCGCCTGCTTGGAACGTGCGACTTCTGACGTGGCGTGCATGAAAACGCCGCAGATTTTGTTGATAAATGGTCGAGCGAGTTAATGCCATCTCGCGCTCCTCCTCCAGAAGATACACTTCGTCTTGCCTTGCTTGTTCTGCTTCGGCTTCGGAGAAGAGTTGGACACGTGGCGCATTGTGAAGCAAGTCACTCGGAAGGACCGCTTCTTCTCCATAAACGAGGAAGAACGGTGACCGCCCTGTAGATCTGTTCGGGGTTGTGCGAAGTCCCCAAAGCACTGAAGGTAGCTCGGTAACCCAAGCGCCAGCGGCATGTCCTATCTCTCGCAGGAGTCGGGGCTTCAAACCTTGCAAAATAAGTCCGTTTGCCCACTCTGCTTGTCCATTGGACTGAGGATGTGCTACGGAAGCAAAATCCACTCGGATGCCTTGGCTTGTACAGAAACCTTTGAATCTGTCCGAGTCAAAGTTTGTCCCGTTGTCCGTGATTATGTTGTGAGGTACACCGAATCTGAAGATGATGTCCCTGACAAACTTGACGGCTGTTGAGGCGTCGAGCTTCTTGATGGGCTTCGCTTCGATCCATTCCGTGAACTTGTCGACTGCCACCAACAGATGTGTGTATCCACCTTGGCCTGTCTTGAATGGGCCGACTGTATCTAATCCCCACACTACAAACGGCCACACCAGAGGGATCGTCTTCAACGCAGACGTTGGCTTGTGGGACTTGTTGGAGTAGAACTGGCAGCCCTCACATCGATCAACCATATCCTTAGCCATCTCGTTAGCCTGCAGCCAAAAGAAGCCAGCCCTGAATGCCTTGGCGACGATTGCTCTCGAAGAAGCGTGATGACCGCAGGTCCCCGAGTGAATATCCTCCAGAATCAGCTGCCCCTCCTCTGGGGAGATGCATCGTTGAAGAACACCTGAGATACTTTCCTTGTACAATTGGCCATCGATGACAGTGAATGACTTCGACCTGCGGACTATCTGCCTGGCTTGGACTTCGTCTTCTGGAAGTTCTTGCCTCAAGATATATGCAATGATCGGCACAGTCCAATCGGGAATGACAGCCAGAATCTCCATGACCAGATCAACCACAGCAGGTACATCGACTTCAGTCGGATCTGTTGTGCTCTTGGGTTGTACTGGTTCCTCTGTGAAAGGATCTTCTTTGACTGAGGGGAGGTGGAGGTGCTCGAGGCAGACGTCACTCGGGACTGGTCTCCGAGTGGATCCGAGTTTTGCTAACTCATCAGCTGCTTGGTTCTTCAGTCTTGGAACATGGTGAAGTTCTAGACCTTCAAACTTCTTCTCAAGCTTCCTCACTGCATTGCAATATGTAGTCATGGTGGGGTTTCTGACGTCCCACTCTTTCATCACTTGATTGACCACCAAATCCGAATCGCCGTAGACCATCAGGCGACGGACGCCGAGTGAGATGGCCATACGCAACCCGTAGAGGAGAGCTTCTTACTCTGCCTCGTTGTTGGAGGAATCGAAGTGTATCTGTAGCACGTACTTAAGCTTGTCGCCTTTTGGTGATATGATCACAACGCCAGCGCCGGAGCCATTCAAACATCTTGGACCCATCGAAGAACCTTGTCCAATGGGCCGAGCAGATGTGGGTCGGTTGCTGTTGTTCTACCCATTCTGCTATGAAGTCAGCCACAGCTTGAGACTTAATAGCTTTCTTGGCCTCGAACTTGATATCGCAGTACAACATCTCCATCGCCCACTTCGCCACTCGGCCTGACGCATCTCGATTGTGGAGGATTTCCGACAATGGAGCATCAGAAACGACAGACACCGAGTGGTCTTGGAAATAATGGGCCACCTTCTTGGCAGTCATGTAGATCCCGTAGATAAGTTTTTGATAGTGGGGATACCTCTGCTTGGAAGGAGTCAGGACTTCGGAGACGTAGTACACTGGCCTCTGAACTTTGTATGCTTTGCCTTCTTCATCTCGTTCGACTGTAAGAACAGTACTGACGACTTGATTTGTAGCCGCGATATACAGAAGAAGGGGCTCTTTACTGAGCGGAGCAGTAAGAACCGGCTGGGTGGAAAGTAGGACTTTGAGGTCGTCGAATGCGACTTCGGCTTCATCTGTCCACTCGAAAGTATTTGATTTCTTCATGAGTCGGTACAGAGGAAGTGCTTTTTTGCCGAGTCGACTGATGAACCTCCTCAAAGCCGCTAGGCATCCTGTGAGCCGTTGTACATCGTGTACTCTGACCGGCCTCTCCATTCGGACGATGGTCCCGATCTTTTCGGGGTTGACATCGATCCCTCGTTCGGAAACGAAGAAACCGAGTAACTTTCCGCTGGGAACGCCGAATGAACATTTGGCGGGGTTGAGCTTGATATCGTACCTACGAAGGTTGGCGAATGTTTCTGCCAAGTCAGTCAGCAGGTCGGAACCTTTGCGTGACTTGACTACGATATCATCCATATATGCCTCCACATTCCGACCGATCTGATCGAGGAGACATTTTTGGATCATGCGCATAAAGGTAGCTCCTGCATTCTTCAGACCGAATGGCATAGTGATGTAGCAGAAGCACCCGAATGGGGTGATGAAGGCTGTTTTTAACTCATCGGGACCATACAGACAGATCTGATGATAGCCCGAGTAGGCATCGAGAAATGACAGACGCTCGCAGCCCGCAGTCGAATCGACAATTTGATCTATGCGGGGGAGCGGAAAATGGTCTTTAGGGCAGACCTTATTGAGATGCTTGAAGTTGGTGCACATTCGGAGCGACTTGTCCTTCTTGGGCACCATGACAACATTGGCGAGCCACTCGGAGTGGTGAACCTCGCGAATGAAGTTGGCTGCCAGCAGCTTGGCCACCTCTTCCCCGATTGCCTTCCTCTTGTGCGCGGCGGACCGGCGCAGGCGCTCTCGGACAGGCCGAGCCGTGGAATCCACGTGCAGTCGGTGCTCAGCCAACTCCCTGGGTACACCTGGCATGTCAGAGGGTTTCCATGCGAAGATGTCCCAGTTCTCACGGAGGAATTGGGTGAGCTCGGCTTCCTATTTAGGATCGAGGGTGGTCATAGTCCTAGGGTAGGGTCATAGGCCTCTCATATAGGTCCTACCCAAGGACTACCCCTCACAAAGGACAAGGCCCTAGTCAGTCCCGACTAAATTAAGGAGTCCCCATCATCCAGTCGGTAACAGGTCCTCAACCATCCAGTCGGAGACTAGCATTCGGAGGATACCAAGCTAACCGGCTGGCTACACTCGGTACATCGTAACCTCTCTGGAGGGAAACGGCCGTACGTTTCCGGGTGCATTTATTAGCATTTAGAGCATACGTTACCTGTAACGTACGCATTCAATCCCCACTACTCCACCCCTGTACCGGAACCGTTGTGGAGGGCAGCGCACTCTATATAAGCCGCCCTCCCCCACTGGTAGAGGGGTTAGCAAATCATTGTATTCCATATTCCACTCGACAACAAGCTCCGAGAGCACTGAGACGTAGGGCTGTTACCTCCACCGCTGAGGGGCCTGAACTCATACAACCTCGCCGTAGCTAGGACTCTGCCCATCTCATTCGTACCCTACACATCTACTGTCAGGCTTATACCCACGACAGTTGGCGCCCACCGTGGGGCAGGCGTCTAAGCGAGTTTGCGACTACTTCCTTTCGTCATGTCGTCCGGTGGAGATTCGAGCACGGGTCACCAGATCTTCTTTGGCGCTCTCTCCTTCATCGTCGATGATTCGGCGTGGCTTCGGGATGCGCCCCTCGACGTCGAGGCGCTTCCCCATTGCGGGGCTACGCACTTCCGTGCCGGTGCCCGCGACATTCTTCTTCTCGAGCAGTCGGCTCCGGTGTCGACCTACACCACCGTCACGCGCCGCGTCAAGCGGTCCCGCCGTCCGCGGCTCCAGCGTTGGGTGCAACACGCCCAGGCGCGCCAGAGAGCATCTTCGCAAGTGGCGGTTCTTGACTCCGTTGTGGTTGCCCCGTCGTCCCAACACTCGGACTCAGTTCCGACTGAGTTTCCTTCCGAGTATGCGGGTCACGGGCCCGCAGCAGAAGTACACATGGCCAACTCCCATGAAGATCCCCGTCAGGCTGGCCGGAACGAGCACAAGATCGGCGAAGCGTCCGGTGCACGTCGTCCACCTCGCCGTTCTGCTAGTCGGCACACTCGGCGGAGCAACGTGGAGCTGTTCCGCACACCCCTCCTCAACTTGGCTGCAGCTGCCAAGATAGTCGATTCCCTCCAGCCGACTGATTCAAAGGCTGGTAGAGGGATCGAGCAGATCCGAGCCCTGTTGCACACGGCGCAGCAGCAGAATTCGGCGGTCTCCCGGTCGCACAACCGGATCTATAATAGTTCCGTCCACGCGAATACGCATCGGTCGGTTCACAGCCCTCGTTCCCATCAGCGCCACAGGGGAGGCAGCCGTTCCATGATTCGTGAAGATCGCCGCCGCTCACGCACCCCTCCGCGGGGTGGGCCCTATGGGTCCAGACATCATGATGATCGGCGTTCAGTCGGCGACACTTACGACCCAAGACCCGAAGCAAGAGGACATATCGCCCAGCGAAGAGTCTACAGAGGTCGAGCCCACCGCGATGGTCGCGATATCGACCGTCCGAGTGGAAGCAGGGCCACCGTGTCTGGTCCCGAGTGTTTCAGTCGAGCCATCCGTTCGGCTGACATCCCTCCCAACTTCCGATTGGCGACGGAAATTAGCAAGTTCACAGGAGAGTCCAAGCCAGAAACGTGGCTGGATGACTACCGAGTGGCAGTCCAGATCGGAGGAGGGGACGACCATGTCGCCATGAAGAACCTCCCTCTGATGCTCGACGGCTCGACGCGAGCGTGGCTAAACCAGTTGGCCCCCTCAAGCATCTACAGTTGGGCAGATCTGGCCCGAGTGTTCATCAGGACCTTCGAAGGGACGTGCAAGCGCCCTGCTGGCCTTGTGGAGCTCCAGCGTTGCGTACAGAAGCAGAATGAGCCCCTGCGTGACTTCATCCAGCGCTGGACAATTCTCTATCACACGGTGGAGAACGTCACCGAGCATCAAGCAGTCTGCGCTTTCAAGGCAGGCGTGCGGTACAGGGATCTGTACCTGAAGTTCGGCCGAACAGGCGACATCTCCATGAGCAAGATGATGGAGATAGCAACACGCTACGCAAATGGCGAAGAAGAGGACCGCATCCGAAGCGGCAAGCACAAAACAGTCGCTGATGGCGATGGGGGCAACACTCGGAAGCAGAAGCAGAAAGCTCCGACCGCTCCGCAAGCGGAGGCTGCAGCCGTAACCAATGCCAAGTTCAAGGGTAAAGGGAAGGCTCAGTTCACCCCCAAGAAGAAGCAGTTCAATAACCCCATCCTGGACCAGCCATGTCCGGTTCATACGAAGATGGATGAAGAAGGCAACCCCATATATGCGAAGCATACCACTCGACAGTGTCGCCTCCTGATCCAGGGGTTCAGCGAAGGGTAACCGAGTGAGAAGGACCATGAACAGGATGAGGAGGATAAGGAGGATCCGTTCCCCCAAGTCCATGCAACCCTGATGATCTTTGCTGACGTCGAGAGCAAGAGCCGACTGAAGCTGGTGAACAGAGAGGTGAACATGGCCACCCCTACCAACCCCAAGTTCCTCAAATGGTCTCAGACTACGATCACCTTCGACCAGTCGGATCATCCGGCACATGTACCCACCCCGGGAAGACAGGCTCTGGTCGTCGACCTGGTGGTAGAAGGAGTCCGACTGCGCAAAGTCCTCATGGATGGCGGCAGCGGCTTGAACATCATGTACGCCGACACACTCAAGGGGATGGGCATCCCGATGTCCAAACTCAGCGAGAGCAGCATGCAGTTCCACGGAGTCGTCCCTGGACGGAAGGCCAAGTCACTCGGCCAGATCGCGTTGGACGTCGTTTTCGGCTCCGACAAGAACTTCCGCAGGGAAAAGCTGACGTTCGAAGTGGTTGACTTCCAGAGCGCTTATCACGCAATTCTGGGTCGCCCAGCGTATGCGCACTTCATGGCCCGTCCATGTTACGTGTACCTGAAGATGAAGATGCCAGGCCCGAAAGGTGTGATCACCATCACAGGCAATCGGCAGCGGGCTGAAGAGTGTCTGCAGCAGGGATCAAGAATCGCCGACCAGCAGATGGCCGTCCTCGAGCTGGATGAGTACAAGAAAACAGTCGACCCCGCCGACCTGATGCGCTCGAAGAAGCCAGCTTCAGAGTCTGCATTTCAGTCGGCGGGAGAGATGAAGAAGGTCAGCATCCACCCGACGGACGCCACTGCTGCCCCGACGAACATCTCCATCACCCTCGATCCTAAATAGGAAGTCGAGCTCACCCAATTCCTCCGTGAGAACTGGGACATCTTCGCATGGAAACCCTCTGACATGCCAGGTGTACCCAGGGAGTTGGCTGAGCACCGACTGCACGTGGACTCCACGGCTCGGCCTGTCCGAGAGCGCCTGCGCCGGTCTGCCGCGCACAAGAGGAAGGCAATCGGGGAAGAGGTGGCCAAGCTGCTGGCAGCCAACTTCATTCGCGAGGTTCACCACTTCGAGTGGCTCGCCAATGTTGTCATGGTGCCCAAGAAGGACAAGTCGCTCCGAATGTGCATCGACTTCAAGCATCTCAATAAGGTCTGCCCGAAAGACCATTTTTCGCTCCCCCGCATAGATCAAATTGTCGATTCGACTGCAGGCTGCGAGCGTTTGTCATTTCTCGATGCCTACTCAGGCTATCATCAGATCCGTCTGTATGGTCCCGATGAGTTAAAAACAGCCTTCATCACCCCATTCGGGTGCTTCTACTACATCACTATGCCATTCGGTCTGAAGAATGCAGGAGCTACCATTATGCGCATGATCCAAAAATGTCTCCTCGATCAGATCGGTCGAAATGTGGAGGTATATATGGATGATATCGTAGTCAAGTCACGCAAAGGTTCCGACCTGCTGACTGACTTGGCAGAAACATTCGCCAACCTTCGTAGGTACGATATCAAGCTCAACCCTGCCAAATGTTCATTCGGCGTTCCCAGCGGAAAATTACTCGGTTTCTTCGTTTCCGAATGAGGGATCGATGTCAACCCCGAAAAGATCGGGACCATCGTCCGAATGGAGAGGCCGGTCAGAGTACACGATGTACAACGGCTCACAGGTTGCCTAGCGGCTTTGAGCAGGTTCATCAGTCGACTCGGCGAAAAAGCACTTCCTCTGTACCACTCATGAAGAAATCAGATACTTTCGAGTGGACAGATGAAGCCCAAGTCGCATTCTACGACATCAAAGTCCTACTTTCCACCCAGCCGGTTCTTACTGCTCCGCTCAGTAAAGAGCCCCTTCTTCTATATATCGCGGCTACAAATCAAGTCGTCGGTACTGTTCTTACAGTCGAATGAGATGAAGAAGGCAAAGCATACAAAGTTCAGCGGCCAGTGTACTACGTCTCCGAAGTCCTGACTCCTTCCAAGCAGAGGTATCCCCACTATCAAAAACTTATCTACGGGATCTACATGACTGCCAAGAAGGTGGCCCATTATTTCCAAGACCACTCGGTGTCTGTCGTTTCTGATGCTCCATTGTCGGAAATCCTCCACAATCGAGATGCGTCAGGCCGAGTGGCGAAGTGGGCGATGGAGATGTTGTACTGCGATATCAAGTTCGAGGCCAAGAAAGCTATTAAGTCTCAAGCTCTGGCTGACTTCATAACAGAATGGGTAGAACAACAGCAACCGACCCACATCTGCTCGGCCCATTGGACAATGTTCTTCGATGGGTCCAAGATGTTGAATGGCTCCGGCGCTGGCGTTGTGATCATATCACCAAAAGGCGACAAGCTTAAGTACGTGCTACAGATACACTTCGATTCCTCCAACAACGAGGCAGAGTATGAAGCTCTCCTCTATGGGTTGCGTATGGCCATCTCACTCGGCGTCCGCCTGATGGTCTACGGCGATTCGGATTTGGTGGTCAATCAAGTGATGAAAGAGTGGGACGTCAGAAACCCCACCATGACTACATATTGCAATGCAGTGAGGAATCTTGAGAAGAAGTTTGAAGGTCTAGAACTTCACCATGTTCCAAGACTGAAGAACCAAGCAGCTGATGAGTTAGCAAAACTCGGGTCCACTCGGAGACCAGTCCCGAGTGACGTCTGCCTCGAGCACCTCCACCTCCTCTCAGTCAAAGAAGATCCTTTCACAGAGGAACCAGTACAACCCAAGAGCACAACAGATCCGACTGAAGTCGATGTACCTGCTGTGGTTGATCTGGTCATGGAGATTCTGGCTGTCATTCCCGATTGGACTGTGCCGATCATTGCATATATCTTGAGGCAAGAACTTCCAGAAGACGAAGTCCAAGCCAGGCAGATAGTCCACAGGTCGAAGTCATTCACTGTCATCGATGGCCAATTGTACAAGGAAAGTATCTCAGGCGTTCTTCAACGATGCATCTCCCCAGAGGAGGGGCAGCTGATTCTGGAGGATATTCACTCGGGGACCTGTGGTCATCACGCTTCTTCGAGAGCAATCATCGCCAAGGCATTCAGGGCTGGCTTCTTTTGGCTGCAGGCTAACGAGATGGCTAAGGATATGGTTGATCGATGTGAGGGCTGCCAGTTCTACTCCAACAAGTCCCACAAGCCAACGTCTGTGTTGAAGACGATCCCTCTGGTGTGGCCGTTTGTAGTGTGGGGATTAGATACAGTCGGCCCATTCAAGACAGGCCAAGGTGGATACACACATCTGTTGGTGGCAGTCGACAATTTCACGGAATGGATCGAAGCGAAGCCCATCAAGAAGCTCGACGCCTCAACAGCCGTCAAGTTTGTCAGGGACATCATCTTCAGATTCGGTGTACCTCACAGCATAATCACGGACAACGGGACAAACTTTGACTCGGACAGATTCAAAGGTTTCTGTACAAGCCAAGGCATCCGAGTGGTTTTTGCTTCCGTAGCACATCCTCAGTCCAATGGACAAGCAGAGTGGGCAAACGGACTTATTTTGCAAGGTTTGAAGCCCCGACTCCTGCGAGAGATAGGACATGCCGCTGGCGCTTGGGTTACCAAGCTACCTTCAGTGCTTTGGGGACTTCGCACAACCCCGAACAGATCTACAGGGCGGTCACCGTTCTTCCTCGTTTATGGAGCAGAAGCGGTCCTTCCGAGTGACTTGCTTCACAATGCGCCACGTGTCCAACTCTTCTCCGAAGCCGAAGCAGAACAAGCAAGGAAAGACGGAGTGGATCTTCTGGAGGAGGAGCGCGAGATGGCATTAACTCGCTCGACCATTTATCAACAAAATCTGCGGCGTTTTCATGCACGCCACGTCAGAAGTCGCACGTTCCAAGCAGGCGACCTGGTGCTCCGAGTGGATCAGCAAAGACCTCACAAGTTGGCTCCGGCCTCGGAAGGACCCTTCATCATCTCCAAGGTGCTGAACAACGGAACATACAGACTCTACAACATCGAGAGGGAGACAGATGAGCCGCGTGCATGGAACGGAGATCTCCTGAAGTGCTTCTACACGTGACCGTCGACTCAAGCAATGTAAAGAACAAGTATTGGCGAAATAATATAAAGCAGATTGAGTTTTTTGCAGGTTCAAAGTTCTTCCGCGGTCGCAGACTCCGGTCTCAAAAAAAAACTTAGCTGCGATCCAGAATCGCCTAAGTATTAACCTTCTCCGAGTGTGCACTACACGTCACACTCGGGGGCTTAGCTGCGATCCAGCATCGCCTAAGTACTAACTATCTCCGAGTGTGCACTACAGGTCACACTCGGGGGCTTAGCTGCGATCCAGCATCACCTAAGTATTAACCTTCTCCGAGTGTGCACCACACGTCACACTCGGAGGCTTAGCTGCGATCCAGCATCGCCTAAGTATTAACCTTCTCCGAGTGTGCACTACACGTTACACTCGGAGGCTTAGCTGCGATCCAGAATCGCCTAAGTATTAACCTTCTCCGAGTGTGCACTACACGTCACACTCGGGGGCTTAGCTGCGATCCAGCATCGCCTAAGTACTAACTATCTCCGAGTGTGCACTACATGTCACACTCGGGGGCTTAGCTGCGATCCAGCATCGCCTAAGTATTAACCTTCTCCGAGTGTGCACCACACGTCACACTCGGAGGGTTAGCTGCGATCCAGCATCGCCTAAGTATTAACCTTCTCCGAGTGTGCACTACACGTCACACTCGGAGGCTTAGCTGCGATCCAGCATCGCCTAAGTATTAACCTTCTCCGAGTGTGCACTACACGTCACACTCGGGGGCTTAGCTGCAATCCAGCATCGCCTAAGTACTAACTATCTCCGAGTGTGCACTACACGTCACACTCGGGGGCTTAGCTGCGATCCAGCATCGCCTAAGTACTACCTATCTCCGAGTGTGCACTACATGTCACTCTGAGGGGCTTAGCTGTGGTCCAGCATCGCCTAAGTATTAACCTTCTCCGAGTGTGCGCTACACGTCACACTCAGGGGCTTAGCTGTGATCCAGCATCGCCTAAGTATTAACCTTCTCCGAGTGTGCGCTACACGTCACACTCGGAGGCTTAGCTGCGATCCAGCATCACCTAAGTATTAACCTTCTCCGAGTGTGCACTACACGTCACACTCGGGGGCTTAGCTGCAATCCAGCATCGCCTAAGTATTAACTTTCTCCGAGTGTGCGCTACACGTCACACTCGGGGGCTTAGCTGCGATCCAGCATCGCCTAAGTATTAAACTTTCTCCGAGTGTGCGCTACACGTCACACTCGGGGGCTTAGCTGCAATCCAGCATCGCCTAAGTATTAACTTTCTCCGAGTGTGCGCTACACGTCACACTCGGGGGCTTAGCCGCGATCCAGCATCGCCTAAGTATTAACTTTCTCCGAGTGTGCGCTACACGTCACACTCGGGGGCTTAGCCGCGATCCAGAATCGCCTAAGTATTAACCTTCTCCGAGTGTGCACTAAACGTCACACTCGGGAGCTTAGCTGCGATCAAGAATCGCCTAAGCATTAACCTTCTCCGAGTGTACTCTTAACGTCACACTCGGGGACTTAGGGAATTCCTCGGACCCTCAATGAGGCTCACGCAGATGTCAAAACAACTGACATGTTCCGAATGTTTGCCTTTGGCTTCACCAAGAAACGCCAAACAAAAACCCGAATCAAAATTGCAACGGAAGAGCAAAAATTTGATTCAAAGCTCTAGCAAAGATAGTTTACTCGGTGCGGATCAAGCTTACCCGCACTGATCTAAGAATGTGACGGCCAACAGCAGTGGCCAAAGTTTCTTACGGATTAACACTCGGCATACCGAGGATAAAGTTTTTTCACGCGTCAGCTGGGTCGGCGCCAGGACTGGAGGGCTCAACGAAGGTGTCCAAGTCGATTCCGTCGGCGATGCGGGTAGCACTCTCAAGGAACGTCTCCATGAAGTCTTCGAATCGAAGCTTCTTCGTGTTGGCGACCTTTAGTGTCTTCAACTTCTCCTCGCGCACCTCCTTGCAATGGACTCGAACCAGGGACAGAGCAACATCTGCACCGCAACGAGCTGCAGATTTCTTCCACGACTGCACTCGGTTGGGAATCTCCTCCAGTCGGGTCATCAGGTTCTCCATCTCCTGCCGCGACTCATCCTCTGGCCAAAGTTCCTTCTCAATTCGGCCGACGACCTCTCTCAGTCGACTGATGAAAGGACCCACTTTGCCTACAAGGATATGCGCCCGGAGCAGATCCCGATTGGCGTCCTCGCCGAGTGGCACGTTGTCGCGAATGGACCGCTCCACGTCCGCTGCTTCAGCTTCAGCATCAACGCAAAAATCTGCAACAAAAGGGCAAGCATACAATAAACGCCGACTGTCACGCACACAGTACAAGCACTCGGCAAAACATCAGACTTACCAGCCAGACGCGTCATCATCTGTCCAGCCCAGTCGCTGATATACTTCTCCTGAGCTGTGCATCGCTTATTCAGGACGACCATCTGATTCGTGAAAGCAGTCCTCTGTTTCTTCATTTTTTCCACTTCCTCAGTCAACACCTTGTTCGCTTCACGAGCCTCCTCCAAGGACTTCTCTCGTCCCTCCAGAACATCCTTCATGCCGGCCATTGCGAGCATAGCCGCATCAAGCTCACCAGCGAGCTGATTCCTCTCCGCCTTGAGAGTCTCATAGGCTGATCCCATTTCATAGGTTTTCTGCCACCAAACACCAAGGGACAATCAGAAAGTTCAACAGTTAAAAGTCTAAGTTCTTCAGACCCCTGCCGATGCAAGCAGTCGACAGCGGTCTCGGGGACTACACCCAGTGGGTTCACTGAGAGTGACCCCACTGGCATGCAGCTCAAGCAGGCCTGCCCTATTGAGATGCATGTTATCACTTACGCCTACGAGGCCAATACTACCCGACCTGAGTACAACTTACTCTCGGGGACTCTTACCGTAAGTGCACTCCGAGTGCCACAACTGCTAGCAGTCGGTCATATTATTTACAGACACGACCAAAGCAAAGACAATATGTATAAAGACAACTGTCGGTGCAAGCACTTGACAGAAGTCTCGGGGACTACACCCACTGGGTTCACTCAGAGTGAACCCATTGCAAACAACAGCTGCTATTCAAGAACACCCACTGGGTTACAGGAGAAAAGTAAATACTTACTAGACCACTTACTCGGATATCATCCCGCAGCTCCAAGCTCCGCTGGTACAAGGACGCAACGGAGTCGTAGGCCCTCTTGGCTTCTCCAGCCATCAGCTCCGCCTGCACCATAGCCCCCTTGGCCGCTCCAACCTGCTCCTCCGGAAGACGATGGATGCTGAATTCAGCATTCGACGAGCCTGGAATCGTCGGAGGTTCCTGAGGCATCCCAAGGCCCGCCCCAGTCGGCTCCTCATCCACCGGCACTGGTTCAGTCTGTGGCAGCGCCTCAGTCGGCAGCACGTCGGCGGCGAGAGCGGCAGCAGGAGGAGCAGCCTCAAGAACAGGCTCCACAGCTGGGTTGGCTCTCCCCTGGTCACCCTCGTCTAGGCAAATCGCCCCTGACAGGCCGAATGACACGAGGTCTCAGAAAAATAAAAAGGCAGAACCTATGGTAGAGTAAAACACTCGAAGTCACTACAACGCACCTGGCTGGGACGAGACGACGTTGTCCGTGTCCATGGGGTCATCTTCTTGGCGCGCCGGAGAGGTGGCGGAAGTAGCGACTCTGTCGAGTGAAATCCATTCGGCCAATGAACAAGAATTCACTCGGATATCAGAAGAAATTGGAAGACCGATACACTTACGTGGAGGTGACGGGGACAGCAACCCTCATCTGCGGCAGAGCCTTCCAAGGTTTGGAACCACTCGGTTTGGCCGCCTTGGAAGACTGGCCCGCAGGCTCAGCGGCAGCATCCCTGGCCCTTTTGGTGCTCCGAGCACTCGGGACCACCGGGGCCGTGGGCGGAGCACTCGACGATGCTGGAGGGGCCGAGGGAACGGCAGGCTCGTGTCGGCGCTTGGTCCGATGCTCTGTTTGCGGAGG
Source organism: Hordeum vulgare subsp. vulgare (assembly GCF_904849725.1). Classification (NCBI taxonomy): domain Eukaryota; kingdom Viridiplantae; phylum Streptophyta; class Magnoliopsida; order Poales; family Poaceae; genus Hordeum; species Hordeum vulgare. The sequence goes on from NC_058522.1 coordinate 139,200,324, forward strand.
CGGCGAGTCCTGCTCTTCGTCTTCCTCCTCCTCCTCGCTGGACTCTTCCTCCGACTCCCCGCTGTCGGAGACATATTCAGCGCTCTCCACGCTGCCCTCCTGGCTGCCTTCCTCCTTCTCAGCCGGGTTCCTGTTTGAGACGGGAGAAAACCAGTTGGTCCACTCGTGCATAAAATTCAGTCGGCGACATCAGACATCACACAGAGATTCAAGCAAACGATAAGATTAAGATAGTTAGGAGCACTCGACAAGTGTCACTCACCTGATTCGGAGGAGGATTATCCGCGCAGAAGGGCTTCACTCGTCGTGATCCTTTGGGATTCTCGCAGGGGCCTGTGATCTGGAGCACCCATGAGGTCACCCTTTCCTCAGTCACACCCACAACATTGGTCCGAGTGGAATCCTCGGGCCTCGTATAATGCCACATGGCGTGGTCGCGAGCCTGCAGGGGCTGGATACGCCGACCAAGGAAGACCTCGAGCAAGTCTATGCCAGTGACTCCCCTCCTCACGACATCTACGAGCGCCCCGACCGGAGGCTGGATGTCGTTCTTCTCCGCCCTCGTGAGCGCGAGTTGCTTAGGTGGGGCGGGCCGATCTAAACTAAAAGGAGGCAGCCCAGTCGACGCATTCGGACAGGCGATATCCTGGCAGTAGAACCACGTCGACTGCCAGTTCCTGACCGACTCACTTAACTGAAGAGCAGGATAACTACTCCGACTCTTTTTCTAGAAACCTAAGCCCCCGCAGAGCTGGAGGAGATGCGTCTTATCATCCGACTGGCTAAGTCGTTTGATGGTTTGGGATCTGGCGGAAAAGATGTGTTTGAACAAACCCCAATGGGGAGGGCAGCCGATGAAACACTCGCACAAAACTATAAAGGCAGAAAGATGGGCGATGGCATTCGGAGGAAAATGGTGAAGTTGGGCGCCGAAGTGATTCATGATGCCCTTGAGGAAAGGATGCGGGGGCAAAGAAAAACCTCGATAGACGTGGCTGAGAAGCAAGACGCGCTCCCCCTCCCGGGGCGCCGGCTCGACCTCGTTCTCCGCCGGCAGCCTCCAGGACTTATGCACGATCATTCCATGCTCCACCAGCTGCAGCAAATCCCCCTCCGTCACCGTGGAGGGGAGGAAGTCGCCCTGAATCCACCCAGCCGGCAGCGGCCGCTGCCGCCGCTGAGCAAGCGCCGCCACCTTGCCCTTCTTCTTCCTCGCCTCCATCTTGCTGGTCTGACCCTTGGTCATGGAGGCGACGGCGAACCCTCGGAGGAAGGGGAAGGAAGGAGTGTCATATTGTATTCTATATAGGCAGCGAGGAAGACGGAGCAGGCAAGAGCGAAAGATTCGGCGAGCGTAACGAAGAAGCCTCGCCGTCGAGATTTAAATAGGGTTCCGACTGGGTCACTGGCGGGTGGCCCCGAAACCTTATTCACCCGACCGGCCGCGGCGATATAAGTGGGGGAGTTGAAGGCGCGAGAATCGAGGTGTCAGGCGCTACTCGAGCGCGTCGGCGTCATCCCCGTTGGACGCGCGAAAACCGAAATTTGAAGATCCCGGAAAATCCGCCGCTGTCAGTTGACCGGTCGCGTCAAAAGATGCCGCAGAAGCATTCGGCTTCCGACAGTCTGTTTCGCGAGTACTTCCACTCGGATCGTTGGTCAGAAAAGATAAAATGGATCGAGGCAAGCAACGCCCAAGCCAAATCTGTTCCAGTCGGATCCAAACTTCAAGCACCGCTTCGTCGTTTCAACCCCAATCCATTCGGGGACTAATGATGGGGTCATAGTCCTAGGGTAGGGTCATAGGCATGTCATATAGGTCCTACCCAAGGACTACCCCTCACAAAGGACAAGGCCCTAGTCAGTCCCGGCTGAATTAAGGAGTCCCCATCATCCAGTCGGTAAAAGGTCCTCAACCATCCAGTCGGAGACTAGCATTCGGAGGATACCAAGCTAACCGATTGGCTACACTCAGTACATCGTAACCTCTCTGGAGGGAAACGGTCGTACGTTTCTGGGTGCATTTATTAGCATTTAGAGCATACGTTACCTGTAACATACACATTCAATCCCCACTACTCCACCCCTGTACCGGAACCGTTGTGGAGGGCAGCGCACTCTATATAAGCCGCCCTCCCCCACTGGTAGAGGGGTTAGCAAATCATTGTATTCCATATTCCACTCGACAACAAGCTTCGAGAGCACTGAGACGTAGGGATGTTACCTCCACCGCTGAGGGCCTGAACTCATACAACCTCGTCGTAGCTAGGACTCTGCCCATCTCATTCGTACCGTACACATCTACTATCAGGCTTATACCCACGATAGACCCTTTTCAAAGGAAGATTTTAAACGGAGTCCAAATGGAAAGAAACTTCCAAAAAGATTTTTTCCAAAACAGAACACGATCGGCAGACTTGAGAACCAAGGCACGGGGTCACCAGGGACCCTACAAGCCCCCTAGTCATGGCCAGGGGCGCCCGCGCCTCCCAGGCCTGTGGGCTCCCTGGGCCTCCTCTGCCCTAGGTATTTCGCCTATATATTCCCTAAAATCCCAGAAATAATCAGGGGAGCCACAAAAACACTTTTCCGTCGCCGCAAGCATGTGTCTCTGCAAGATCCCATCCGGGGCACGTTCTGGTGCCCTGCCGGAGGGGGGATTCGGATACGGAGGGCTTCTTCATCAACACCATGACCTCTCCGATGATGCGTGAGTAGTTCACCATAGACCTACGGGTCCATAGCTAGTAACTAGATGGCTTCTTCTATCTCTTGGATCTTAAATACAAAGTTCTCCATGATCTTCACGGAGATCTATCAGATGTAATCTTCTTTGCGGTGTGTTTGTCGAGATCCAATGAATTGTGGATTTATGGTCAGATTATCTATGAATCTTATTTGAGTTTCTTCTGATCTCTTTTATATGCATGATTTCATATCCTTGTAATTCTCTTCGAGTTGTGGTTTTGTTTGACCAGCTTGATCTATGATTCTTGCAATGGGAGAAGTGCTTGGTTTTGGATTCATACCGTGCGGTGACCTCGCCCAGTGACAGAAGGGGTAGCGAGGCACGCATCGTGTTGTTGCCATCAAGGGTAAAAAGATGGGGTTTTCATCATTGGTTTGAGTTTATCACTCTACATCATGTCATCTTGCTTAAGGCGTTACTCTGTTCGTCATGAACTCAATACACTAGATGCATGCTGGATAGCGGTCGATGTGTGGAGTAATAGTAGTAGATGCAGAAAGTATCGGTCTACTTGTTTCGGACGTGATGCCTATATGTATGATCATTGCCTTAGATATCGTCATGACTTTGCGCGGTTCTATCAATTGCTCGACAGTAATTTGTTCACCCACCGTAATATTTGCTATTTTGAGAGAAGCCTCTAGTGAACACTATGGCCCCCGGGTCTACTTCACATCATATTTTCAGCCTTACACTTTTACTTCGTTGCACTTTCCGTCTTCAGATCTCACTTTGCAATCAATCTTGAAGGGATTGACAACCCCTTTATAGCGTTGGACGCAAGCTCTTTTGTGTTTGCGCAGGTACTCTGGACTTGACGACATTCTCCTACTGGATTGATACATTGGTTCTCAAACTGAGGGAAATACTTACTGCTCCTATGCTGCATCACCCTTTCCTCTTCTAAGGGAAAAACCAACGCAAGCAAGTCTCCGTCAACGTGTCAATTTCTGGCGCTGTTGTTTGAGAAGTAGCAGAAGGATTTATGGCACCGTTGCCGTGGAGGATCAAGTCAAGAACTCATCCAAGTAAGTGTCGTAAACTCATCTCTTGCATTTACTTTTTTGCCTCTCATTTTCCTCTCCCCCACTTCTGAAAAACAAAAAAATTACAATTTTTTTTACCTTTTTCGTTTGCCCTTTTTCTTTGTTTGTCGTTTTCGTTCGCCCTTTTCTCTCGCTTGCTTTCTGTTTGTTTGTATCGGATAGTCTATCTGTCATCATGGCTAGATCCACCACTTCGAACGATACTCCCGAGAACCAAGTTCTCAATTTCAAACAAATTGAGGAAGAAAACTTAAAGGACGCTTGGTATAGGATTTGCAATGCTCAGATTAGATCTACTCATAAGCAATCCACTACCGTCCGGCTTCGTAGTTTTTATGTGGGAATTTCTCCTTGGAATAGGTATATTCTTGACACCATCGTAGGCGGAAATTTCTTGGGTAGCCATACCGTTGATTCTTACGAAGCTGTAATAAATTTGGTAGGCTCACCCCAACTCATGGTTAATGGAACTACCTTAGCTCTGGAACATGTGATGCGTAGGCCGGATGTCATTGAAAATAAAGATGCTACGATCGAACTTATTGAGAATTTGGATAAAAAGATCCACAATAAAATCACTCAGTACGGTTCCAAGGTGGGAATGATTTTGAAAATTTTAAAGGAGAAGGAACCCACAGTTAACAAAAAATTACGTCATGACTCCGCCAGGATTGGCAAACTAGAGGATGTTATAACCAACTTGGGTTCCGCTTTTGCCGCTGTGCAGAATACTCCAAATTTTGCCTACAATAAGGCCACCAAGTCTATTTTTGTTCCCAAAAATAGAGGTGAATTATATAGTAAGAAAGATGAAGACCTTAAGATGATGAGTGATCACGCTACTTATGGTTTGAGCACCAAAGACGACGATACGTGATTCTATCGCTTTATGCCTAGCTAAGGGCGTTAAACAATAGCGCTTGTTGGGAGGCAACCCAATGATTTTTTTTCTTCTTCTGTTTTGTTGCGTCCACACTATCATAATTCTTTTATGATTGTGTCTTTTGTGTTTCTTTTTTTGTTTGAGCCATGCAAAACCTTTATGACTAGTCTTGGTGAGGGTTGTTTGATCCTGCTGAAAAAAGACAGAAACTTTTCGCTCACGAGATTATTTTTCATTTTTATTCAGAAAGATATTTTTAGTTGATTCTTTTTTCTGCTGGTTGATATGCCTTTTGCCCAGGCAGTCGAAATGTTTCAGAATTTTTGAGGTACCAGAAGTATACGTAGTATACATATTGCTACAGACTGGTCTGTTTTTGAAAGATTCTGTTTTTGTTGAGTTGGTTGCTTGTTTTGATGAAACTATGGATAGTATCGGGGGGGTAATAGCCATGGAAAAGTGAGAATACAGTAATCTAAAACCAATATAAGTAGAAATCCAAGATTGCTACAGTACCTAAGAAGGTGGTAGTTTGTTTTCTTGTGCTAATGTTATCACGAGTTTCTGTTTAAGTTTTGTGTTGTGAAGTTTTCAAGTTTTGGGTGATGTTCTCATGGACAAATGGATAAAGAGTGGGAAGAGCTCAAGCTTGGGGATGCCCAAGGCATCCCAAGCCAAATTCAAGGACACCAAAAAGCCTAAGATTGGGGATGCCCCGGAAAGGCATCCCCTCTTTCGTCTTCAATCCATCTGTAACACTACTTGGAGCTATATTTTTATTCACCACATGATATGTGTTTTGTTTGGAGCGTCTTGTATCGTAGGAGTCATTTATTTTTGTTGTGTCAGAATCATCCTTGCTGCACACCTTTTGAGAGAGACATGCACTCATCGTAAATTTGCTAGAATGCTCGTCGTGCTTCACTTATATCTTTTGAGCTAGATAATTTGCTCTATGTGCTTCACTTAGATCTTTTAGAGCACGGCGGTGCGTGACTTGGTAGTTGGCTTGTGCTATGAAAGTAGTCCCAAAGGTGATAGGTTCCCAAAGAGGATACAAAAACCTCCATCTTCATGTGAATTGAGTAGAAAGAAAAGTTTGATTCCTCTCCATTAGTTTTGAGACGTGGATTTGATAATATTAAGAGTTATGTTAGTAGGATGTTGTGAATCTAGAAATACTTGTGTTGAAGTTAGTGCTTCCCGTAACATGCACGTATGGTGAACCGCTATGTTAGGAAGTAGGAGCATAATTGACCTATTGATTGTCATCCTTTGTGTTGAGGTCGGGATCGCGCGATGGTCAACACCTACCAACCCTTCCCCTAGGAGTATGCATTTAGCACTTTGTTTTGATTACTAATAAAAACTTTCGCAACAAGTATGTGAGTTCTTCATGACTAATGTGAGTCCATGGTATAGATGCACTTTCATCTTCCACCATTGCTAGCCTATCTAGCGCCGCGCAATTTTCGCCGGTGCACAAACCCACCATATGCCTTCCTCAAAACAGCCACCATACCTACCTACTATGGCATTTTCATAGTCATTCCGAGATATATTGCCATGCAACTCCCACCGTTCCGTCTCATGACTTGTGCCGTCACTCTCATGTTGTCATTGCCTGATCGTAAGATAGCTAGCGAGATGTTTCAACGTCATACGCCAAGCTGGATCGTTGCACATCCCGGTACACTGTCGGAGGCATTTCCTATAGAGTCATCGTCGTTCTAAGCTTTGAGCTGTGAGTAAATAAAAGTGTGATGATCATCATTATAAGAGCATTGTCCCATGTGAGGAAAAAAGAGAGGACAAAGAGCCCAAATATAAAAAAAGAAAAAAAAAGAGGCCTTAGAGCCCAAATATAAAAAAAAGAAAAAGAGACAAGGGACAATGCTACTATCTTTTCCACACTTGTGCTTCATAGTAGCACCATGTTCTTCATGATTGAGAGTCTCTCATTTCGTCACCACCATATGCTACTGGGAATCTTTATTATATAACTTGGCTTGTATATTCCAATGATGGGCTTCCTCAAATTACCCTAGGTCTTCGTGAGCAAGCAAGTTGATGCACACCCACTAGTTCTCCTTTTGAGCTTTCACATACTTATAGCTCTAGTGCATCCTTTGTATGGCAATCCCTACTCATTCACATTGATATCTATTAATGGGCATCTCCATAGTCCTTTGATACGCCGAGTCAATGTGACCATCTCCTCCTTTTTTGTCTCACAACCACCACCACACTCTATTCTACCTATAGTGCTATATCCATGGCTCGCGCTCATGTATTGCGTGATAGTTGAAAAAGGTTTGAGAAAGTAAGAGTGCAAAAACAATTACTTGGCCAATATCAGGGTTGTGCATGATTTACATTAGTTGTGTGGGGATGATGGAGCATAGCGAGACTATATGATTTTATAGGGATAACTTTCTTTGGCCTTGTTATTTCAAAAGTTCATGATTACCTTGCTAGTTTGCTTGAAGTATTATTGTTTTCATGTCAATAGAAAACTATTGTTTTGAATCTTACGGATCTGAACATTCATGTCACATGAAAGAAGTTGCAAAGGACAACTATGCTAGGTAGCATTCCACATCAAAAATTCAGTCTTTATCACTTCCCTGCTCGAGGACGGGCAGGAGTTAAGCTTGGGGGTGCTTGATACGTCTCCAATGTATCTATAATTTTTGATGGTTTCATGCTATTATCTTGTCAAACTTTGGATGTTTTGTATGCCTTTTATATCTTTTTTGAGACTAACTTATTAACTCGGTGCCAAGTGTCAGTTCCTGTTTTTTCCTTGTTTTTGACCCTTTTCAGAGGAAGATTTTAAACGGAGTCCAAACGGAAAGAAACTTCCCAGAAGATTTTTTCTGAAATAGAAGACAATCGGGAGACTTGAGAACCAAGGCACGGGGTCACCAGGGACCCCCACAAGCCCCCTAGTCTCGGCCAGGGGGACCACGCCTCCTAGGCTTGTGGGCTCCCTGGGCCTCCACTGCCCTAGGTCTTTCGCCTATATATTCCCTAAAATCCCAGAAAAAATCAGAGGAGCCACGAAAACACTTTTCCGCCACCGCAAGCTTGCGTCTTCGCAAGATCCCATCTGGGGCACGTTCTGGTGCCCTGCCGGAGGGGGGATTCGGATACGGAGGGCTTCTTCATCAACATCATGACCTCTCCGATGATGCGTGAGTAGTTCACCATAGACCTATGGGTCCATAGCTAGTGGCTAGATGGCTTCTTCTCTCTCTTGGATCTTCAATACAAAGTTCTCCATGATCTTCATGGAGATCTATCGGATGTAATCTTCTTTGCGGTGTGTTTGTCGAGATCCGATGAATTGTGGATTTATGATCAGATTATCTATGAATCTTATTTGAGTTTCTTCAGATCTCTCTTATATGCATGATTTCATATCCTTGTAATTCTTTTCGAGTTGTGGGTTTTGTGTGGCCAGCTTGATCTATGATTCTTGCAATGGGAGAAGTGCTTGGTTTTGGATTCATACCGTGCGATGACCTCACCCAGTGACAGAAGGGGTAGCGAGGCACGCATCGTGTTGTTTCCATCAAGGGTAAAAAGATGGGGTTTTCATCATTGGTTTGAGTTTATCCCTCTACATCATGCCATCTTGCTTAAGGCGTTACTCTGTTCGTCATGAACTCAATACACTAGATGCATGCTGGATAGCGGTCGATGTGTGGAGTAATTGTAGTAGATGCAGAAAGTATCGGTCTGCTTGTTTCGGACGTGATGCCTATATGTATGATCATTGCCTTAGATATCGTCATGACTTTGCGCGGTTCTATCAATTGCTCGACAGTAATTTGTTCACCCACCGTAATATTTGCTATTTCGAGAGAAGCCTCTAGTGAACACTATGGCCCCCGGGTCTACTTCACATCATATTTTCAGCCTTACACTTTTACTTCGTTGCACTTTCCGCCTTCAGATCTCACTTTGCAATCAATGTTGAAGGGATTGACAACCCCTTTATAGCGTTGGGTGCAAGCTCTTTTGTGTTTGCGCAGGTACTCTGGACTTGACGAGATTCTCATACTGGATTGATACCTTGGTTCTCAAACTGAGGGAAATACTTACTGCTCCTGTGCTGCATCACCCTTTCCTCTTCGAGGGAAAAACCAACGCAAGCAAGTCTCCGTCAACGTGCCAATTTCTGGCGCTGTTGTTTGAGAAGTAGCAGCTACCCCGAGTTGATCATTACGGATACAATTTCATTCTCTAGTTTTCTTCATCTGACAACAATTTAGGTCACTAACCCCAGTTTCGGCTACGGCCTACGGTCTCCACCTATCGGATAGCTTCAAGAGATGTAGTGTCCTTTGACATATCTTCATTCACAGACTACATCTGACTTCAAGGCCACCGTACTCATCCTCTATGCCGCCACCACCCTGGAACACACTGCTCATGTACAGTTTCAAGGTATTGTGATAGCAGTCACCAGCCAAGGCTCCGTCGCCGTACACCAGTGGCATCGCAGGGAGCCGGAAGACAAGGCTACCTCGACACATCCTATGGTTTGTGTTCTGAGCAGACTTGAGTGGTTTAGCGTAAAAAATCATGCCAAAATGCTGCAAAGTGCAGGAAGCCTTCAACTGAGTCACTCATGTTAAGTGAATATGGAGGGGAAGATTAAAATAACTAAATATTGTAGTTCTGGTTGAATGTTATGATTGAATAAGAGTTCGAGTTGCCACTTGTATATGTGTAGGATTGAACATATTTTAATGGCAAAATGTTCAGTGTTTGCTTGAACGTTATGACTAGATGGGTGTCCAATGAGTGTTCTGGTAAGCTTTGAGCATTTCAGAATCGAACAGAACAACTTATGCAGAATTATGAATAAAACTGAACTGGATTCCACTTGTTGTTCCTAACACTTAACTAAATGGCATACAAAACTTAACTTGAACTGAACTAAATGGCAACTATTACCTAGAGTTGAGTTGAGCCGAATTAAATGACAATTCTTGCCCAGAATTGACTGGATGACACTAAAACTAAACTTGAACTAAACTAAATGACAACTATTGTGAGTTGAGTTGAACCGAGTGCCAAAATGTCCGAGAACCATGCTTGTTTACGCTCTCACTTGAGTTAGAGCACATGTTACCCAGAAAACAAAAGTATTTCACCACAATCCAAAAAAATGTCATATGTGGGGCCCTCTGAATAAAAAATAGAAGTACCATTTTTGGACAGAAATTATGATCCCTAGATTTGTAAACTAACTGAATATGAGGGAATCATTATGACTGAATGAATGTCCCAGTCACCTGCAAATTTCCAGTTTGCACCACACAAGCAGCGTATTCAACTATCTATGACAAAAAAGCAGGCCACCACTATAGCTTGTACAGATTTTGTAGTTGTTAGAGTTATAATATAAGTCATGTACCCTTTTGTATTTATCCCAATATATAAGGGGTTTCCTGCATATAGTCCACCACCTGTACATGTATATATACTGGCCTATGGTCTCATGGGAATACAAGTTGTTTATTCCTAATATGGTATTAGAGCCTTAGGTTATTTTTTCGCATGCGCAACTCGTGCTCCGATCCTTCTCCACACAGCCGTTGTTCGTCTCGCTGCTCCTATCGATCTTGTTGTTGCTCCCGATCTACAGCCGCACGTGCCGGATCGAGCCCTCCAGCAGGCTCTGCCCCGCTCGGCTCGCTCTCCTCGCGCATTCAGCAACCCTAGCCGCCAGATCTCGTCGCCTCCCGCCGCCTCCAGCCGCCTCCGGCCGCCCCAGTCGCCGGATCCAGCCCCTACCTCGTCCCCGCTCCATCTCGCGGAGGTTCCAAATCCAGGCGCCGCCCCATCCCACCCCACGCACGAGGCATCTCACATCTGGTTACTGGCCCGGTTACTGCCCCGCCTTCAGCCGCCGCCACCACATTTCGCCCCTTCCTCGGATCCAGATCGAGGGCGGCTCCAGATCAACCCCGCCGCCTTGCCTCCGATCCAGATCGAAGCGGCTCTACATTGATGCGGCTCCTGACGAAGAGGACGCGGTTTCATACGCAGCCCCGGTTCATTGACTACGATTCCTAAAAAAATGCCTGCTGCATCCGGCTACGTTGTTGTTCCTCGTTGTCCGGTGATCTTTGATGGCACTAACTACACCGAGTTCATTGGCTTCATGCGCATTCACATGCGTGGCATCCGCCTATGGGGTTTTCTTTCTGGCGAGGTCTGTTGTCTGCCATGTCCGGTTCCTCCCGTGGCTCCCACTCCGCCGACCCCACCGGCTCTTCCTGCGGATGCTCCTCAGGCCGCAAAGGATGCGGCTAAGCTTGCTGATGAGGCCGCTATCCGTGCTTATGATGAGAAGGTTTTGAGGAGGCTCTTCAGACGTATCATGGTGCTCTGTCTGCTTACACCCAGTGGCTTGATGATGATGCTCGTGTTGCAGTTGTTCTCACTACTAGCGTTCTGCCTCAATTTGCCTCTGAGTTTCTGGGCCTTCCTACTGTGTTTGAGATGTGGACTCGCCTTCGCCAGCGCTATGAGCCCTCTGGTGATGCCTTATACCTCTCTATGGTCCGTCAGGAGCATGCTCTTCAGCAGGGTGAATCTACTGTTGATGACTTCTATGCACAGAGTTCTGCTATCTGGCGCCAGCTTGATTCTCTCCGCAGTGCTGGTTGTCGTACTTGCCCCTGTTGCCACGCTGTCTAGGCCGATTTGGAGTTTCATCGCGTCTATGAGTTCCTGTCCCGGCCCCGTAAGGGGTTTGAGCCCCGGCGTGATCAATTGTTTGCTCGTGGCCGTATCTCTCTCATGGAGGTGCTTTCTGAGATTCGTGCTGAGGAGACTCGCTTACGTGGTGCTGGTTTGCTAGAGGTTCCCTCGGTGCTCGCTGCTCGGGCAACTTCTACGCCACCTGCTGCACTGACCCCTTCTCGCTCGAGTGCTCCACCGCTCTTGCCCACTCCTTCTGGAGGCTCAGGTCGCCCCCATCCACATTGTGTCTACTGCAACAATGATGGTCATATTGAGTCCCACTGCTACACGAAGAAGAAACACTTGCGCAAGGCGCGATCATCATCTACAGCGACCTCGTCATCTACCTCGATAGCTTCAGCCATCGCTTTGACTGAGCAGGATATTCTGAGACTTAAGCGTCTGCTCACTGCTTTAGGTTCTTCCTCGACGGGTACTGCTGGTTCTGTGACTGAGGCTTCCCGCACAAAGCAACCACCTTCTACACAGTCACGTACATCCCCATGGGTTCTGGACTCTGGAGCTTCCTTTCATATGTCTTCTAATTCTTCCACTCTGTCCTCTCTTCGATCGCTTGATTCTCCTGTTCATGTCCTCACCGCTGATGGTACTCCCCTTCCTGTCGTTAGTAGAGGCAATCTTACCACTCCTTCTTATTCTGTTCCTGATGTTGCTCATGTTCCTCGACTTACCATGAATCTGTTTTCCGCTGGTCAACTTGCTGATTCTTGTTGTCGTGTCATCTTGACCTTGACTCTTGTTCTGTCCAGGACCGTCGCACGCACACTCTGGTTGGGGCTGGTCCTCGTCGCCGTGATTCTGAGGGTCTTTGGGAGTTGGACTAGCTTCATGTTCCTTCCGCTGCCCACTCTATCGCCAGTTCTTCCGCTTTGGTCGCCTCGGCTACTGGTTCCTTCCAACAGTGGCATCATCGACTTGGTCATCTGTGTGGTTCTCGTTTGTTGTCGTTAGTTCGTCGAGGTCTTTTGGGGTCTGTCTCAGGAGATGTCTCTTTAGAGTGTCAGGGTTGTCGTCTTGGCAAGCAGATTCAGTTACCATATCCACATAGTGAGTCAGTGTCTAAGCGTCCTTTTGATTTAGTTCATTCCGATGTATGGGGTCCGGCTCCCTTCGCTTCGAAAGGGGGTCATAAATACTATATTATTTTCATAGATGACTTCTCTCGTTACACATGGCTTTATTTCATGACTTCTCATAGTTAGGTGTTGTCCATTTATAAGCGTTTTGCTGCCATGGTTCATACTCAGTTCTCTTCCCCCATTCGTGTGTTTCATGTTGGCTCCGCTGACGAGTATATCTCTAAGATGTTGCGTGGTGTTCTTGATGAGCAAGGGACTCTCTCTCAATTCTCTTGTCATGGTGCTCACGCTCAGAATGGCGTGGCTGAGCGCAAGCATCGTCATCTTCTTGAGACGGCTCGTGCATTGATGATTGCTGCCTCTCTCCCGCCTCATTTTGGGCTGAGGTCGTCTCCACCTCCACCTATCTCATCAATCTCCAGCCTTCCGTTGCTCTACAGGGTGGTGTTCCTTTCGAGCGTCTTTTTGATCGTTCTCCCGATTATTTGATGCTTCACTTGTTTGGTTGTGTTTGCTATGTTCTTCTTGCCCCCGCGAACGCACCAAACTGACCGCTCAGTCTGTTGAGTGTGTCTTAGGCTATAGTGATGAGCATAAGGGCTATCGTTGTTGGGATCCTATCGGTCGTCGGATGCGTATCTCTCGAGATGTGACTTTTGATAAGGGACGACCCTTCTACCCACGCCCATCTTCCTCGACCTTTTTAGTGGAGGATATCTCTTTCCTCACTTTTCATGACACACCTATCACACCCGTCGAGCCTTTGCCTATTCGTTCCGCTCCCTCTGCTTCTCCACCTCCAATCGATTTGTCGCCATCATCTTCCACGGTCTCCTCGCCTAGCATGTCACCGGATTCTACACCTTCATCTCCGGTGACTTCGTCGTCGCCACTCCCCAATTCTACCTTGGCGATTCCTCCTTCCATTGTTCCATCTTTTCCTCACTGTTACACTCGTCGTTCACGTTCTGTGGATGCCTCTGTGGATGTGTCGTCATCCTCGTCTCAGCCTACTTATGGCTTGCGTTCTCGTCCTCGTCCACCTGTTGATCGCTTTGGATTTTCCACCGCTGGTGCTGCTGTTCTTGAGCCGACTACTTATCATCAGGTTGTTGTTCATCCTGAATGGCAGTTTGCGATGGCAAAGGAGATTGCTACTCTTGAACACACTGGTACGTGGGATCTTGTTTCCCTTCCTCCCGGCGTCCGTCCCATCACTTGTAAGTGGGTCTACAAAGTTAAGACTCGCTCCGATGGTTCTCTTGAGCGTCACAAAGCTCGTCTTGTGGCTCGTGGTTTTCAGCAGGAGCATGGTCGTGATTATGACGAGACTTTTGCTCCTGTGGCTCATCTGACCACTGTTCGTACACTTCTTGTTGTGGCCTCTACACGCCACTGGTCTATCTCTCAGCTTGATGTTAAGAATGCTTTTCTTAATGGTGAGCTGCGTGAGGAGGTATACATGCAGCCACCACCTAGGTATTCTGTTCCTGATGGCATGGTATGTCGTCTTCGTCGCTTTCTCTATGGCCTTAAGCAAGCCCCGCGCCTGGTTTGAGCGTTTTGCCTCTATGGTGACTGCCGCTGGTTTTTCAGCCAGTGTTCATGATCCAACATTGTTTATTCACATTTCTCCTCGTGATCGGATTCTCCTTCTTCTCTATGTTGATGACATGGTCATCACTGGGGATGACCTGAGTATATTGCCTTTGTCAAGGCCCGCCTTAGTGAGCAGTTCCTTATGTCTGATCTTGGACCTCTTCGCTACTTTCTTGGGATTGAAGTCTCTTCTACCTCTGATGGCTTTTTTATATCCCAGGAAAAGTATACCCGGGATCTTCTTGCTCGTGCTGCTCTTACTGATGAGCGCATTGTTGAGACTCCTATGGAGCTCGATGTTCACCTCTCTGCTACTAATGGTGATCCCATGCCTGACCCGGCGCGTTATCGTCATCTTGTTGGCAGTCTTGTATATCTAGTTGTCACTCGTCCGGATATCTCTTATCCGGTTCATATTCTGAGTCAGTTCGTCTCTGCTCCCACATTGGTTCACTATAGTCATCTCCTTCGTGTTCTCCGATATCTTCGGGGCACGATCTCTCACCGTCTTTCCTTTCCTCGCTCCAGTTCTTTACAGCTTCAGGCCTATTCAGATGCTACGTGGGTGAGTGATCCTTCATATCGCCATTCACTTTCTGCTTACTGTGTTTTTCTTGGTGGTTCTCTCATTGCCTGGAAGACGAAGAAACAGATTGCAGTTTTCCGTTCGAGTGCAGAGGTTGAGTTGCGAGCGATGGCTCTTTTGTCGGCAGAGGTGACTTGGTTAGGGTGGTTACTTCAGGATTTTGGTGTTTCTGTCACTACACCGACTCTGCTCTTATCTGACAGTACATGTGCTATTAGCATTGCGCGCGATCCTGTGAAGCATGAGCTCACCAAGCATATTGGTGTTGATGCTTTCTATGTGCGCGCTGCTGTGCAGGATCAGGTCATTGCTCTTCAGTACGTGCCTTCCGAGTTACAGTAGGTGAATTTCCTGATGAAGGACCACGCTAGAGCACAACATGACTTTTATCTCTCCAAACTCAGTGTTGTTCATCCACCATGAGTTTCGGAAGAGGGGGTGTTAGAGTTATAATATAAGTCCTGTACCCTTTTGTATTTATCCCAATATATAAAGGGTTTCCTGCATATAGTCCACCACCTGCACATGTATATATACTGGTCTAATGGGAATACAAGTTGCTTATTCCTAACGGTAGTTATACAGAAACATCGTGTTCTCCGCCTTACTGTGAAACTGCATCCCTTGTGAATCAGGCCACTCCAAAATGGTGTCCACAATTTGAATCATAAATATAATTTTGGGCCACTGAAGTTGGTGTACACCACACAAGACCTAGGTATAAATTTCCGTGAGAAATAACACTCAACATGAGCTAAGCTAGTCACGTAAGATTAGTCAGCCTAATCCAGTTTCCTACTTAGACCTTTAAATTATTTCTGTCTAGGGAAGCATGTTCAGTTGCCTCTTATTTTTCTTCCTCTTAGCTTCATATCAGTCGGCGCTTTTCCATCACTAGTGAACATTAAGAAATGAATGCAATTGCATGATTACATGGGAGCATAATTAAGTAGCAGCAGCATATACGATCAGTAATAATGCAAAGCATAGCCAGACCACCATTCTATGCTGATTACAATCAAAGGTGCAATAAAAGGTCAATGAAAATTGTTAATCTGACAAAAGAGTGAAACACTACTGGAATTAGAGAATTTGCTATCAGCTTCATCTTTGCCGTCTGTTGATAGATGGCAAAGAAACTCTTTGCCAGCTGCCAAAAAAACGGATGGCATAGAACGCACTGATGACAAATATATTGTTTGTCATCACTGTGTTCTTTGCCATCCGCTGGCGGACGACAAGGAAGTGTCAGGTTGATGGCAAGAAGACCAGCGGCCCCCACCACCCCAAAGCTCTGCCCGCTCCCCGCCCGCCGGCCATCGTCCGCCCCCTGCCACTTCCTCCTCGCCCCGCCTCGACCCTAGCTCGCCCCCGTCTGCCATCTCCTCGCCGCGCTTCGACCCCAGCTCGCCTCCGTCCCCCTTGGCCCCAGCTTGCCCCCGCCCGCCAAGGAGGAGACCAGCAGCGGCGGCCCCAATCGAGGGAGGGAGGATCCTCTTAGGTGAGACTCTCTCTCTCTCTCTCTCATATGATTTATTTCCTGAGATGACCAGAAGAGTTTAGTCCTACTTGAGCACGGCCTAAGGAATCTGAGGAGGATGACCTTGAGTCGGCAATAATCGGTGTGGAGAGAACTACATGTTTTTTTGTGTGGGATAATACATAGTATTTAATGTGACCTTATTCTGAACCTGATCAATCCTATACTTGTGTGTGATTTTTCCGAAAGGCGGTATATTAGGTACTGCCGGCATGGTACTATTTTTGGGCTCTAATATGGGCTCCATCCCAGTGTATACTAATTTTGTAATCAGTAGATAATATGAAGTAGATTCACATGCCTGGTATGCATGATTCTGCAAAGGCACAAGTGAATATGTTGAGTAGAACTTTACTTAGTCAAATCACCAAATAGCCACATATATATTATGACCAGTGTTACTCTGAAACTATTTCTTACAGTCTTCAAAAGATTTGACCTTTTTGTTTGCCTGAGGCGAAAGATGAATCAGTCGAGCATATACTAATTTTCCCCTGAAAGCAAATCACTACTGCAATTTGACATCTGAAGCATTGAAAGGAGGCACATGTCCACACCAATGCAACGGGAGGATACTTGCATCTTCGGCGAGACAATCATAACCTGTAAGATGCAACCATGTGAAGCGTCGACAGAACTGCCAACGCACGAACAGCTCAAAAATATCAATCTAGAGTCCTTGTGCATGTGCACAGTCTTGGTCGTCCATGCCGATGGCTTGACCCAACATGCTGCCACCATCTTGACTATCGACATGCTACAACCAAACTTGTGCAATGCCATTAGTCGATGTTGAGTTGTAATATGTTGCCTGTATACATGTGTAAGCCGTTGTAACCATAGGAGCTGGTCTCACGCCTTGGTACTCATCCACTCCTTGCATGTAGGGAGTTAGTTAGTCATCAGCTGTATATGTATCGTTATACACCTATTGAATAGATCACGGTTGCAGTCACTCTTCCTCTTGGTATCAGAGCCTTGGTTCTCTCCTTCTCTCCCATGGCCACTGACCCTTCGTCACCCACCGCCGCCGCCGCAGCCGCCGCTGGCGCCGCGGACGCTGCTGCCGGCGATCTAGGGACGCCCCTAGATCAGGAGCTCCCGGCTGGCTCGGACGAGCGCCCTCGTGCCCAGCTCACCGATCTTGCCCAGCCGCCCGAGCTCCCACTCGCTGCCACCACTCCCAACCCCACCCTGCAGCAACCCTTCTTTGACACCCCCCCTCTGTTGTGACGCCTTCCACCGTTCTTCCTCCCAGCATCACGAGCGTTGTCGACTTCAAACTCACGCTCGACGGCTCCAACTTCGCCCGATGGAGGAACTACATCAACCTCTTCCTCGCCCGTTTCCATGCGGAGTCTCACGTCCAAGATGGTGCCATTTCACGCCTCTCCGATCCATCGTGGAGAGACGACGACAACACCATCGTTCTCTGGTTCTTCTCCACCATCTCAGGCGACCTTCTTGACGTCGTTGCGTCACCGGGCTCCACCGCTCACACCATCTGGTCTCGTCTTCATGAATACTTTCTCGACAATGAAGCTGAGCACGCCATGCACCTCAGCCAGGAGTTCCGGGCGTGCGTGCGTGGCGACCTCTCCATCAACGAGTACTGTCGCCGCCTTCAAGGTCTCGCCTCCGCCCTGGCTGACGTCCGGGAGCCGGTTTCGGACCGAACCCTCACTCTGCAGATGTTGGATGGCCTCAGCAAGAAGTTCGACCTCCAGGCTGCCATCATCCAGTCCACCGTGCCCCTGCCGTCGTTCGCCCAGGCTCGGTCCCGGCTGGTGCTCGCCGAGATGGCCCTGGACAAGCAGGCTCGCGTCGAGGGGGCTCAGGTTCTCTCCGTCCGCTCCGACGACGATCGCGGCCCTGACGGCCGTGGCGGACACAGTGGCGACCGCGGTGACCGTGGGGATCGCTCCGGTGGCAACCGTGGCGATCGCGCTGGAGGAGGCGGACGCGGTGGCTACGCCGGCGATCAGGGGCGCGGCGGCTACCAGGGGCGCGGAGGCCGTGGCCGCGGCGGCCGCGGCCGCGATGACACTTCCGGCGGTGGTCGTGGACCTCAGCCCTGGCTGGGGTACTTTGCCCCATGGGGACGCCCTTTCCGCCACCACGGTCTCCTTGGGTCGCGCCCAACTCCGTCGGCGTCCTCGGCCCCCATCCTGGCGCATCACATCACGCCTATCCCGTGATGCACTCCCCTCCTCCGACTCTGCCGCCGCCAGCTCCATACGTCGTGCCGCTGCACTCGTGGGACACGGGCGCCATGTACCACGCCGCCTCCAGCCACGGCTCGGCGTTCCCTCCTCATGCCGACTGGATCATGGACACGGGTGCCTCCTCACACGTCACCGGGGACCCAGGTAACTTGATCGAGTCTCATCCCCTCTTAGCGCATAATACTCGTCACATCATTGTTGGTAATGGGGCTCGCCTTCCCGTCATCGCCGTCGGTAACACTCGCCTTCCTCCTCGTCCTTTCTATCTCACTCATATACTTGTGTCTCCCAACGTGGTTCAGAATCTCATATCCGTGCGCAAATTCACTCGTGATAATATTGTCTCTGTGGAGTTTGACCCCTTCGGTTTTTGTGTGAAGGATCTTCACACCAGGGAGGTGCTTCTGAGGTGCAATAGTGATGGTGACCTCTACCACTTCTCTGGTGCTCACGGCGGCACTCCCTCGAAGGCCTACACCGTCTCCACTTCGGATCTTTGGCATAAACGGCTTGGACACCCTCGAGCCTCTTCGATAGTTTATTTTCCTTTTGATGTTCCCTCTGAATGTAATGATGCTCCCAAATCCTCTCTCTGTACCGCATGCCAACTAGGCAAACACACCCGTCTACCCTTCCCCAGCTCCACCTCATACACCACCGCACCATTCCAACTTCTGCATTGTGATTTGTGGACCTCTCCGATACTCAGTTTTTCGGGTTATCAATATTACCTTGTTATTTTGGATGATTTCACTCACTACTCTTGGACGTTTCCTCTCCGTGCCAAATCCGATACTTGTGCCACGTTGCAACGATTCTTCAAGTTCATTCTCACCCAGTTTCATGTTGTTGTGCAATGTTTGCAGTGTGATAATGGCGGTGAATTCCTTACCACGATGCTTCGTGCCTTCCTTTTCCTCCCACGGCATCTCCTTCCGTCTAATTGCCCCCACACCTCCCCCAAAACGGCAAGGCTGAACGACATATCCGCACCACTAACAATGTCGTCCGCACTCTTTTATTTCAGGCACAGCTCCCTCCCCCGTTTTGGGTTGAGGCTCTCCACACCGCCACTACACTCCTCAACATAGGTCGTCCCGTGCCATTCACCACTTTACCCCTCATTTCCTTCTCCACGGAGTCCACCCCACCTACGATCACCTCCGCACCTTTGGTTGCTTGTGTTTTCCCAACTTCTCCGCCACCGCTGCGCACAAGCTCGCGCCACGCTCCACCCGCTGTGTCTTCATCGGCTATCCACGCGAACAGAAGGGGTACCGCTGCTTTGACTTAACTTCACGCAAAGTCATTGTTTCCCGTCATGTTGTTTTCGATGAAAACTGCTTCCCGTACACATCCGCCGCTGACCCGCTGCCTGCCGCCCCTTCCGCACCTGCGCATGGCGCCTGCCTTCCCGATCCATGCATGTCGTACGCCCCACGTAACCACCAACCGCGTCCCATGCAACCAACCACACCCCCACGATCCACCATCGACCCCCCTGCCCCATCCGCGCGCGCGCTCCCCGCCTCTCGCGCCCCGCTCACCGCACCCCTTGGGGCCCGCTCCCATGCAAGACCACGTAACCTCCCCACCCCCTGCATGCATGCCTACGTCCCGGCCTCCTACATGCACGCCCACTCCCACGGGCTCCTCCCCAGTCTCCCTTCGCAGTGCCCTGCGTCCAGCCTCGTCGCCCGCTTCCCGCTCGTTGCCGCATCCAGCTCGCCCGCTTCCGCCTTGTGCCGTCCCAGTTCCACCTCGTCACAACCCGCACCCCATGGTCACGCGTGGCAAACGCGGTTTTTCCATGCCCTCGCAAGTCTTTGATATGTCCGTCACCACTGATCCCTCTCCGCTTCCCTCTTCCTACTGAACGACTCTCAAAGACCCCCATTGGCACACTGCGATGCTAGACGAATATAATGCACTAATTCGGAATGACACTTGGTCTTTGGTGCCGTGCCCTGCAGGTGTTAACGTGGTGACCGGGAAGTGGATCTTTTGGCATAAACTTCATCCAGACGGCTCCTTGGCTCGGTACAAAGCGCGATGGGTGTGGTCCGGGGTTTCACCCAGCAGGTCGGGGTTGATTACGGCGAGACGTTTAGTCCCGTTGTCAAACCCTCTACGATCCGTGTGGTGCTCAGTCTCGCCACGGCCAACAACTGGGCGATTCGGCAAATGGACGTCAAAAATGCCTTTCTTCATGGTGATCTTGCTGAGACCGTCTATTGCCAGCAACCCTCCGGTTTTGTTGACTCCTCTCGCCCCACGCATGTTTGTCGCCTTAACAAGTCTCTCTATGGTCTTAAACAGGCTCCGCGTACTTAGTTCCTCCGATTCACGCGGTTCCTCCACACTCTCGGTTTTGCATCCTCCAAGTGTGATACCTCCCTCTTCATCCTTCACAGGGGATCGGCCATGGCATATTTACTCTTATATGTCGACGGCATCATCTTGACCACAAGCACCACGTCCCTCCTGACGTCCCTGGTCGCGGACCTCACTCGCGAGTTTTCCATGAGTGATCTTGGCGATATCCATCACTTTCTTGGCATCAATGTGCACCGCAACACCGCTGACCTTCTCTTATCTCAGGAACAATATGCGCTTGAGATTCTGGATCGTGCCAACATGCTTAACTGCCATCCCATCTCGACACCCATTGACACCAGCTCCAAACTCTCCTCCACCAGCGGCAAACCTTATTCGGACCCCTCCAAATATCGCAGCCTCGCCGGAGCCCTTCAGTACCTCACCCTCACTCGGCCGGATCTCACCTATGCGGTCCAGCAGATTTGCTTGTTCATGCATGCTCCTCTCGACACCCACTATCAGCTGATCAAGCGCGTCTTGCGATACCTCCGTGGCACTACCCGCTACGGCCTCCAGCTCTTTCGCTCGTCGCGGCATGATCTCATCTCCTACAGTGATGCTGACTGGGCCGGGTGTCCCGACACTCGCAAGTCCACGTCTGGCTTTTGTGTCTTCTTGGGCTCCAACCTAATCTCCTGGTCCTCCAAACGACAGCACACAGTCTCGCGTTCCAGCGCCGAAGCCGAGTACCGTGCCGTGGCCAACTGTGTTGCTGAGTCCTGCTGGTTGCAACAACTCCTCACCGAGCTCCGACGACCTCCCACTCGCGCCACAGTCGTCTATTGTGACAATGTTAGTGCAGTGTATCTCTCCTCCAACCCAGTGCAACATCAACGGACGAAGCACATTGAGATTGATCTTCATTTTGTTCGCGATCGTGTTGCCCTTGGTGAGGCCACAGTGCTTCACGTTCCGACCGCTTCGCAGTTTGCAGATATCTTCACCAAGGGGCTGCCTTCGACTATCTTCTGTGATTTTAGAGTCAGTCTGAACGTCTTACCTAGTGACGTTCGGACTGCGGGAGGGTGTTGAGCTGTAATATGTTGCCTGTATACATGTGTAAACCGTTGTAACCATAGGAGCTAGTCTCACGCCTTGGTACTCATCCACTCCTTGCATGTAGGGAGTTAGTTAGTCATCAGCTGTATATGTATCGTTGTACACCTATTGAATAGATCACGGTTGCAGTCACTCTTCCTCTGTCGACTCGGACCATGATGTCTACTGTACATATTTCAGTCACATGAAAATTAGAACTATATATTTCTCGCCAAAAAATTTAGAACTACATATGGTTCAAAACTGTTGTAAAATAACTTGATTGAAAAACTCGAGTTAATCCATCCAAATTTATTTCAGTACGTTCTTCACTCACAAAATATCTAGCTTTACGACGTTTGCATGTAACATCAACGTTTAGGATAGGGTATTAGAGATAGTTATATGAGTAGGTCAGGCTATAAATTTAAGGATGTGGAATTACTTGCCTGCTGAGTGGGCCTAGGAAGGACTGTCAACGGATATCAAAGATGTCAGTAGGTTCAACAACAATCCGCCATAGTTCCTTTAGTCGCAGCCTCATGGATGCCAGCAGCCACCCAGTCTGATTGAAACTGCAATCGTTAGTTCAGAACACCTCCCACTCAGCTGGATAGTAAATAAGAAAAGCTGCTGGCTTGCACTTGAAGCTTGGGCTGAAAGTGAAAGAGGCTTGACTGGATCGTACTATTTTTAGATCCCTTCGAGTGTGGATGGTACATGGCATAGTCGCGCTGCCGCAGGCCAACATATCCAGCATCATACTCTGTAGCTTCTGGTCCCCCTGATGTCCCCTCTTCGAGCCGCATTTTTTTCCTCAAGCTGGTGTGGCAACACAACCATATCTATCCTTCCATTACTAATCATGGTTTAATTAAGTACCCCAAAATAAACGGATTTCACTAAGTCAGTTCATGGCATATGTTGTAGCTGAACAACTATGAATAATTGTTCCCTATTAACTTGGTATATTTGTAACCTAGTAACAACTATAATGGCTTCTTTGGTGGGCCAATTGATACTATGTGATCGTAATACAGAAAATCAAGGAATCAATGATCGAAAGCTGAAACAGAAAATCATATGAACGACTCAACCTGAAGTCTGATTGATTTGCATATCGACGATAACAAAACTGTAACTAATGCACATATACCTGCTTCAAAATGAGATGGACGATATGAGGACTGATTCAATCAAACATATACGGTATCCAAATCTGCAAAACTGAAGTAATCAATTAAGATAAATTTAGTAATCTACATCTCAGTCTACAACTTTAAGAAAATTCCATCATCTCCTGCTGCTCTAATCTCATCATCTCCTGTAGTAGTGTACTCCAAAACCAGATAGACACTCAATCCATGGACCTACCTACCATCTACAAGAAAATTAAAACATATGGTATATAGTAGCATGATTTTGTAGAGAACTTTGTCCAACAACAGAAAATAAATAATTCTGTAGGGCTATAAAGATGGGTATTCTTACATTCATGATTGGTTGTGTATGTGAAAGCAAATCTTTGCCAAGATTTCATTGGAACAGATAGCAACAAAATTAACTTATTAATTTATAACCTGGGTTGCTTTTATATATAGACACGCATTTGTTGCTTTAAACTTGACGCATCTCCTTATTCGGAATAGCGCGGTGCAGATCGCAGAAGAATATACCAACAATCAATTGCTTCCACTTTCTCCTCATCCCACTAATTAAGACTGTAATCTACGAGTGATTGAAATAAAAATAGAAAACAAGGAACAACGAAATAAAATTAGATTAGTTGAGCAATAAAAAAACTATGCAGGGTCAGTTTTAGGCACATGGTAGTTACACTGCCTCGAGAAATTAGTAGGCACCTGAACATCAGCCTTTGAAATTAGTAGGCACCTGAACATCAGCCTCGTGAAATTAGTAGGCACCTGAACATCAAAACTGAATATGGTTCGTTGTAGTTTCTGTACATCAAAACTGAACATACACAAGGAAACCAAATAGGAAGATCAATGTGAGCAGTGTAGTAGCTACAGTTTATGACTCCTAATTACAGTTTCTGACTGAATAAGAATAATATAGAGCAGTTATCACAACCGCGGGCTTACGCCGGCCTGAACATATATTATCACAGCATCAAGCAGTTACAGAGACTAGCATACAGTTACATGAGGAGTTTGGCATTGGGGAGGAGCAAGAACTCCACTGTCATTTCAAATAAACAACACTCTCAAAATAAAAATCGAGAACACACAAAGGTTCATCACTGAGACTCCCTATGTTACAGAGGCTTAATTTTTTTCAGTGGCCTGCATTCTTCAAATTAGTTCATCTGGTTGATAGGTACAGTGGCAGTTAAGATAGCATACTATGCTGAAGCTGTTCCTTTTGTTCCCATCTTGTAGATGAGCCATCGACATCTTATCGCGAGCGAATATAAGTTTGTTCAAGGAATGGTACAACTTAGTCCCTGGCCAATTATAGTACCATCTTTTTTCGGTTCAACATGCTGGATCCTGGACAAGCACATCTGTCATGAATAACAATATTAAGTGTCAACATCACATATGCAATATAGTAAGCAGCGAACGATGAATAACCTTCTCAGGAAAATAGTGATGTTCATCATCAGATTTGTCCCAGCTGTGCTATCTAGCAGGCTGTATGCGGTGATCCGTCGATCTTTGTCTTCTTTTCCTCCAAAAACAACCCTCCATAAGGTAGCTAACCAAAGTTAATTTTCTGAACCTCAATATCAAAAATCTACACCACTGGTAGTCTAGTACGGGAGATTCAGGTAACCATATTATACAAAAGGAGTAAACATCCATCAAACATGCAAAATGTTAAGCACCCAAAATGAAAAGAAATTCCCTTCCAAGAACATGATGAGCTTGTATAACAAAGATGTGAACAAGGAATTACCAATTGTATGTAGAGAATGGGTAAATTTAATCAACATGGAATCTACGAGGGATACCCAGAACATGTTAAAATGAATATCTTAAGGCATTTTAGTGGACTGTAACTGTCAATTTATGGGATTTTCGAAAACAATCAATTTAAGCAGCATTTCTTTTCTCGGGACAAGCTAGTGAGTAGTACGTAGTATCTGGATTAATCAGCATCAGTAAAGAGTTGGTGGTGTTGGTCAATTTGGATACTGTTGGTCGTCGTCGGTCGGTACTCGTACTACAACGTGAGACAACGATTGCATGCGATCCCGATCATCAATTGGTTCTCGAGGGTGCAATATAATAGTCACCATGCTCATGTACTAGGCCTAAAATCTTAAAATCCACCGAATATCTTTGACCATCTTCTCAAGATCATAATAAGTTATCTGAATCCACATAAATCATCATGAAATTCTATTCAATATCGCAAAAGCCTAACTAAATTCAAATTGTTCAAGATTAATTAATCCAGGCCCACGCGCGCACCCACGACGGGGAGGCGGGACGCGATCTGCCCGCTCCCGCCAATTCGGCCACGCCCGCCCCGACCCCACCGGCCACAGCTGTCACCCCGGGACCCGCGGAGTTTGGTGCTGCCGATCCTGCCCCTGCACCTGCGGAAGCTGACCTGGCCGGGCTCGCTGCTGTGGCGGCATGTGCTGCTGCGAATGGGCCCAGGACCCGGAATATCGCTGCCCCCGGGGCTGCGTCTGTCGAGGCACCCGCGCTAGCTGCCATGCCTGCCGGGGAGCACGGGCCTGCGACGCCCATGGAGGCTCCGACCCAGCCGTGCGTGGAGCCGGGCTCATCCCCCTGCCCAGGGCGCCTCTCGATCCTGCAGAGACCCTCGCTCAGGCAGGACTCCTCACCCTGCGCTGCTAGCACTAGCACCCGTGCTCTGGTCCCAGGGCGCTTCGCCTCGCCGCCGATCACCCTGCAGCGACGGCGCAACTGCCACGCCTCCAGCCAGCCCTGGACGCTGGGTGCCTTCCTCTCCGCGGCCACCAAACAGCTCGATGCCGTTCTGCCCTCTCCCGGGAAGCGGCAGCGCCCTGCCCTCAACTTCGGTCCCAGGAGGGGACGCTCCGCAGCCGCCGACACCAAAGCCACGGCTCCTTGCGCATCAGATCGGCGCGCGGTGGTGCAGATTCTGCGCACTCTCGGCATTGTGGGGGTGAACCAGCAGATTACTGCCACCGAGATGAAGGCCTATGACGATATGTTCGCCATGCCGCTGGGGCTTCCAGTGTTGCAGGCCATGGCCGCCTTGGTCGACCGAGCTATCCCCGCTGACATGGCTCCGTCGGCGGGTGATGTCATGGTCCGTGCGCGCTAGGCTGACGGCGACTGTTGTCGATCTCTCTCCCATGTATCGAGGTCCTCAGATAGTGGTCTGGAATGTTAGGGGATTAAACTCGCGCGCTAGACGCTGCGCGATCCGCTCTCTGCTATGTACTACTTGGGCATCCATTGTATGTCTTCAGGAAACGAAAATGAAGTTGATTTGCTCGTCGGCTGTGTTGGACACCCTCGGGTCCGAGTTCGATGGCTCTACCTATCTCCCGGCCGACGGCACCCGCGGCGGCATTCTCATCGCTTGGAAAACTAGGGCTGTCACCATTTCCGACCCCCTATTTACCCAAAACGCGATCACGGTCAAGGTGCGCGCACCTGAAGGCGCCCCGTGGTGGCTTACCACGGTGTATGGCCCCCAAGGCGACCCCAAGAAGTTGCTGTTCCTGCAAGAGTTGCGGGACATTCGCGCTGCATGCCAGGGCCCATGGATGCTATGTGGCGATTTCAACCTCATCTACCGGGATGCTGACAAGAGTTCGGGCAACCTGAATCGCCGCATGATGGGCAGATTCCGGCGTGCCATCAACGACCTTGCCTTGAAGGAAGTCTACCTCAACGGGCGCCGCTTTACTTGGTCCAACGAGCAATCGCCGCCGACGCTCGTGCACCTTGACCGGGTACTATGCACCTCGGAGTGGGAGGACTACCATGGGGAGTGCCACCTCCGTTGCCTTGCATCCGTCGTGTCCGATCACTGCCCGCTGCTCTTGGACTGCTCTCCTATGCCCGTGGCCCATAGGCGCTTCCGCTTCGAGGAATTCTGGCTCCGCCTCGACAGATTCCACGACACCGTCGCCACAGCCTGGAACTCGGTGCATGACCCCGACCCCTTCCAGCGGCTGGTCCGACGCCTGCAGGCCACTGCCCGCGCCCTTACAAGCTGGAGTGCCCGCTCCACGGGCAGCATCCGGGACAAGCTCGCCATCTCCCGCGAGCTGATTGCCCGCTTCGACCTCGCGATGGAGACTCGCCCGCTCACCGCATCAGAGGATTGGTTGCGCAGGCAGCTCAAGCTGTCATACCTTGGGCTCGCCTCCCTGGAGCGCACTATCGCGCGGCAGCGCGCCCGTATCACCTTCCTCGCGGAGGGAGATGCGAACACGAGCTTCTTCCACCGGCAGTGCACTTACCGCCGCCAGAAGAATCGCGTGCATAGCCTCCTAGTTGATGGGCAGGTCCTGTCTGATCACGAGGAGATGGCCCAGGCTGCATTCGAGCACTTTGATGGGCTCCTGGGCACTGCGGTGGACCGGGAGCACACGCTTGACCTGGAGCAGCTCATCACGCCGGGTCATCTGGACAGCCTGGACGAGCCATTCACTTCCGAAGAGATCTGGGCTGCGGTGAGCCGCATGCCGCCGCACAAGGCACCGGGGCCGGACGGGTTCACCGCCGAATTCCTGCGCGCCTGCTGGTGCATCATCAGGCAAGACATCCTGGACGTCTTCGAGCAGCTGTACGCGCTACGAGGGAGAGGGTTTGGTAAGCTCAACCAAGTCCTGCTCACCCTGCTGCCCAAGCGCGCGGATGCCCACAAGCTGGGCGACTATAGGCCCATTTGCCTGATTCACATCGTCGCCAAGATATTCGCGAAGGTTCTGTCGTTGCGCATAGCTCCCAAGCTTGATAGCCTGGTGAGCCGCAACCAGAACGCCTTCATCGCCGGACGCACGCTCCACGACAACTTCATGCTCGTCAGGCAGTCTCTGCGGATGCTCCAGCACCTGGGCGCGCCGTGCATTATGCTCAAGCTCGACCTCACGTGGGCTTTCGACTCCATATCCTGGCCGTTACTCTTCGAGGTCCTGCGCCAATATGGTTTCGGAGACAGGATCAGGGAATGGCTGTCCATCCTGCTCTCTTCGGCCAGCACGCGAGTTATGCTCAATGGAGTACCCGGCCCCCCGATCTGGCACAGGCACGGGCTGCGCCAGGGCGACTCCACATCGCCGCTGCTCTTTGTCCTGGCGGCCGATGCGCTGGCCCGCCTCATGCACAGGGCGCTCCACACCGGCATCCTCAGGCGCCTGCACCCCCGTCGCAGCATTCCGGCAATTTCTCTATATGCCGACGACGTGATGATGTTTTGCCACGCCGAGATGGAGGAGGTTATTGCTGTGAAGAGCATCTTGGGCATCTTCGAGACCGCATCGGGCCTGCGGGTGAACTACGGCAAGAGCTCCGCCACGACCCTGCATGGGGGTGCGGATGACGACGCCCTGCTGGAGGCGCTGGGTTGCCAGCCTGCGGGGCTGCCCATCACGTACCTGGGCATCCCGCACTCCACTCGCCGGCCCTCAGCGACACAGATGCAGCCACTGGTAGACGCCGTGGCAGGCCGCCTTCCGTCCTGGAAGGCATGGCTCATGAACAAGGCAGGATGGCTGGCATTGGTTAAATCTGTCCTCAGCGCGATCCCGATTCACCAGATGCTGGCCCTTTCGCCCCCGAAGAAGACCCTGAAACAGCTTGAGAAGATCCAGCGTGGCTTCCTCTGGGCTGGGCGAGAGGCTGCGATGGGAGGGCACTGTCACGTTAACTGGCGCACTGTCTGCCGGCCACTCGCCTACGGCGGGCTGGGCATTCGAGACCTGGAGCGCACGGGGCTAGCGCTCAGGCTCCGCTGGCTCTGGCTATCGAGGACGGATGCCGACCGTGCATGGCAAGGCCTTGACCTGCAGTTCTCCCCTGAGGAGCGCGGCCTATTCCATGCATCCACCTTCATGCTAGTAGGTGATGGCCTCACCGCTCTGTTCTGGGAGGACCGATGGCTGCATGGGCAGTCAATTCGCGAGCTTGCACCACTCCTATACCTATGCATCCCCAAGAACAGAAGAAGAGCGAGGACGGTGGCGGAAGGCATCACCGGCAATGCCTGGGCCCGTGACATTAGAGGTGTGGTGGGCCTGCAAGAGATAGGCCAATACTTGAGGACTTGGCAGCTCGTCGCTCGCACCAATCTGTCCTCGGAGCCGGACAAGCTCATCTGGAAGTGGACGGCCAACGGCATCTACTCGGCGAGGTCTTGCTACCGGGCAACCTTCCATGGATCATTGACATGCCACTCTTGGCAGCTCATTTGGAAAGGTTGGGCCCCCCCGAAAGTAAAGTTCTTCCACTGGCTTGCGGATCTGGACCGCGGCAAGGCTCGCGCGCCGAGGGCTCCCTCACCACACTCGCTGCCTCCTATGCGACCAAGAGCCTGAGACTATCCAACACCTGCTGATCTCCTGCTCCTTTGCGCGGCAGGCATGGCATGAGACGCTGTCCTGGCTGCACCTCCCGGTTCCTCTGCCGATGCATGACGCTTCCATCTAGGACTGGTGGAGTAGGGCGAGAGACGCCACCCCCCCCCCCCCCCCACCGTTCCGCAAGACACTGCGATCTGTCGCGCTGTTGGTCCCCTGGATGATATGGAAGCATAGGAACGCGTGTGTGTTCGATCACATCCCTCCGTCGCTAAACGAGCTCTTAGATAGGATACAAGATGAGGCTGGGTGCTGGGCTCGGGCTGGGGACAAAGGGCTTAGGGTAGCCTTGCCCCCAACCTGGGATGTCTACTAGACCTACATGTGACCGTGTTGTAACCACCTCTTCGGAGGCTGTAAACTATCCCCCCCTTTTCAATGCAAAGAAACGTAAGGCTTTTGCGTTTTCTCGAAAAAAAATATCTTTGAGTACCTTCTCAAGATGAAAATCAACTAACTATATTCAACTAAAATCTCATAGTCCATCATGAAATTTGGTTCAAGATCACAATCGCCTACCTAAATCCAAATTTTCTTAAGTTTATTAAAAATTTGCTTATTCACCAATATAATAACCACCAAGCTCACCTACTAGACCTAAATTCACATAATCCACCAAACATCTTATACTAACTCATCAAGATCACAATCACCAAAAGCTTATAATCGATCGTGAAATTTGATTTAAGATTGCAATCACCTAACTAAATCCAAAATGTTTCAAACAAAATTAAAGATATATTTATCCATCAATATAATAATCACCATGCTCATTTATCATACCTAAAATCTCATAACCTCCGAACATCTTAGACTATCTTCTCAAGATTCACGTAACTAAATCCTATTAAATCCTAAACCCTATTAAATCACGTAACTAAATCCACCTAAAATCTCATAATTCATCATGAAATACAGTTCAATATCACAATCACCTAACTAAATTCAAAATTTCCAAGAATTAATCCACTAAACAATTTTTACCATCTCCGCAATATCACAATGAACTAATAAATGCATCAAAAACTCGTAATCCGCCATGAAATTTGGTCCAAGATTACGATTGCCTAACTAAATCCAAACTGCTTCAAGTATATTAAAGATCCATTTATCCATCAATATAGTAACCACCATGCTCATTTACTAGACATAAATTTTCATAATCCACGAACATCTTTGACTATCTCGTCAAGATCACAATCACCTAACAAAATCTCCACTTCATCTCCAGGTTGTAAAACCTTATTTTCATAATCATCCCATGGGCATTAGTGACACCCTTGAGTTTTTATAAAACATCTATGAGTAACAAAGATTCTTCCCAAGTCCTATGATTTACACGACTAGCATGGCTAAACATTACTATTAAACTTGGACGTATGAACCACATTTATTTGCGACCACTACATGGTTACGAAGGAGGGCTATTAAGAATGTCAAATGAGGGTGTCAATATCTTTTACAAGCGGTCTTCAATTAGCCGGTGATTTACAGCCCTGTTATCCCGCAGCCTCCGCCGCCCTCGCCGGCGCTCCGCCCTGCTCCCCCCCCCCTTCTCAGGCCCTGTGCCATGGGCGCCGCCGCCGCTGACCTTGTCGACCGCCGAACGACCCCCTCCGGCGAGCGCGTCTCCTACGGGGAGCGCTGGAGTAGCTCGGAGGGCGAGTCTTCGACGCGGTCGTACAGAGACGTCGCGCGCACGCCGCCGCCAACCGCAGCTCCGTCGGCAAACGGCGCCCCTGGGCGCGCCGCGCCTGCCTCCCGCCCAGCTGTCAAGGACCGCCTTGGCCCCCATTCGGAGGTGCATCGCGCGTCGGGAGGCCCCGTGCTCGACGCCGACAGCTTCCAGCAGCCCCGTCGCAAGCATCGCCGTCGTCGCCCATGCCAAGACGGCCTCCCCAGCCCGGCATCTTCGCCGCGCCGCCGCAGCCCGTCCCCGGAGGAGGTCGCTGGTCTCTGCTTCCGCTGCCTCGACCACCGGCACCGTGTGCGGGAGTGCCCCAACGACATCCAGTGCCGCCGCTGCCTCGTCTTCGGTCACGCCTCCCGCGCCTGCGGTGGCCGTCGCACTGCCGATGCGCCGCCGCAACCCCAACGGGCGGATGCAGCCATGCAGCCCTGTCCTCCTCGCGGCGCCGTCGCCAGGCCCCCCCTTCTGCCACGCGACCCCGTGTTGTTTCCCCCGTCGCCCCAACCTCCCCCAGCCCGGCATCTTCGCCGCGCCGCCGCAGCCCGTCCCCGGAGGAGGTCGCTGGTCTCTGCTTCCGCTGCCTCGACCACCGGCACCGTGTGCGGGAGTGCCCCAACGACATCCAGTGCCGCCGCTGCCTCGTCTTCGGTCACGCCTCCCGCGCCTGCGGTGGCCGTCGCGCTGCCGATGCACCGCCGCAACCCCAACGGGCGGATGCAGCCGTGCAGCCCCGTCCTCCTCGCGGCGCCGTCGCCAGGCCCCCCTTCTGCCAGGCGACCCCGTGTCGTTTCCCCGTCGCCCCAACCTCCTCCGACTCCGGCTGGCCAACCGCCCTCCGATGGCCCCGCGCGCGTCATCATAGCGCAGACGGTGGAGATGGACGACGCCGAGCTGGTCCTCGCCCGCGCGATGGTGGCCTCCATCACGGGCAACCGGTCGCAGGTCTCCTCGGCC
Organism: Hordeum vulgare subsp. vulgare; assembly: GCF_904849725.1. Lineage (NCBI taxonomy): Eukaryota > Viridiplantae > Streptophyta > Magnoliopsida > Poales > Poaceae > Hordeum > Hordeum vulgare. Next base: position 139,232,436 of record NC_058522.1, read on the forward strand.
GAGGTGGTCGAGCTGCTCCTCAGTTCGCTGGAGCTCGCCGAGGGCGACCTCACCGTGCATGCGCATCACCCCAAGGACTTCCTCATCATCTTCTCCTCCCTGGCTACCATGCGCCGGCTCAACGGCGAACACTTCATCAGCTTGCCCCGCTTCTCGCTTTCGTTGCGGCCATGGTGCAAGCTGGCTCATGGCGACGCCGACGACCTCGGGTATCGCGTGGAGTTGGAGCTTCGGGGCATTCTCGCCCACGCGTGGCATCTTTCCATAGCCGAGCATGTGCTGGGCACGAGCTGCTGGATCGAGCGGCTGCATCCCCGCACGCGTTCGCGTGCCGACCTCGCCGTCTTCCGCCTCCCCGGCCGAGCGCGCGACCCCGCTGACCTCCGGCGCGCCGCGGTCCTGGCAATCGTCGAGCAGCTGCCCTCCCGTGTGCCCTCGGAAGCTCCCATCATCAGGACCCTGTCCTACCCCATCTCTATCGCGCTCACCAAGGCAGAGCGGATCAGTGCCACGCCGGGCGACCCGCAGGCCACCGAAGGCCCCGATGGGGACGATGCCGGCGTGGGCGGGAGGCGTGGCCAGGGACCCGCTCCAGGGCACGCGCGTCGACGCGGCCGCAAGCGTAGGCGCACCGACGAGGCTCCGGCCGGCCGCGCGGATGGCATGGCCATCAATGCACCGGCCTGGCATGAGCGCCGTCCCGGCCGCGCTGATGGAACCGCCACGGCGGCTGCCTGGCCATGCACGGCGGCGGCGCCGAAAGCTGCCCGTCCTGCAAGGCTGGGCATGCTGGCTTGGCCAGGACGGTAGGGGCCCGCAGGCTTCCGTCAGCGCGTCAACAAAGAAAACAAGGAGCGCGTCATCGGCCTGCCAAAGGGGGCTTCGACGGGGGCCCCAGCGTACCTGCCAGCGCAATCCTCGGGCGGCGTCAGCGCGGCTTCCGATTCGGTGACAGCTGGCGGGCCGCGGTTGGCTGTCGGCGTCCACATCCCCCCGTAGATTCAAACCTGCGCCCCCCCCCCCCCCCCCCCCCCCCCCCGCGCGCCCGAGGTGGACGCGCCCTGGACCGCTCCTGCGACGGCTAATTCTTCGCCCTGTTGGGATCTCCTCCTCAACCAAGTTCCTGACTCGCAGCCCATGGACCCCACCACGCCAGTCATGCCTGCCACTCGGTCGGGGCAAAGCAGCGCCTCGCTCACTCCTGTCGCGCGGGACCTGTCTTGCGTCATGGAGCAGTCACCGCGGACCCGCGCTTGCGTCGCTGTGGAACGGGGCTGCCCTTGCCGCCGCGCCAGCCGCGGCTCTTGGGCCCTCGCCCACCTCCCCACACGCACCTGGGCCGCCCCCTGTTGAGCCTGCTACCCACGCGCCAGTTGCGCCTGGGCCCCTCCCCGTTGGGCACCCCCCCTACCCACGCCCGTCGAGGCCCCTGGCTGCCTCGGCCCATCCCCGCTCTCCATCTTCCAGCGGCCTGCGCGCCACGACGTTGGTGACGCCCCTGCTGCCGCTTCTCGCGCGCCCACGCCAAACAGATTCGCCTCGCCCCCGATCACCATGCGGCGACCACGCAGCCGTCCGGCCACATGCCTCTCCTGGACGCTGGGCGGGTTCTTGGCAGCAGCCACGAAGCAGCTCAACGCCGCCCTACCATCCCCTGGGAAGCGGCCGCGGCCTCCCCTGAACTTCAGCCCCCGGCGGGGGCGCTCTGCTACTGCCTCGGCGGCCACTGCTGCACCGCCAAGGGCCGAGAGGAGAGCCCAAGTGCAGATCCTTCGCACTCTCGACATTGTTGGCATCAACTAGTCGATCTCCGCCGCCGAGACGAAGGCTTACGACGACTTGTTCGCCACGCCGATTCAGCTGCCGGTCCTGCAAGCCATCGCTGCTCTGGTCGACAGGAAGATCCCCGCATGCCTCGCTCCAGCAGCCAGCGATGTCGTGGCCTGCGCGAGTTAGCGCCGCCGATCGTCACCCGTTGACCTCCTGCTCATGGATCACGGTTTACAAATTGTTGTGTGGAACGTTAGGGTCCTCAACTCGCGCGCTAGGCGCTGCGCCATTCGCTCGCTTCTCTGTACCACTCACGCGTCCATTGTATGTCACGGTGTCAGACCTCCTGTTCACGCAGCACGCGGTGACTGTGAAGGTGCGCGCGTCCAGTGGCAACCCTTGGTGGCTCACTACGGTCTATGGACCCCAAAGCGACCAGGACAAGTTGCTGTTCTTGCAGGAGTTGCGCGATATTCACGCTGCCAGCCCAGGCCCGTGGGTGCTGTGCGGGGACTTTAACCTCATCTGCCGAGCCTCGGACAAAAGCTCGGGCAGCCTGAACCATCGCATGATGGGTAGATTTCGTCGCACCATCAACGACCTAGCTCTGAAGGAGGTTTACCTCAACGGGCACCGCCACGTGGTCCAACGAGCAATCGCCTCCTACGCTCGTGCACCTCGACCGGATGCTCTGCACCGCAGATTGGGAGGACAGCCATGGCGAGTGTCACCTCCGCTGCTTGGCATCCGTCGTATCCGACCACTGCCCATTGCTCCTGGATTGCTCGCCCATGCCCTCGGCTCACAAGCGCTTCCACTTCGAGGAGTACTGGTTGTGCCTCGACGGCTTCCACGATACGGTTCCCAGGGCTTGGGGCTCGATGACTGACCCCGACCCCTTCAGGTGGCTGGCTAGGCGTCTGCAGGCCACTGGCCGCGCACTCACGAGCTGGAGCGCCAAGTCCACGGGCAACATTAGGGACAAACTCGCTATCTCCCGCAAGCTAATCCTGCGCTTCGACCAGGCGATGGAGGTTCGCACGCTCTCCCCCCCCCCCCCCGGAAGACTGGCTGCGCAAACAGCTCAAGATGGCCTATCTTGGCTTGGCCTCGCTTGAGCGCACGATTGCCCGGCAGCGAGCTCGCCTATCATTCCTTTCGGACGGCGACGCGAACACGAGCTTCTTCCACAGGTAATGCACATATCGCCGACAGAAGAACAGAGTGCATAGCCTGCTAGTCGATGGGCAGGTGCTCTGCGAGCATGAGGAGATGGCCCAGGCGGCCTTTGCGCACTTTGACGGGCTGCTGGGCACAACCCCCGACCACGCCCATACGCTGGACTTCGAGCATCTCATCACGCCCGCTGACCTGGCAAGCCTGGAGGTGCCATTCAGCCCGGAGGAGATCTAGGAGGCAATCAGGCGTATGCCCGCGCACAAGGCACCGGGGCCGGACGGCTTCACCGCGGAGTTCTTGCGCGCTTGCTGGAACATTATCAGGCAGGACATCCTGGAGGTGTTCGAGCTGCTCTACACGCTGCGCGGGCGCGGCTTCTACAAGCTCAACCAAGCGTTGCTAACCCTTCTGCCGAAGCGCGCCGACGCCCACAAGCTCGGTGACTACCGGCCGATCTGCCTGATCCATATTGTGGCCAAGCTCTTCGCGAAGGTTCTGTCCTTGCGCTTAGCCCCGAAGCTCGACGGCCTGGTGAGCCGCTACCAGAATACCTTCATTGTCGGACTCACGCTCCACGACAACTTCATCCTCGTCCGGCAATCTCTCAAGCTGCTTCACCAACTGGGTCCACCGAGAATTATGCTCAAGCTTGACCTCACCTGGGCCTTTGACTCCATATCATGGCCCTTCCTCTTCGAGGTCCTGCGCCAATACGGATTCGGAGCGAGATTTCGGGAGTGGCTGGCCATCCTCTTATCATCGGCCAACACCCGCGGCTTGCTCAGCCGCCTCATGCAGCGGGCCCTCCAGACCGGCATCCTCCGGAGTCTCCACCCCCACCGTGATATCCCGGCCATTTCGCTCTATGCCGATGATGTGATGTTGTTCTGTCACGCCACGACCGATGAGGTCCTCGCCTTGAAGGGCATTCTGGGGGTCTTCGGTGCTGCCTCCGGCCTCCATGTGAACTATAGCAAGAGCCCTGCTACGACGCTGCACGGGGACGAGTCGACTGCCGCCTCGCTGGAGATTCTTGGCTGCCAGGCGGCGGACCTGCCCATCACATACCTGGGCATCCCTCTCACCACCCGCCGCCCTTCCGTGGCCCAGATGCAGCCACTCGTGGACACGGTGGATGGACGCCTTCCGTCGTGGAAGGCGTGGCTCATGAACAAGGCCGGGCGGCTGGCGCTCGTCAAGTCAGTGCTCAGTGCCATCTCCATCCACCAACTGCTCGCCCTCGCGCCCCCGAAGAAAACCCTGAAGCAGCTCGAGAAGATTCAGCGTGGCTTCCTCTGGGCCGGCCGCGAGGCCGCCCATGGAGGGCACTGTCACGTGAACTGGCGCCGGGTCTGCCGGCCGATCGAGTATGGTGGACTGGGAGTCCGCAACCTTGAGCGCACAGGGCTCGCCCTCAGGCTCAGATGGCTATGGCTCTCGCGGACGGACACTGACCGGGCTTGGCACGGCCTGGACCTGCAGTTTACACCCGAGGAGCGCGGCCTCTTCCACGCCTCCACTACCATGCTGCTCGGGGATGGAGCGACAACACTTTTCTGGGAGGACCGCTGGCTCCACGGTCAATCCATCCGTGAGCACGCGCCCTTGCTGTACATGTGCATCCCCAAAAACCGCAGGAAATCGCGGACGGTGGCGAAGGGCATCGGCGGCAATGCATGGGCGCGGGATATCCACGGCACCCTTGGCTTGCAGGAGATTGGGCAGTACCTCAAACTATGGTTGCTCGTGTCCCACACCGCCCTGTCTACCGAACCGGACAAGCTCATCTGGAATTGGACGGCCAACGGCAACTACACAGCACGGTCATGTTAGCGGGCCACCTTCCACGGATCCATTACTTGCCGCTCGTGGAAGCTGATTTGGAAAGGCTGGGCGCCGCCGAAGGTTAAGTTCTTTCATTGGCTCGCCAACCAGGACCGCTGCTGGACTGCAGAGCGTCTCGCCCGCCATGGCCTCCCCCACCACCCTCGGTGCCTCTTCTGCGACCAAGAGCCGGAAACGATCCGGCACCTGTTGCTCACATGCACATTCGCGAGACAGACCTGGCATGAGGTCATGTCCTGGCTGCGCCTGCCGGCTCCGGTGCCAGACCAGGATGCCACGCTCCAGGACTGGTGGCTTTGGGCAAGAGATGCCACGCCACACCCGCTCCGCAAAGCGCTCGCTTCGGTTGCACTCTTGGTGCCGTGGATGATCTGGAAGTATAGAAATGCGTGTGTCTTTGACCATGTAACCCCATCGCTGGTTGAGCTCGCTGACCAGATCAAGGACGAATCCCGAAGTTGGGCTGAAGCCGGGGCTAAAGGGATTAGGATCACCTTGCCCTCCTCCTGGGACGTCCATTGATCAATATGTAACACCGATGTACTAGCCTCTTAGGAGGATGTATCCCCCCCCCTTATCAATGCAATGAAACGCAAAGGCTTTTTGCGTTTTCTCGAGAGAAAAAATATATCTTTTACAAGCTCGTCAAGATCCCAATCACCCAACTAAATCCAAGCAAAACCTCATAATCCATCATAAAATTAGGTCAAAATATGACAATCACCTAACTAAATGCATTTTTTCCTAATTAAATTAAATATTTCTTTATCCACCAATATAATAACCCTCATGCTTATCTTGTAGACCAAAAATCTCATAATCCACCAAACTTCCTCGACTATCTTCTGAAGACACAATCACCTAACTAAATCCAACTAAAATCTCGTACATCATCGAGAAATTTGGCTCAATGTCGCGATCACCTAACTAAATCCAAATTGTTCAAAATTAGTTAATCCACCGAACATCTTTGACATCTCCCCAAGATCACAATCTACTAACTAAATCCATTGATAATCTCGTAATCCACCGCGAAATTTGTTCAAAATCACAATTGCCTAACTACATCCAGATTGCTCCATGTTTACCAAAGATCCATTTATCCACCAATATAATAACCACCGTGGTCCCTTACTAGACCTAAATTAGCGTATTTCATCAATCATCTCTGACTATCTCTTTAAGATCACAGTCATCTAACTAAATCCAACAAAACCTCAAAATCACATCATGAATTTGGTTTAAAAAAAACATTCACCTAACTAAATCAAAATTGTTCCAAATTAAATTAAAGATATGTTTATCCACCAATATAAAATCAGCATTCTCATCTATTATACCTAAAATCTCATAGTCAAGCAAACATCTTTGACTATATTCTCAAGACACAATCATCTAACTAAATCCACGTAAAATCTCATAATCCAGCGTGAAATTCGGTTTAGTATCACGACCACCTAAGTAAATTCAAGCTGTCCAAGATTAATTAATCCACGAAACAACTTTAGAGTATCTCCTCAAAATCGCCATCAACTAACTAATCCAACAAAAATCTCATAATCCACAATAAAATTTGGTTCAAGGCCACAATCGCCTAATTAAATTCAAATTGTTTCAAATTTATTAAAGATTCGTTTTTTTACCAATATAATAATCAACATGCTCACCTATTAGACATAAATTTACATAATCCACCGAACATATTTTACTAACTCATCGAAATCAAAAACACCTAACTAAAACCAACCAAAACACCCACCGTAAAATTAGGATAAAAGATCACAATCACCTAACTAAATCCAAGTTGTTTGAAACTAAATTAAATATCTGTTTATCCACCAATATAATAATCATCATGCTCATCTACTAGACCTAAAATCTCATAATCAACAAAACATATCTGATTATCATCACAAGACACAATCACCTAACTAAATCCAACTAAAATCTCATAAATCACAAAAAATAGTTCAATATCATAATCATCTAACTAAATCCATATTGTTCAAGATCAATTAATCCACCAAACATTTTTGAGTATCTCCTCAAGATCACAATCACCTAAATCCATTGAAAAATCTCGTAATCCATCATGCAATTTGTTCAAGATCACAATCTCCTAACTAAATCCAAATTGTTCCATGTTTACTAAACAAGTCGCTACTTTCTTGGAGATTGAGGTTTCTTCTATCTCTAATGGCTTCTTTATTTCCTAAGTATATCTAGGATCTTCTTAGTCATGTTGTTGTGATGAGCACACTATTGAGACTCCTATGGAGCTCAACATCCACTTTTGTGTCCACCTCCGCTCCTTGTAAATCCGGATGTGTATCCGTTGCCTAGTGGCGGGTTGCTATGTGTGTTGTCTTGATCCCACATCCCGTGTTCCCTTGCTGGTCAGTACCGTAACCGCACGCTCAAGCACCACCAATGGCGAGCAAGAGCTAGGACAATTGGCCCATACCTGGATTTTATACACGGAACGCGCGCGGGAACACGCGATACCTATCGTCAAGGCCAAGGGTGCACAGTAGGAGAACGTGGGATGCTTAATCAAGTGCGTGACACAAAACCGCAAACAGGACAAGGACATCAAGTCGGATAAACGGGGAACAAAGAATGCACGGGAACGTGGGATGTTGGATAAAGTCCATCTGCTGCCATTATTACCAGTCTCTCCACCTCTCTTGCCTTGTTTATCAGCTATTTTCAGTTGTGGCATCATCGCCTTAAGTCACTTGTGTGGCTCTCATCTCTATCCACCAATATAATAATCAACATGCTCATCTACTAAACCTAGATTCATATAATCCACCGGCCATCTTTTACTAGCTCGTCAAAATCATAATCACCTAACTGAATCCAACCAAAACAAATCCACTGTAAAATTCGGTTAATAGATCACAATCACCGAACTAAATCCAAATTGTTCTAAACCAAATCAAATATCTTTTTATCCATCAATATAATAATCATCATGCTCATTTATTAGACCTAAAATCTCATAATCCACCAAACATATTTGATTATCTTCATAGGACACAATCACCTAACTAAATGAAACTAAAATCTCATAAATCAAAGAGCAATTTGGTTAAAGATCACAGTCACCTAAGTAAATCCAAATTGTTTCAAACTAAATTAAATATCTATTTATGCACCAATGTAATAATCACCATTTTCATCTACTAAACCTAAAATCTCATAATCCAACAACCATCACTGCTATATTATCAAGACACAATCACCTAACTAAATCCACCTAATCTCATGATCCCTCGTGAAATTTAGTTCAGTGTCACAACCACCTTATTGAATCCAAATTGGTCCAGATTAATTAATCCACCAAACATCGTTGACTATTTTCTCAAGATCACAATCAAATGACAAAAGCCATCAAAAATCTCATAAACCACCATAAAATTTTGTTCAAGATCACAAACGCCTAAATTTTTTCCAAGTTTATTGGAAGAACATTTATTTATCGGTATAATAACGTAACTAAATCCACCTAAAATCTCAATAACGTAACGTATCACAATCACCTAACTAAATTCAAAATGTTTCAAACAAAATTAAAGATATATTCATCCACCAATATAATAATCACCATGCTCATCTATCATACCTAAAATCTCATAATCCACCGAACATTTTAGACTATCTTCTCAAGATTAAATCGCGTAACTAAATCCACCTAAAATCTCATAATTCATCATGAAATACATTTCAATATCACAATCACCTAACTAAATCCAAAATTTCCAAGAACTAGTCCACTAAACATTTTTTACCATCTCCTCAAGATCACAATGAACTAAATAAATGTGTTAGGAATAAGCAACTTGTATTCCCATAAGGCCATAGGCCGGTATATATACATGTACAGGTGATGGACTATATGCAGGAAACCCCTTATATATTGGGATAAATACAAAAGGGTACATGACTTATATTATAACCCTAACACCCCCCCTCGAACTCATGGTGGATGAACAACGCTGAGTTTGGAGAGATAAAAGCCATGTTGTGCTCTAGTCTGGGCCTTCGTCAGGAAATCCGCCAACTGTAACTTGGAAGGCACATACTGAAGAGCAACAACCTGATCCTGCACAGCAGCGCACACATAGAAAGCATCAACACCAATATGCTTGGTGAGCTCATGCTTCACAGGATCGCGCGCAATGCTAATAGCACTTGTACTGTCAGATAATAGCAAAGTCGGTGTAGTGACAGAAACACCAAAATCCTGAAGTAACCACCATAACCAAGTCACCTCCGCCGTCAAAACAGCCATCGCTCGCAACTCAGTTCTCTTCTCCCATTCGTGTGTTTCGTGCTGACTCCGCTGGTGAGTATATCTCTAAGATGTTGCGTGGTTTTCTTGCTGAGCAAGGGACTCTCTCTCAATTCTCTTGTCCTGGTGCTCACGCTTAGAATGGCGTGGCTGAGCGCAAGCATCGTCATCTTCTTGAGACAGCTCGTGCATTAATGATTGTTGCCTCTCTCCCGCCTCATTTTTGGGCTGAGGTCGTCTCCACCTCCACCTATCTCATCAATCTCCAGCCTTCCGCTGCTCTACAGGGTGGTGTTCCTTTTGAGCCTCTTTTTGATCGTTCTCCCAATTATTCCATGCTTCGCTTGTTTGGTTGTGTTTGCTATGTTCTTCTTGCCCCCCGCGAACGCACCAAACTGACCGCTCAGTCTGTTGAGAGTGTCTTCTCAGGCTATAGTGATGAGCATAAGGGCTATCGTTGTTGGGATCCTATCGGTCGTCGAATGCGTATCTCTCGGGATGTGACTTTCGATGAGTCTCGACCCTTCTACCCACGCCCATCTTCCTCGACCTTTTCAGTGGAGGATCTCTTTCCTCACTTTTCCTGAAGTCATGAAATAAAGCCATATGTAACGAGAGAAGTCATCAATAAAAATAATATAGTATTTATGACCCCCTTCCGAAGCGAAGGGAGCCGGACCCCATACATCGGAATGAACTAAATCAAAAGGACGCTTAGACACTGACTCACTATGTGGATATGGTAACTGAATCTGTTTGCCAGGACGACAACCCTGACACTCTAAAGAGACATCTCCTGAGACAGACCCCAGAAGACCTCGACGAACTAATGACGACAAACGAGAACCACACAGATGACCAAGTCGATGATGCCACTGCTGAAAGGAACCAATAGCCGAGGCGACCAAGGCGGAAGAACTGGCGATAGAGTGAGCAGCGGAAGGAACATGAAGCCAGTCCAACTCCCAAAGACCCTGAGAATCACGGCGGGGAGGACCAGCCCCAACCAGAGTATGCGTGCGACGGTCCTGCACAGAACAAGAGTCAAGATCAAGGATGACGCGACAACCAGAATCAGCAAGTTGACCAGCGGAAAACAGATTCATGGTAAGTCGAGGAACATGAGCAACATCAGGAACAGAATAAGTAGTAAGATTGCCACTACTAACGACAGAAAGGGGAGTACCATCACCGGTGAGGACATGAACAGGAGAATCAAACGATCGAAGAGAGGACGGGGTGGAAGAAGTAGAAGACATATGAAAGGAAGCTCCAGAGTCCAGAACCCATGGGGATGTACATGACTGTGTAGGAGGTGGTTGCTCAGTGCGGGAAGCCTCAGTCACAGAACCAGCAGTACCCGTCGAGGAAGAACCTGAAGCAGCGAGCAGACGCTTAAGTCTCAGAATATCCTGCTCAGTCAAAGCGATGGCTGAAGCTGTCGAGGTAGATGACGAAGTCTCTGAAGATGATGATCGCGCCTTGCGCTGGTGTTTCTTCTTCGTGTAACACTGGGACTCAATATGATCATCATTGTTGCAGTAACCGCAATGTGGACGGGGGCGACCTGAGCCTCCAGAAGGAGTGGGCAAGAGCGGCGGAGCACTCGCACTCGAGCGAGAAGGGGTCGGTGCAGCAGGTGGCGCAGAAGGAGCCCGAGCAGCAAGGACCGAGGGAATCTCCAGCAAACCAGCATCACGTAAACGAGTCTCCTCAGCACGAATCTCAGAAAGCGCCTCCATGAGAGAAATGCGGCCACGAGCAAACAACTGCGCACGCGAGGGCTCAAACTCCTTACGGAGCCGAGAAAGGAACTCGTAGACACGGTGAAACTCCAAGTTGGCCTGGACAGCCTGGCAACAGGGGCAAGTACGACAACCAGCAGTGCGGAGAGAATCGAGCTGGCGCCAGATAGCAGAACTCTATGCATAGAAGTCATCAACAGTAGAGTCACCCTGCTGAAGAGCATGCTCCTGACGAATCAAAGAGAGGTATAAGGCATCACCAAAGGGCTTATAGCGCTGACGAAGGCGGGTCCACATCTCAGATGCAGTAGGAAGGCCCAGAAACTCAGAAGCAAACTGAGGCAGAACACTAGCAGTGAGAACGGCTGCAGCACAAGCATCATCATCAAGCCACTGGGTGTAGACAGTCAGAGCAGCACGCATCACCAGAGGGCTTATAGCGCTGACGAAGGCGGGTCCACATCTCAGATGCAGTAGGAAGGCCCAAAAACTCAGAAGCAAACTGAAGCAGAACACTAGCAGTGAGAACGGCTGCAGCACAAGCACTCACAGCGGCCTCATCAGCAAGCTTAGCCGCATCCTTCACAGCCTGAGAAGCATCCGCAGCAAGAGCCGGTGGGGTCGGCGGAGTGGGAGCCACGGGAGGAACCGGACATGACGGACAACAGACCTCGCCAGAAAGAAAACCCCATAAGCGGAGGCCATGCATGTGAATGCGCATGAAGCCAGTGAACTCGGTGTAGTTAGTGCCATCAAAGATCACCGGACAATGAGGAACCGCAACGTAGCCGGATGCAGCAGACATTTTTTTTTTACTCAAGCAAGCCAATCCGATCTGGAGACCGCATGAGGTGGCGGCTGAGACCGGTCTGGGAGGCGATGGGATGATGGGATCCGGCAGCTGGGACCCCTGACCAGCGCGGGAATCGATCTGGGAGTTGATCTGGTGGGACTGGGAGGCGGCTGACCAGCGGGATCCAATCTGGGGGAGGAGGCGTAACCGAGCACCACCACCACGTGATCTGGGATGCTGACCAGCGGGATCCAATCTGGGGGAGGAGGCGTAACCGAGCACCACCACCACGTGATCTCAGAGGGGCGGGATTGGCCTGGCACCACCACGTGATCTGGGAGGGGCGGGATCGGCCTGGCAAGACCGCGTGAGGCGGCGGCTGACCAGTGGCGGGAATCGATCTGGTGTGCAGGTGGCGACGACTTGGAGAGCGCGGGCGACTTGCTGCGGCTGGATCTGAGCACGAGTTACGCGTGCGAGAGAAAACCCTAAGGCTCTAATACCATGTTAGGAATAAACAACTTGTATTTCCATTAGGCCATAGGCCGATATATATACATGTACAGGTGATGGACTATATGCAGGAAACCCCTTATATATTGGGATAAATACAAAAGGGTACATGACTTATATTATAACTCTAACAAAATGCAGCAAAAACTCGTAATCCGCCATGAAATTTGGTCCAAGATCACAATTGCCTAACTAAATCCAAACTGCTTCAAGTTTATTAAAGATCCATTTATGCACCAATATAGTAACCACCATGCTCATTTACTAGACATAAATTTTCATAATCCACCGAACATCTTTGACTATCTCGTCAAGAACACAATCACCTAACTAAATCTCTACTTCATCTCCATGTTGTGTAACCTTATTTTCAGAACCATTCCATGGGGATCAGTGACATCTTGAGTTTTTATAAAACATCTATGAGTAACAAAGATTCTTCCCAAGTCCTATGATTTACACGACTAGCATGGCTAAGCATTACTATTAAACTTGGACATATGAACCACATTTATTTGCGACCACTACATGGTTAGGAAGGAGGACTATTAAGAATGTCAAAGGAGGGTGTCAATATCTTTTACAAGCTCGTCAAGATCCCAATCACCCAACTAAATCCAAGCAAAACCACATAATCCATCATAAATTTAGGTCAAAATATGAAAATCACGTAACTAAATCCATTTTTTCCTAATTAAATTAAATATTTGTTTATCCACCAATATAATAATCCTCATGCATATCTTGTAGACCAAAAATCTCATAATCTACCAAACTTCCTCAACTATCTTCTGAAGACACAATCACCTAACTAAATCCAACTAAAATCTCATAAATCACCGAGAAATTTGGCTAAATATCACGATCACCTAACTAAATCCAAATTGTTCAAAATTTGTTAATCCACCAAACATCTTTGAACTCTCCCCAGGATCACAATCTACTAACTAAATCCATTAAAAATCTCGTAATCCACCGCGAAGTTTGTTCAAGATCACAATTGCCTAACTACATCCAGATTGCTCCATGTTTACTAAAGATTCATTTATCCACCAATATAATAACAACCGTGGTCCCTTACTAGACCTAAATTAGCATATTTCATCAATCATCTCTAACTATCTCTTTAAGATCAGAGTCATCTAACTAAATCCAACAAAACCTCAAAATCCAATCATGAATTTGGTTGAGAAAAAGCAATCACCTAACTAAATCAAAATTGTTCCAAACTAAATTAAAGATCTGTTTATCCACCAATATAAAATCACCATTCTCATCTTCTATACCTAAAATCTCATAGTCAAGCAAACATCTTTGACTATATTCTCAAGAAACAATCATCTAACTAAATCCACGTAAAATCTCATAATCCAGCGTGAAATTCGGTTTAGTATCACAACCACCTAAGTAAATTCAAATGTCCAAGATTAATTAATCCACCAAACATCTTTAGAGTATCTCCTCAAAATCGCCATCAACTAACTAATCCATCAAAAATCTCATAATCCATAATAAAATTTGGTTCAAGGCCACAATCGCCTAATTAAATCCAAATTGTTTCAAATTTCTTAAAGATTCACTTATTTACCAATATAATAATCAACATGCTCACCTATTAGACCTATTAGACCTAAATTCACATAATCCACCGAACATATTTTACTAACTCGTCGAAATCAAAAACACCTAACTAAAACCAACCAAAACACCCACCGTAAAATTAGGTTAAAAGATCACAATCACCTAACTAAATCAGAGTTGCTTCAAACTAAATTAAATATATGTTTATCCACCAATATAATAATCATCATGCTCATCTACTAGACCTAATATCTCAAAATCCACGAAACATCTCTGATTATCATCTCAAGACACAATCACCTAACTAAATCCAACTAAAATCTCATAAATCACAAAAAATAGTTCAATATCACAATCACCTAACTAAATCCATATTGCTCAAGATCAATTAATCCACCAAACATTTTTGACTATCTCCTCAAGATCACAATCACCTAAATCCATTGAAAAATCTCGTAATCCATCATGCAATTTATTCAAGATCACAATCGCCTAACTAAATCCAAATTGTTCCATGTTTACTAAAGAAGTCGCTACTTTCTTGGAGATTGAGGTTTCTTCTATCTCTAATGGCTTCTTTATTTTCTAAGAGAAGTATATCAAGGATCTTCTTACTCATGCTGCTTTGATGAGCACACTGTTGAGACTCCTATGGAGCTCAACATCCACTTTTGTGTCCATCTCCGCTCCTTGCAAATCCGGATGTGTATCCGTTGCCTGGTGGCGGGTTGCTATGTGTGCTGTCTTGATCCCACATCCCGTGTTCCCTTGCTAGTTGACACCGTAACCGCACGCTCAAGCACCACCAATGGCGAGCAAGAGCTTGGATAATTGGCGCATACGTGGATTTTATACACGGGACGCGCCCGAGAACACGCGATACCTATCGTCAAGGCCAAGGGCGCACAGTAGGAGAACGTGGGATGCTTAATCAAGTGCGTGACACAAAACCGCAAACAGGACAAGGACATCAAGCCGGATAAACGGGGAACAAAGAATGCACGGGAACGTGGGATGCTGGATAAAGTCCATCTGCTGCCATTATCCCCAGTCTCTCCACCTCTCTTGCCTTGTTTATCAGCTATTTTCAGTAGTGGCATCATCGCCTTGAGTCACTTGTGTGGCTCTCATCTCTATCCACCAACATAATAATCAACATGCTCATCTACTAAACCTAGATTCATAAAATCCACCGGCCATCTTTTACTAGCTCGTCAAAATCATAATCACCTAACTAAATCCAACCAAAACCTTATAATCCACTGTAAAATTAGGTTAAAAGATCACAATCACCGAACTAAATCCAAATTGTTCTAAACCAAATCAAATATCTTTTTATCCATCAATATAATAATCATCATGCTCATTTATTAGACCTAAAATCTCATAATCCACCAAACAGATTCCATTATCTTCATAGGACACAATCACCTAACCAAATGCAACTAAAATCTCATAAATCAAAGAGAAATTTGGTTAAAGATCACGGTCACCTAAGTAAATCCAAATTGTTTCAAACTAAATTAAATATCTATTTATGCACCAATGTTATAATCACCATTTTCATTTACTACCTAAAATCTCATAATCCAACAACCATCACTGGCTATATTATCAAGACACAATCACCTAACTAAATCCACCTAATCTCATGATCCCTCGTGAAATTTAGTTCAGTGTCACAACCACCTTATTAAATCCAAATTGGTCCAGATTAATTAATCCACTAAACATCGTTGACTATTTTCTCAAGACCACAATCAAATAACAAAAGCCATCAAATATCTCATAAACCACCATAAAATTTTGTTCAAGATCACAACCGCCTAACTAAATCCAAGTTTATTGGAAGAACATTTATTTATCGGTATAGTAACCATAATGCTCACCTACTAAACCTAAATCCACATAAGTCACCATACATCTTTTACTAGCTCGTCAAGATCACAACCACCTAATTAGATCTAAATTCTTTCAAACTAAATTAAAGATCTGTTTATCCATCAATATAATAATCACCATGCCCATTTACCATACCTAGAAATCTCATAATCCACCAAACATGTTTTACTATCTTCTCAAGATTAAATCACCTAACTAAATCCACCTAAAATGTCATAAATCACTGAAAAATTTGGTTCAATATCACAATCACCAAACTAAATCCAAATTATTCAAGATTAATTAATCCACCGAATCGTCAAGATCGCAATCAACTAATCAAATTCATCCATAACCTCGTAATCCACCATGAAATTTGGTTCAAGATCATAATCGTAACTAAATTCAAATTGCTTCAAGTTTATTAGAGATCCACTTATCCACAAATATAATAATCATCATATTTGCTGACTAGAGGTATTAATCCATCGAACATCTTTGAATATCTTATCAAGATCACAATCACCTAAGTAAATCCAACCAAAACCTCATAATCCATCCTAAATTTAGGTTAAAGATCACAACACCTAACTAAATCTAAACTGATCCGAACTAAATTAAATATCTGATTATCTATCAATATAATAATCACCATGCTCATTTTCATACCTAAAATCTCATAATCCACCAACATTTTCACTTTCTCAAGACACAATCGCCTAACTAAATCCAAATTACGCCAAGTTTACTAAAAATCCATTTGTCCATCAATATAATAACGACCATGCTCACTTACTAGACACAAATTCTCACATAATCCACCGAACATCTTTGACTACCTCACCAAGATCATAGTCACCCAAATAAATCCAACCCAAACATCAAAATCTACTGTGAATTTGGTTAAAAGTTCACAATCACCTAACTAAATTCAAATTGTTTCAAACTAAATGAAAGGTCAGTTTATCCACCAATAGAATAGTCACCGTGCTCATGTACTAGGCCTAAAATCTTAAAATCCACCGAGCATCTTTGACCATCTTCTCAAGATCATAATAAGTTATCTAAATCCACATAAATCATCATGAAATTCGATTCAATATCACAAAAGCCTAACTAAATTCAAATTGTTCAAGATTAATTAATCCATCGAATATCTTTGAGTATCTTCTCAAGATGAAAATCAACTGACTATATTCATCTAAAATCTCAGAATCCATCATGAAATTTGGTTCAATATCACAATCGCCTAACTAAATTCAATTTTTCTTAAGTTCATTAAAAAATTGCTTATTCACCAATATAATAACCACCAAGCTCACCTACTAGACCTAAATTCACATAATCCACCAATCTTATACTATCTCGTCAAGACACAATCACCTAACTAAATCCTACTAAAATCTCATAAATCACCGAGAAATTTAGCTCAATGTCGCGATCACCTAACTAAATTCAAATTGTTCAAAATTAGTTAATCCTCCGAACATCTTTGACATCTCCCCAAGATCACAATCTACTAATAAATCCATTGAAAATCACGTAATCCACCGCGAAATTTGTTCAAGATCACAATTGCCTAACTACATTCAGATTGCTCCATGTTTACTAAAGATCCATTTATCCACCAATATAATAACCACCGTGGTCCCTTACTAGACCTAAATTAGCATATTTTATCAATCATCTCGAACTATCTCTTTAAGATCACAGTCATCTAACTAAATCCAACAAAACCTCAAAATCCAATCATGAATTTGGTTGAAAAAAAACATTCACCTAACTAAATCAAAATTGTTCCAAATTAAATTAAAGATCTGTTTATCCACCAATATAAAATCAGCATTCTCATCTATTATACCTAAAATCTCATAGTCAAGCAAACATCTTTGACTATATTCTCAAGACACAATCATCTAACTAAATTCACGTAAAATCTCATAATCCAACGTGAAATTCGGTTTAGTATCACGACCACCTAAGTAAATTCAAATTGTCCAAGATTAATTAATCCACCAAACATCTTTAGAGTATCTCCTCAAAATCGCCATCAACTAACTAATCCATCAAAAATCTCATAATCCACAATAAAATTTGGTTCAAGGCCACAATCGCCTAATTAAATCCAA